>NC_053128.1:8922839-9227839 GCF_010015445.1 Perca fluviatilis
AAAGCAAAGGGTGGCTACTTTGAGGAATCTAAAATATAAGACATGTTTTCAGTTATTTCACACTTTTTTGTTAAGTACATACTTCCATATATGTTCATTCATAGTGTTGTTGCCTTCAGTGAGAATCTACAATGTAAATAGTCATGAAAACTCATTGAAAGAGAAGGTGTGTCCAAACTTTTGGCCTGTACTGTGTGTGTATGTGTGTGTGTGTGTATGTATGTATGTATGTATGTATGTATATATATATATAAAAATTTGATACATGTTTAAGAAATAAGTACACGTTGACACTGAAACTTATTAGCTAAGTGGACCACAGAATTGTGTGACAGATGCTTTTATAGTTCTTCTTAAGCAGCTCTTAGTGGGGCTCGGACAAGAGTGGCTGCCTGGCAGGGAAGCGATCACACTCTGGGGCTTTGGAGACACGTAATGGCCTGTGTTTCTATTTATCCGATGGGTCCTGAAAAGTCAATGACATAGCAATGGTCAGGTCAATATTGTTCTGCAAGATAACTGCTGAGATTTCAATTTAGGCAGCACTAAAGCTTTGTCTGGAAGGTGGTATGATGCTCGTTCTCAGCTTTTAGCTGTTGATGGTAATCAGAAGGTTGTCAGTATAAAGTTGGGATCCTGTATGCTTCTGTCAATTTCTAGCTGTCTCCTACCCCTGGCTTCAGCAGAAGAAGAACTTTTCTTAAATTTCCTTATTTCCTTAAAAAGACAGGAATCATGTCCTGTGGAGCTGCTTAAAGCTGGTATCCATTATCATTAAAGGCCCCATATTATGCTTGTTTTTAGGTTCATACTTATATTTTGGGTTTCTACTAGAACATGTTTACATGCTTTAATGCTCATAAAACACATGTTTCTTATACTGTCTGAAACACTCCGTTTTGGCGCCTGTCTCTTTAAGTCCCCATCCCGTAGAACCTCTGATTGGTCAGTGTTTCTGGGGAATAACTATAACAGCACTCTAGCCACTCTTTTCTCTCTATCAAATACTAATTTTATATATATATAGCGTTTACACATATATGTGTGTGTGTGTGTGTGTGTGTGTAGTTGTGTCACATCACAACCATACAGGAAGTCCTGAGAGCTTGTTTAAAGGCACAGTTTCTGAATCCAGGCGGTGTGTATTGAGCGTTTTGATACTTCGCACAGTATTTATGTAGCACCTCGACCTGCTTTGAATAAAAAAAATGACATGGAAATCAAATTGTTGACAATATTGGACCTTTTAATGCAGGATAAAAGCACAAAGAGGGGCTTCCACAAGAGCCACTAAGGTGGAAGCCCCAGAGAGGCTTCTAAGGTACCTCTCTGAAGCTTGGAAAGCATGTTGATCAGCTCACTACTATCTCCCACTGCTGGAAGAACCTTTTTGATTTTTTTACTTGGCTATACAAGTACAACAATGTGAACGTAGTCCAATAATCCACTCGTAAAATGTCCCTGTGTCCCCCTTCACAGCCTGAAAAACAATCATGCCATGTTCTAAATTTCATCCAGGTTCACTTGATGCTCGTAAATGCTCCTCTCGCTTTGTTGCATTTATGAGCAGAGCGATATTGTACTGCCTTAGTGCTGTTTGAGGTCCAGATTGGATTTGAGCTGTAACTAATGTCTACTTCAGAAAGTTAATAAACAAATGAATGAAGGTGGATCTTGAATGAGGAACAGAACAAAGATTGCAAAGAGGCGGGAAATGCAAGTGTTTGACGTGATGAGAAAAATGGACAAATTAAAAAAAGAAGGGAGGGAAGAGGGTAAACAGGGATACCTTTCTATATTTCCTTTTGGATTCATTTGTAAATAAACATTAGAATTTGAAATTCTACTTCATGCATTTCAATCCAACACTCAGAAAGCTCATTTTCAAAATGAAAAATATCTTCTTCTGTTTGAAGCCATAGCCAGCACATCATCAACAGTTCAGAAATGCCTTTTCTTTCACACGGCACATAAGTGGGAAGATTGTATTTGGAGCTGTGATTGGATTTAGCGTTCCCCTGCAATACCTACACAGTGGATGCATTTTTGTTTGGAAGATGAAAGGACACGATCTTTAAATGCAAGGCTGAATTCACACAGGTTTGTTGCTCGGAGCAATTCCACATTGAAAGGCGCACCGGCCGCTTTCAGTGCCGTGCCGTACACTTTGTTCATCAATCGCACAACAGCAGCGGTTTGCATCTTGGTTGCTTCGTGAGGTATAAAGAAATGGCTTTTTCATGTGTTAAAAACATGAGTTTGTTCTGATTCATACCAAGGTATTTAAATATGGCATTGTCAGAAAATAAGATGATCCAAACCTGAGCAGAGAATGAATTTTAAAGGAATTTGTCCATATCATCTTTTTGTTTCAGTTTTTCTCTTCTAAAGCTAAAGAGAACTAGCTCTTCAGTTTTGGCATCCCATTGCTGACACAGCTGGATACAAATGAACCATTATGTTGTGTATGTGCGTGTCTTCGTTTGGTTGCCAAGCAACCACGGGGGGTGTGTGTGTGTGTGTGTGTGTGTGTGTGTGTGTGTGTGTGTGTGTGTGTGTGTGTGTGTGTGTGTGTGTGTGTGTGTGTGTGTGTGTGTGTGTGTGTGTGTGTGTGTGTGTGTGTGTGTGTGAGCTTTGTGCTCGGGGGGGAGGCGGAAGGTGTCTGGGCCGAGCCCACATCAATTCCAAAACAATCTGATCACCTCTGGATGTGGTTTGGCTCACTGGGTCGCAGTGTGCGCAAACTCTGATCCTTGGAGAAATCGTCCTGATGGCAAATGATAAAAAAAAAAAAGACGGAGAAGACATTTAAGCATGCCCTCAGATGTTCAGCCTCCCTTAGTGACGTTAAGAGGATTAAACAGACACACCTTGGTGTTAAAATCTGTTTCTGCTTTGTCCTGTGTAGTCCACAGAGGGGATGAGCAGCCTGCAGAGGAGAATCACTGATCATAATTAGCATTAGGTATGGTATAAAAGATCAAATGATAACTTTGTGAGAATATTTGGAGTAGCAAGAGTATAAGAAATCAGTAAGTGAGAAACACAGAGACGAACATTAAACCTACTACAGTTGGATGTTATCCATCAATGCATGAACGTTAATTAGTTTTAATCTAAATGCTGGGTAATCAATCAAAAGTGACTGGTGATGGTTTTTATTGATCTTACTGGTCTAAAATCTGATTTTGGAAGCGCTCTGAGAAGGTGTAATTGTGGCTCTGCTACGAGAGAGGGGAAATAAATAGTCCTACTTTCTTTCAAATTAAAACCTATTCAGTCTTGCTCTTTTAATCATCTTATACTAGTCAAGAATGTATCTTTCCCTTTTTTCAATTAGCTAAGAATCAGTATAAGTTCTCTGCCTGTTGGACAATTCCAGTGCTTAGTCCTTAGGGTAATTACACCGATACAGCCATCCCAGCCGAATTAAAGGATCTAAATGATAGTGTAGCTGGAGGCAGTGGCAGACCTTTAATCTGTCCTGATCAGGCATTAGGAGCCCCTAACAAGAGAATAAATCTGCCCGGGTTGCCAAAGGCTTAATCAATAGAACACTGAGCTGGCCGGCCCAGGAACACTGTGCCCTGCTGAGGAGCCAGACATGTCCAATCACACGCTGAGCACGACAGCGTCTGTGACATGAAGAGACTCTACTTTTGAAAACCATTTTCTTTTCCGGAGCATTAATAACATTTGCCTGAAGCATCGTGCTCACAGAAACTAGCTGAAAATAAAAAAAGCAAAAAAGAAGAAAGGGATTCATAATTAATAATTGAAATGACACTCACATTTGTTCCAATTTCCGACGCCAAACTCAGTAGGAGTATATTTAGTCTGTAATATTTAGTTTCTTACATTTAAAAATGTAGCCATTTATTTAGCAAATAAAGAGAGTGATGTTGAATAGACTTTCTACCATGACCATGGGGAGTAATCAGTCCTGGTTGTCAGGTTTAAATATCTTCTGTAGCTCTGGAGAAGCCTTGTGGAGTCTGAGGAAAAAAAAAGGTTGGGTGTCTCAGCTTGGGTTTAGAGGCTACACTAACAGAAAGCTTGTGTGACAGTCTGAGGGCGTGCCGTTGGAAACGGGCGAGGGTCTAAAAAAAAGACACGAATGTTAAATTATAGGATTATAGTCGTCAGACGTTCATCAGGCAACATTCAAGACAAAACATGACCTAATGAAGATTTGAGAACTGAAATCTCATCAATCAAGTGATGGACAATGTGTGGGATTCACTCTTTTCATTCCAAGTCATGGGTTTTTGATCCTCCTTGATTTAGGAATTTCATGAATAGATTTAAACTAGTTGTTGCACATTATGAAGTCTTGGTGACAGGTACCCGCCACTTCATGGTGTGCACTGTGCAAGAACTTTTTTAAAATGACTAAATTACTGTAGTACTTTTTAATGGACTTATAAATATATTTTACTTTGTTATGTTTGTGTTAGTAGGCTCTCACTTGTGAAGGAATAACAACTTGTATTTGATTTATTTGTTAAATGCGTGGTAAGACTGTGTGTGTGTGTGTGTGAGATAACTGGATCCATTAAAAAGTCATTCAGTATTCACTTCTGTGTTGTTTACATCATTGTTTTAATTCAGAGGGTAAATCTGTCTATATTTGTGAGCTTGTTACTGAAAAAAGATGACCGTGGCTCCTTTTGCTATTATACTTTGTGCTCAATTGAGAGATTCCATTTGGAGCAAGGCCATTTATGCACTTAAATATATGCTTTTACAAATGAGAACATCTAAGGATTCTGAGTCATTCAGGTAGGATATCTAGAAGTCAAGGGCAGCTGGTTTCTTTTGGAAACAGACTGCATTTGCATTGACCTCAGTACGTACGTGTTTAAAGTTGGAAATGTATTTCTAATGATGTGAGATATATATATATATATATATATATATATTGTATTGTATTGTTGTTAATGTGTGTCAGTAACATCTGAATGGTTCAGCGGTTCTCCGTTTAACCTCCCCGCCTCTTTGGCCTTTGATTGCCGTTATTGACCAAAGCCTCAAATGGCCTTTTACTGGCCATGCAAACGCTATGGCAACCGCAATCTGAGGCTCCCGGGTGAAGTCACTGAGGACAGTGATCCCACTGTCCTCTCCAGGGAAACAAAAGCCAGGGCAGATGTTTTTATTTATTTATATGTTTGATTTATGAGTCTCGGCCGTAAGTGGTCAGTGCGAGAGTCTGCGCTTGTGTCGACTTCAAAGTTGTGATTTCCTTTCATGTGCCTCTCAGCCAATGGGGCTACCACAATAGCAGGGCTCAAAGTCTAGTCGCAGAGACTACAGAGGTTGGGTCACTTTAGCTTATGCCCGCACCCTGCAGCATGAATAGACGCTCCCTTTGAACGTTTGCCAAAATGCTGCTGTCTGATCATGTAGGTCTGACAGTCGTGGCTTTGCTGGGGCTCCAGGTGTGCTTGATATGGGCTGGGTTTGTGGTTTGTATCTATATATAGTATGTGCTGTACTTTATGCACATGAGGGCTAAGGTCAGGGTCACGGTTGAATAGCATTTAATCATATTTGATTTCAGTATTGAATCCACTTCAAAGCTGAATTTCTTTTGCACCCCATATCAAATCTGTTTCTCTATATTTGTAGCATGGCTCTATGGATGGCAGTGATGGTTTGTCAGTCCACCTCGGTCCACACTGAAATATCTCAGAAAGCGACAAAGCTTCTGCCAAAGGGAGTCCTTCTAGTCCTGTGTCTGCGGCCACATGGCAGTAAGGTAAAGTGTGGATATAGAGGGTGATTGGTGTCACTGACAATGGTGAGGGCAAGGCGTGTGATGGCTCCATCATTCAGGTCTGAGAGCGGTGTAGGGGAGCTGATAATTAATGAGGCGACGTGTGATCTTGATGGGTTTGTTTTTGTTAGAAACGGTGAGCATGGATGTGTGTACAGCGTCACTAGCATGGCTGTAAGCTCATTTTTGCTCTCTTTACGTACGGAAATAGATGGTCTATTTCAAACGATGTAATCATTACTGCCCACATACATCCATGCGTCCATTTTGCATGTTAAGCAATATATCGCTAGAGGGGGTCTCACACGGACCTCCACTTTTCCTTCGTTACGGTCCAACTTGCATTTAATTCCTGTCCAATGTCCTCCCAGCTGTTCTGTAGTAACTGTTTTTTTCCCTGTGCCTGGGCAAAGTAAATATAGATGTTTACAATTCTCTGACCAACTCACCTAGCTCCGCCTTTTTCCTTTCCTTTTTCCTTTGTGCTGAGATCTGGGTATGCAGCAACACATACCCTTTCACATACTATTTTCAATAGCTATCATTTTTGGCTGAGATTGTGACCAGTTGAGGTCAAATTAGGAGCAAAAGGGTTTTGCCCTGCGTCTTCACTCAGCTGCATCCTGAGTGCTGGGTGTGTAGTATTAACAAAGGATGGACAAACAATGCTTATTAAGGCTGCACAATATATCGTGTTTTTTAAAACTAGTTATTGCATCAACTTGCGCAATAAACATTGTGAAAGACTGCAATATATCGCGATTGACACAAATACATACATACATACATACATACATACATACATACATACAGATGAGTAAGTTGCGGATGAATAGAAATGGCATTTTGCACAGTAGGAGGTTACACGGAGTAATAAATAAATAAGCATAATGCCGAATATTG
Organism: Perca fluviatilis; assembly: GCF_010015445.1. Taxonomy (NCBI): domain Eukaryota; kingdom Metazoa; phylum Chordata; class Actinopteri; order Perciformes; family Percidae; genus Perca; species Perca fluviatilis. Next base: position 8,929,522 of record NC_053128.1, read on the forward strand.
TCCAGCTAGCAGTGCTACATTATAATGTTGTATTAAAGAGTCTGAAGTAATATTGTTATCGCGATATTCAGCAACGTTACATTGAATATTTTCCCCATATTGTGCAGCCCTAATGCTTATTTACTTACATGCCCAGATTTGTCAGACATTATCTCTTAAGTTACTCCTCCCTTCCTTTTCTTTTAGGTTACTTTGAATCCACCGGGTTGTTTTCTCAGAGGGGTTTCTGTTTGATCATGGAGCTTTCCTCTCACTGATGCTATTGATCCTTTTCTCAGTATCTGCTGTACTGACAGTTGTGGTCTTTGTGTGTGTGTGTGTGTGTGTGTGTGTGTGTGTGGTGCGGTGCTTGTGTTCTTGGTACAGGCTGTTCTGCTTCACGTCATCTAGCCAGTTAGCGATCCCTTTACTGAGTGAACACTGTGTGCTGTGTGAAACCGGCTGAGTGCTGCTGATGCTGATGCCATGTTGTCCACATCGTAGCAGACTGATACCAGCTCCACTCTCTGTCTGTTGGCGAGCAGCAGGTGGGAGCCCAGTGAGCTTCTTCTCTTTCCACTCACGCTCACACAGGGATGTGGTTAGGAATACAAAATCCAAATGCAACCAACGGATTATTGGATTCATCATATATTCTATAAAATTTTAGAACGTAGTGAAAAATGTCTACCACAATATCCCAGAGCTCAAAGCGACTGCCTTAAATTGGTTTTGTCCAAACCCCTACATGTTCAAGTTATAAAGAGAGAAAAGCAGCAAATCAGAGAACCATAATAACAAAATAAACAATACATTGTTGCTTGATTAATTACTTGATTAATGACATAATCAGTCATCAAATCATCAATCATGTTGTCAAATAACTTTCGGTCCATTGAATAGTGACCTGGAGAATGGAAAGATAAGCAAAGCACAAGACGGGCTTCCATCACTGTCAACATTTTTTGGGTTATTTTTTCTGGCACTGAAAGATGACGTCCCTGCTCTTAGCCCCGCCTACAGGGCTCCCGTTGGCTTGGTTGTTTTTCCCACTGGGGAAACAGCCATCAGTGAGTACACACCAGACCTACATATACGTATATACACATACAACATATTTTGATAGTTCATTGGTTGCCAATCAAAGCCATCAAACCCTCTCATTTATTAATTCCTCCTCCCCAGCAGTCAAAGTTAGGAAATTAGCCCTAGAAAATTAGATTATTGTCAAGTTTTAAAATAATTATTGTCAGCCTTTATTAAGTAGCCTGCTGGAGAGAGATGATAGGAAATGACAGGAGAGGAAGCACTTGCAACAAAGTTCGCCGGCCGGACGTGAACGTTGCAGTTCATGCTCAGCGCCTCAGTCTCGAAACCCATCAGTTGAAGGTACGTCGACCATTTAGCCTCTGGGGGCAATGGCCAATATTTTGCGGTTTCTGGTGTAGCCAGCAGATATCCGGACCAAGACTTCCTCTTCTGTGCGCTGGGCATTGTTTAGGGCAGTGGGTCCCAAACTTTTTCTGCAGGTCCCCCTTTTGTAGATAAAAATATTTTCAATTGAATTGAGATCAGCTGGTTCTCTGGGAAGGGGGCGATAGAGAGAGGTGCGTAACACTCAGCTTTTCCTCCATGACTGGTTAGTCAACAAGACCCAATGGGATTCGACTGGGAGATTGACAGTCAAATCAGGCTCCTAGATGGAATTGTGGTCACCACTACATATTTTATTGCCTTTTTTATTTTGGTAGTTGTGATGTTGTTTGGTGTAGCTTTATTGTCTGCTTTACATTTACCTAGCAGTCCTTTCACAAGCTTGTCCATTTTTTGCTAGCAGTGAGGCATATTTAGCGTCGCTGCTAGACTGTTTACCTTAATGCAACCAATGCCACTAAGAGAAACAACAACTTCGTAACCAAAATCTTGTCCTGGTGCCTACAGATTCTGCATTTATATGCAGATATCTGTTTATAGAGATTATCAGCACTGTAACCCACAGGACACCAGGGTTTATTGTCAATTCTAGCCTATATTTTGATGTATATATTTAGCATTAGCATGTTTGGACATGACAACTGTCTTGACAAACTGACTAATCACAGCTCACGCCAACCAGCAGGCAAGCCCCAGCTCATGAATATGTATGAGAACGGTAAGCCAAGGTGACTCAGTATAACAACTAAGGATGTAACAAATCCAGCTCGCATCTGTCCCTTTGCCATCAGGCCTATTTATGTCTGTTGACTGAAATGGCTGCTAGCTAGATGGCTTCACATATAGCGGCTCAACTAATTGAATGGATGGATGGATGGATGGATAGATGGATAGATGGATCCCAAAAAATGGGAAATAACGTTGTTGCAGCAGCAAAGTATCAGACATACAGAGTAGACATTAAATAATAGGAAACAATATGCATGAAATAATAATAGAATACCACACAAGCAATATTTAAAATATATACAATTTGGAAATAAAATGTACAACTGTTTCACTAGCTATAGATAAACTTATTGTGCAAGTTGGGGAGTAAACATTTACAGCTGTTTCACTAGTAATGATAGGATGTAGAGAAACCTATTTTTCAGGGTTGTGCAAGGTGCATTCAGTGCCATCGTGATGTATAGGAGTATGATCTCACACTCAGTGATGAAGTGTTTAAATATATTTGGCAGGTTCTTGGCGAGACGGTTACATTTTTGCATCATCTGCTCCAGTTGTGACACACAGCCCCTGGTAGGAAGGCATGGCTCATAGTTTAGAAGCTTTCGAAGAATAATGTGACTTCATATGGCTAAGTGGAAGGTTAGAAAGGACGCAGAGACACACTATAGCACACAATAATGACTGATTTGTTAGACTAATACACACTGCACTTCACACACGTGTAAGTGCAGTAGCACACAAGCACTTCTACGTGTCTGTACACATGAAAAAACCCACACAAAAAAAATGTGAGTAATCACACACACACACACACACACACACACACACACACACACACACACACACACACACACACACACACACACACACACACACACACACACACACACTTTGTGTCTCTGTTGGCTTGGATGCCAAGGTTCCATTCAAGCGTGGCTAAAAGTGATGCTTGTCATTTCCTGTAGGCAGAGGCAGTACACCACACCACAGCTGATGTGGCAGACTGGCAGGTTTCCCTCTTCACACATGACTCAGTCCACAGCTAATTACAAACAATGTGTTTCCTGGCAAAGCTCAGTCATTTTACAGGTAATCCAACTGCATTTTGTAACAAAGAAAGACAGAGTGACCGTCATGGGATGTTATTTATTTATTTATTTTTTTATTTTTTTATCCGACACTGACATACTGTTGAAAGTAGCAATAGGGAAGATAAATTCCTCGTATGTGTCCTCATACCTGGCAAATAAAGTGGATTCTGAACACAAATAGACTACAATGATAATATAATACATGAATGAAAATCAGATAAATATATTGGAAAGATGGTAAATATGACAGCAAACATAAATCACATTATTTAGAAAAATCACATCTCATGAATGGTTGAAAGATGTGTGCGAGGAGCCGAACCATGCTGAGCTTTAAACGTGCCCGCTTACAGCAGGGGAAGGGTCCACTTCAAACCTGGACGCTGGGTTAGCGCGGCTCACACAGCTCACGGCAAATAACCCAGACCTTTTGAATCCTTGAGCTCACAGTCCGCAGCATTGAATAGAATCTCAGCATTTATCATGTTGAACGTTTTATACAGCAGCGAGAATGACATGCAGCCTGCAATATGTTTAAATGACGGGCACCTGTGACACAGACCTACACACGCGTTGCTTTCGTATTAAATATTCTATCAGTACAGCATCGCTCGCTGGAGAAGCTGCCCTGCTTTGTAACCAGGCTTTCTCAGGTTCAGGGAGTGAAAAGACACTTTGTTTACAGGGAATCTACAACCATGAATAGAAGTAATTCAACTTTAAATGTCTACTTTAAGTTAATATTTACTGCACTTTTCCATTGTGACTTGTGATCCTGCTCGACCTGTTCTTTCCCTCAGTGATTAGCTAAAAATGTTACCTCTCTTGATGATTCTTCTATTCTTCCAGTCTTGTACTGCAACCAATTAGACGTTTACAGATACAATGCACATCTTGCTTTATCCACTGTGTTGTTATACTATGTGCTCTGTCTGGTTCAGACTGATCTCATGAAGTGGCGTATGTATGACACGCCAATTCGTATGCCTTTTTTGGCGTGTTATCAACTCGCATACTCGCTTTTTAGTGTGTTTATCAACGCCGTTTGGCCTCCATTGACTTACATTACCTTGCGATTATGTGTGAATTGACGCCGAGTAGTGTGAAAGGGCGAAAATCCGCGTAGCGAGGTTGGTTGGAGTGGTGGATGGGTAAAGCACAGGACTTTCACCCAGGAGACCGGGGATCGTGTCCCGCGTGTCACGTTTCCTTCGTGTCCCGCGTGTCAAAGTCATGATATCAGGTTGGGTTTTATTTACTTGTTAGCCACAGCAAAGACCAATTTTCATCACCTTGCAATGGACAAATATTTTCTCATTCTGAATCTGACAGAAAGAAATTTTATGAGAATGGGACACATGATAATTTATATAGTGAAATAAATTGGTATATTCTTTTAATACCGTATTTCTGTTTGTATTAGGCCATTGTGGGCAATGTTGACAGCTTTCAAGCCCAGGCAGCATCCGAGGTAAAACACAAGACTTTTACCCAGGTTTGTGTACCGGGACGGTTTTAATCCAAACCACAATCTTTTTTTCTAATCTTAACTAGTCATTTTTGTGCCTAAACTTAACCGTCGTTGCAGCATGACGCTCACTTTTTGTCAGCTAAACTCAACTCACCTCGCGGTGCCCTGTAGCCGGCTCACAGTCACCTAGCAACGGCCTCTGAAATGACCGGCAGCTCATGGTGCCCTGTAGCCGGCTCACATTAACTTTTTGGTGGCTAAATGTAACTGTAAAGACCGCTAAACTTATGTCATGTGACCGGTCGTCACGTAAGTTTTTGTATGATATCATACAAACCCCTTCATGGGAATGCATTAGGGAGATACAAAGTGTTTGTTTCCATTAAACATATACACACATGCATACTAAAGCCCTATTCGCACGGGATAAGTATTACCTGGTGACCTCCAGTAATTTGTAATAATTGCGGAGGTTGTCTGTGATCTTAATCCCGTGCGAATCGGTCATGTCTGTAATTTGTAAAGTAATAATTCCCCCGCAAATGACCTACCATATTTCGCCGAAAAACGGAGGTCCTGTGATAATATTATTAGTCCGTCGCAATCGGCATCTCTGATTTGTCCAGGATTTGGCGGGGCTTTTTGTTTTTCGAGGTACCTATTTCCTTCTTTTGCGCCTTTTTATCCATCTTGTCCCGAAGAATGGAGGGCGTTCGGTGTGTTTTGACAGTGTTTTGGGTGCTGGGTCATGTCACTATACATCATATACAATTTGCAGAAAGAGAAAGATGAAAACCACCACAAGTGCGAAGACAAAAGAATGATTAGATGGCGATGGATGACATGTATAGCAGCATGCGGTAAATATATTTTTGTTTGTATCTAGAGATAACGACAAGACATCTCCAAGCCATAGCTTATCAAAAATAATGCACAATCAAGCGAGGGGGCTCACTTCATAATTAGAGGTTAATGTTACAAATAAATCAAGCTAATAGATTTTAACCTGGTGAAATGTTTAGTTTTATCCATCTAACCGGACCCTGCTTGACACCACCCGGAGAAAAAAGTGAGAGAAAGAAAAAGGAGAGGTCGCAGTTCGGACGATGACTGACTACCCGGTTGAGATTGTGTGTGTGTGTGTGTGTGTGTGTGTGTGCGTGTGTGTCCTCGAGATCTGACCGCACACAAACACACGTAGCAGAGCTACCCACACCCATGTTTCTACTGTTGCTTAATGTCAGTAAATTCGAGTAAAATCACAGGCTTCGCTTATCCCGTTCGAATGCGCCAGATGAAACTCAGACGTGGGTGGGTAATTTATAATTCACACGAGGTCCCTAGATAATACTTATCCCGTGCGAATAGGGCTTATGGCTGTCACGATACCAGACTTTTAAACTTCAATACAATATTAGTAGAAAAAAACAAATACTCAGTACCTCTTTCGATACCACGGCAATGAGGAAAAGAAGTCCTGAGGCACACAAATGTATTAAACAAGCACACAGTGCTGGTACAGAAAACGTCTCTTCTAGATGGCAGAAGGGTACTTTGTTTTAAGATAATTTTTTGGGGTCTTTTCCGCCTTTAATTTTTGACAGGACAGCTAGGTGAGAAAGGGGAAAGAGAAGGGGAAGACATGCAGGAAATCATCACAGGTCTGATTCGAACCCTGGACCTCTGCGTCGAGGCATAAACCTCTCAGTATGTGTGTGCCTGCTCTACCCACTGAGCCAACCTGGCCACGCAGAAGGGTTTCAACATCAGAACTCTCTTTACTTTCACCATATGATTTCTGCCTTTTTGTTGCAGTTTTATAGCCTTTTATTTTTTTTTACATTGTTGACCCCCCCCTGGACCTCAAATCCAAATGCAAGGAAAGTGAAACTGTGTGCATATTGTATTATCAAACAGAGTCTCCCAGCCAGTCGGCATCCCTCTCCTCATTTCTGCGAGTTCACCTGCAAAGGCAGCAGCTGCACCTCAAAGTGGGCTCCACTTGCTCATTTTGCCGGTGTAATGGATGAATTGGCTCCCCTTGTTTTTGCTTCTGAGCCACATCGCTGGCCCCTAAAAAGACTGGAAAGTGGCTTTTTTGCAGTGTCCCCTCCTGTTACCAAACATCTGCGTAATGGAGTGAACTGTGGCACAGAGAGCATCTCCTCCTCCCTGCGGCTGCAGGCAGAGGGCGTGAGTTTTGTTTGCACTGTGCGGTGAGAAAAAACAGCATTCCTCCTCCGATTTTTCTCCCCCCCTCTGTCTCATTAGATCTACCAGGAGGGTGCTGCTAAAGCGCCGCTACTGCCACAGCCTCCACCTCTCCACCTCTCCACCTCGTCTTTTTCTAAGTCTCGCCTCAGTGGAGAGGCGCTCTGTTTGTTCACCCTCCCCGGCCCCCATCTAAGCTCTCTCACTGTGGAATAAGTGACGGACTCACACACAGAGAGGCGCAGGGCACAACAGAGAGGAGGGAAGATGAGGTAGAAAAGAGAGGCTGAGATCAAAGTGCTAAAGTATTAGCTAGCACAATAAACCGTATACATAACCTGGTGTACTTCATTCCTTGCTGACGGTATTACATTTAAGCCTCAGTCTGCATCGTTTCTGCTTTTGAATTTTCCATTTCCTGCGTCTTTGTGTAACTGGTGAAGTGGACTTATTAGTCACTAAACACACAACTCTGGACAGCGTCAGCCATGCTGTTTGCTATACTGGTCTACTGTCCAGGCAGGGAACAGAATGTACTGTAGCCTAGTACCATCCATGTGTATATACAGTTTGTACTGTCTTTGGACGTCATTATGTCTGTACATATTCTATCTTGTTTTATGTTAAGCACATAATTTCTTTTTATAGAAAATGCTACCTTATTTTTTTAAAATATTATATCCCTGTCTAATTCCCTGAATTATTCTAATTTAAGATGTAATCTAATTATCCACTATACTGTATTCATTGGTTTATGGACATTCCGTACCCAACAGTATATGCTCATGCTTCTGCCACTACCCTCAGTGAAATAGTGCAACATTTTAGGAAATGGGCTCATTTGCTTAATTTCCAAGCATGAGATGAGAAGATCTATATACGTCTCATGTGTCTGCATTAATGCTGCGTTCCTTTTACCGTTACCGGTCAGAACTGGGATTGGAATGATGTCACACCCGAGTTGACCACATTCCAGTAACAAGTCGGAAAACCCATTATATTTAATGGGATGGGGGGGGGGGACTCTAGCCATGTTAGCAATACCAGTTGATAATGATGCATTATGCAGTATATGGGGCGTACAAACTGTAGCAACATGTCCACAGGTAGAAGATGGACAGTACTGGGCGACACAAATTAGACAGAAGTGCTATTAAACTGTTTATCCATACAGCTTTCACTGCTGTTGATGCCCGGAGTAGCCATGTTGGACTGTGATGTTAGGTTTGGTGAGATTCTCGCGACTTTCCGAGGTAGAAGTCGGACTTCAGGGGGCAATATAGTTGAAAATTATGAATGGGAACTCGGAGAGAGGTAAAAACTGCTTTCCTGGTTATCTCCAAAGTTCGAAACATGGCTATCAACACCTCTAAAGCTCACTAATTAAAGTTTTAGATGACGTTAAAGCTTGAAGAACTTACTCAGTCACTCAAGGTGTGTATTACCAAAACGCTTGTGATTCTTTCTGTTCTTTAGAGCAGGCTGGTTGCGCATCTGTAAAGTTCCAGGTCTAGTGTGAGTAGAGAGAGTCTTCTGGCCTCTGCTGCTTCTTTCTCTGTTGGCTTGTTATGCTCTTGAGCTATTGATCCTGGCAGTGGAGACTATTGACATGTTGACCAGCTTGTGCTTCCTTTGAAGGGTCCTTGTTATCCATGCTTCAGGGGCCACATGCCTGACTCTGGGGATGCTTGGTTTAAGTGTGAATATTAAGAGAAGTTTCCTTTTGGCTTCTTTGGTTGTTTGAGCAACATGAAAATGTACTGTGGTAGGTGTGTTTGTTAACCCACCAAGCTGAGGATAAGACATCACTTTTGTTCATATTGTAAGTAGTACAGTTTGCTTGATGTTACCTTATTTTGCTTTATCACTTTCATGTGTTCAAATAATTGAAATCTAACCTCTAAACAGCAGAGATGTTGTTTCAGCTGGTACTGGTGTAAATTATCTTCTCAAGTATGTCTTCCTATCCCCACAGTCACATTAGCTACAAAAGAGAGCGACATGCACTCGCTTGTGGGCGCTCCTGGGCGTGCCTATCTTACTCCTGGTTGCTTGGCAACAGTAAACGGTGGTACCTTCAAGCACGTCTTCAAAGTTACTTCAGGTATTGTTAAGTCACAAGAAAGATGCTTTTGGATTTAAAAGTATTTATTTCTCGATAAAAGTAACAAAATATATGAGATAAAATGCCAAACATATCAGATATATACAGAAATACGATGTCCTGAAGCGTTTTCCGCCATCTTGAATTATTTTCTTCGATTCGAGCCACTGACCTACTTTACGCTGCCCCTTCACTCCGATTGGCAGTCGCGTTGTCGCTTCGCTCAGCATTTGCATAAAATAGACTTCTTATCTATTTTGGCCCCGCCTAGCTCGTGGCAGCGGCGAGCTCGTCGCTTGTCGCTGGCAAACAGCCACTCCCATTGAAAATGAATGGTAGCCTGTCACTTTGTCTCTGTCTCTTGTAGCTAGTGTGACTGTGGGGTTAGACTCATTAATTCAGTGGGTGTTTTAGCTTTGCAGAGCTATTATTGCAGTTTGACTACTAATGTTTTCCTGCTGCTAATTCGATGTTCTGTAACACAATAAGTAGGCCATCTCTTACCCAAGCAAATTGAGCAACAAGAAAAGCTTGTATCTTTTTTGCAAATGCAACCTTTTGGCGCTGCAGCTGAGCCCTATTGACAATATGGGTGGCTATCGGACAATTGACCAATTTATAATAAGTTAATATTGACTCTTGAGGGATGAGGAGACTGGGTTAAGGCAGTTTACAACAGAGAATTAGTGAAATCTCTTGAGTAATCTGCTGGGTGAGCATTGCTTTCCCGTTATTTACCCTGAATGCCTGCCTGATTATATGGACCAATGTCTACTCAGCAGTGTGGGCGACTGAACAAGCCTGTTAACACTCTGAAAGTGGCGACGTTAAGGATCGATCAGGTCCCAGACCTGGTTTGTCCTTCACAGTTTAAGGTCTCACCACTAAAACGCTGTGCTCTTCACCAAGAGTGATTGTTTGGATGACATGTACAACTGAATGTGCTCAGCAAGATTCATGGCAATCTGCTCTTTAGATTATGAGACATCTTGTGTACAAAGTTGATATTCTGACCTGATGATGTTAAAAAAGGAAAGCTAACAAAGGAAAGGTTTTATTTGATGTGGAGGCCAGAGCCATAGGTCACCAAAAACTGGGCCCTCCAGGATCTAACAAAGGTTTTTTTTTTTTTTTTTTTTTGTATTTTGGGACCAAATGGCTGAATTTGTAGCAGCTTTTCAAAATTTGCAGCCATTTCTGTCTTCTTAAGCAATACATTGTGGTAATATTTAATAGCCTATTGCAATCAGCTGTAAAACATTTTGTCAGCTTTAAAGCAACACTATGTAACTTTTCCCGCTTCGGTCCCCCTACAGGTTGGAAGCGGAATTGTCCTATTACATTAATATTCTCCAGTTCATTACAACTACAGATCGGCTACCCGATCTGGCAAACTTGCATAATGTAATGTACTGGACAATTCAGCTTCCAACCTGTAGGGGGACCGAAGCGGGAAAAGTTACATAGTGTTGCTTTAAGAATTTACTGATAATCATCATCATCATCATTAGTTGTAGTTATCAAGAGAGCTATTCAAAGTTTTAGGGAAACAAAGTCTTGCTATCTGTGGTTGACTTGGGCAAGCATTTTCAACCGTTCTTCCAGTTTGAATATTTCACTAGCAAGGACCGCACCATCAACCAGATACATTTGAACAATTTATTAATTAAGAATTATTTGTGTGTGAGGCGTGAAGCTGCTTGTAGTTATCCCTTTGCTGACTGCGTTGTGGGAAAGCTTCGGTAGGGAATCCGCCGTATAGCCTTTGGGCACGGCCGACCCCCTTAGGACGCAGAATGCGAGAGGAGAGGGTTAGGGCAGTATTTATAGGAATGGCGATAGAGGCACGGTTGAGGTGTGGCCCTGCTCCTGAGATTCTGGTACTTTTTTTTTTTTTTTTTATGTGGAATTGTGATCCCAAGATTGAATTCCTGGGGGTGAAATTTCATGAAAATCTGTCTATTCGTAAATAACTAAATCTGGCATTGAGCCCTTTTTCATCATCCGAAAACAAAAGTAGGTGGCTTTCCTAGTCCCACACACAGTTTATATGCTAATATCTAGAGCAAATAAGCCACATTTGCTAACAAAACTAAACCCCATAGAAACAGTATGGACTAAAACTAAACTAAACCGAAAACACTTCAGTGATGACGGTTATCATTAATTGGTTATCAGTCTCAAGAAAGAGTCCCACTATGAGCAACATGCTACTCTCCTTCCTATTCTCTCATCCGTCCCTGTTGTCTTCCCTCTGAGAGGCTAAGATAAGACCTTCCCCTTCCCATGATCTTTGGCAACCAATCAAAACGACTGCGACAATACTTTGTCATGAAACACAGTCTTAGTCAAAGGGACTTTAAAAACTAACGTTGACATGAAAGAATAGAAGATCGGCACCGTCAGACACCGCCTACCAAGAGCCTGGGTCTGTCCGAGGTTTTTTCCTCGCCACTGTCGCACTAAATGCTTGCTCTTGGGGGAATTACTGGAATTGTTGGGTCTTTGTAAATTATAGAGTGTGGTCTAGACCTACTCTATCTGTAAAGTGTCCTGAGATAACTCTTGTTATGATTTGATACTATAAATAGAATTGAATTGAAGATCACCACAGTTATCAGAAGTACTCCTCTCCAAAATGGCGAATCCTTACACTAATGTGATTGGCCACGTCCTGCTGCTGACAGGGCAAAAATACTGATTCTAGAGGTGAGACAGAAAATAGAAAAGGCAGCGCAGTGGCACATAAAGTAACTCAAGATGATAACTGTTATATTTCCATCCCAACACCTTTCAATCCCAATCTCCACCGTCCCTGCCCTGTGCTGCATCTGTTCTAAAGATAGAAAGGTGACTAAGAGAATAAAACTAGTTGAGAGTCTTTGCTGCTGTGCACGGAGTCTAAAGGTCCCCAGAGAAGCAGGTGAGCTGTGTGTTGTGTGACTCCCATGCAGTCTCTGGAGAGCCCCGCTAATACTGGAGTGTAAATGGGAAAGGAAGTGGCCCATCCTCCCCCTAGAAAAACAGGCTGAATGTGTATCCTTCAAGATGTTCAGTGAATGACTTTTACCCTCATCACCCAAGAACCAGCACCAGGAGTCTACCCTATGCCACAAGAGACTTTTAAACATTTTGACCCGATTTGACGCATTGAAATCCTACCCAAACCTGATGTACATACTGCAATTAATAATACAAAAAAAATGTAAAAAGCGGATAGGACAGTCAGAATTTGTCTGATATAGACCAGAGATTAATTACAAGTGATTCCAAAATGTGGTTGAGCAGAACAGACAATAACAGGGAGTGAACACTGGCAGCAGCATGATGAGCGAGCAATTAACAAGCAGCCCTGAAAAAGTAGAAATACGCGTCCTAAGAATCTATGTTAAGTCTTAACTTCTTCCAACTAACCACCAACAATAACCAACCAGATCATGATCAGGTCATGAAACCAATAGTTGTAACCAACTCCGTAATAGTAAGATAATTTTTGCATAAAGTGTATAAGTGAAGCAAAAAACATCTTGATCGCCCTCTTATGACTGACTGCAGTATAGGGCATAAATCCCACCCCCTCCATGTTAGTGGATGGGACATGGACCAATCTAAATCCATTTTTCCCAAAGATGGTTTCTGTCATTTTAGGTAGTTCTTATCACGCTGATGTTTGTTCAAGTTGGTTTTTATTGGTTATTTGAAGCTATAAAAATGGGGTGAAACATTATGATTGACAGCTGTGATTGATTCTAGGCTCTGGCTAATCAAATATGTGCACTGACACATTTCTGGTGGATTACATTCTAACATGAATGGAATATTTCTATTTACCTCGCGATCATTGCAATGGAAATTTTAAAGGTCCCATGGCATGAAAATTTCACTTTATGAGGTTTTTTAACATTAATATGAGTTCCCCCAGCCTGCCTATGGTCCCCCAGTGGCTAGAAATGGTGATAGGTGTAAACTAAACCCTGGGTATCCTGTTCTGCCTTTGAGAAAATGAAAACTCAGATGGGCCGATCTGGAATCTTCCCTTTATGACGTCAAAAGGGGAAAGGTTACCTCCCCTTTCTCTGCTTTGCCCGCCCAGAGAATTTTGCCCGCCCATGAGAAAGAGAGAGATATCATGGCTTTCAAACGAGCAAAGCATGGCAGTTGGTCAAGGCCACACCCCCACCCTCCACCTTGCCCCCCCTCTCCTCCTCAATAACTACAGACCCAGAAATGGCACATACTAAGGAAAGCTCATTGTGGGACTGGCTCTAGTGGCTGTAATTCTGCACCAAGGCTGAATTTCGGGAAAGTGACTTCAGATACAGCATTAGGGGACCACTAAGGTCTATATAAAAGCATCCAAAAAGCAGCATGTCATAGGACCTTTAATAGTTGCTGCCATGATCATTTTCCAGAGTTGTAAAATCCTGCCTCTGAAATAAACCACTGTGCAGCACTTTGGCATTTTTGAAATTCACAGATTTATTACTCAACTGGACTTCTTAGATCATAATCGTCTCACCGGTGCCTGAGGCAACACAGACCCACCAACGCCCTCCCTTGCATTGTTTTATTCCAAGGCTGTTTTCAGTTTTTCTGCAATGGCTGATGCCTCCCAACAAGTCCTCTAACCCATACAACCACATAGGTTGTTTCTATCCTCTATACGACCCATAGGAGCGTTTCCTAAATTAGCGCCGCTACCGGAGGCAGCTGATGAACGTGTCCTTATACCTAAACATAACGTTTACAGTTTTAAACACATGATTAAGGTTGTGAAACGATTGAGTTTGGGAAAAGATTATGATTTGGGTTAAAATAAGTATTGCTTTACGAACGTAAAAGTATGTGACTATATGCATTTCCTCTCAGTGCGCTTGTCATTAGATCTTGTGAAAAACAGGCTTTAAAAAAGAGCAGTTTTTGAATAAAGGGAAAGAAGGATGAATAAGAATGTCTAAAGGCCAGTGTGACATATCTCAGGAGTGTATCATTGGGATAGATCAGGCATTGAACATGGCACCCTCACCCTAGCGTGTAATGATTGAGTTGCATTTACCTTATCTCCATGCCAACGAGTGGGTAATTTTTTTATTTATTTTTTTATTTTTTTAAAGCAGTCTTTCCTGGAAGACACATGAAGGCGCTCACACAGCGTGCTGCTGACCACGCTATGTGTGCCTTTTAATCAATATCTTTCTCCACTGCCTCCCCTTCCCACTCCTTCACAACAATATCTGCCTCTTACCGTGTGAATGTAGAGATTTAGGAATAACGTTTGAGATTTCAAGGGGGGCTTTTAGCCACCACAACTGATTTACTGCTATGTATCCATGCTACATTAGAAAAGGCCATAAAGAGACAGATGGGAAACAGGGAGGGAGAGAGAGAGAGGGAGAGGGGGAGGGGGAGAGAGAGAGAGAGCTAATCGAGCCTTGCATCATTTTCACTTATGGCAGTGATCAGCAGTAGATAGAGGGAGGAGAATGGTCACTAATGATCTGGAGATGGGTCTGACTGGTTTGCCAGATATAGACTGGAACATCATGCAAAAAGGACGTGTGATTTAGTACAGACTCATTCTTACTGATGGGCTTTAACTTTCACGTCCATGGAATAAATCTCTGCTATAACATTGATTGTGTAGATGGAGATGTCTAGCCTTTATGAAGATGTTTTATGTACAGGGAACCATGCTCTCTTTGGCATTGGCCCCGTGTTATGTATGAACCAGTGGTGTAGTAACTGAGGAACAATGGTGAAAGGTGCCTTTACTCTAGTACTGCTCTCATGTACAGTTTTGGTACTTTACTTGAGTTCCACACTATATTCCACAGATATGGTATGTAATGTGCTCTTTACTCTGCATTTGTTTTGCAGCTACAATCACCAGTTACTAGGGTTTATTCCCATCCAAACTGTTTCCCGAGAAATATAATAACGGGAAAAAATAGTTACTTTCTAGATAGATGGATACATTTATTTGACAAGATTTAAAGCCGTCCCGGCCGGAACACAGTGCAGATGCGCTTGGGGGAATCCCAGTCAGCATGCACTAGGGCTTTGACTTTTGCCCAAAAATCATATTCGAAGTTCGTTTGTTTATTAATATTCGAATATATTCGAATATTTATTAATGAGATATTTTGCTGATTTAAATCCAGCTTTGTGTCATGGCAGCGTGGGCAGTGTGTTTAGATGAATGATGTCTGGCTTCCCTCCGTGGCATCAGCGCACGGACCTCACCGCTAAGCAGAGCAGGCCAGATGACGTGTAACGCGTGCACTGCCCCCATGGAGGGAAGCCAAACACCATTCATCTAAACACACTGCCCACAAAAAGATGACCCAGTTAGTTTAAAATCTGCAAAGTACCCCTTTTAAAAATGAGGTTTTCTGGGTCTACACACCTGCACTATTGGACTGTGTTTACTGAAAACTGCCACAGGATGCTAAACTTGCACAGCAGTTGGTATCTTGCAGTATCATGAGATCACACAAAGTAATGCGTTTGTGTCTGAACCACCAGTGGTTGGACCAATCAGCATCCTGTGAGGAGCTACTGGCAGCTACAGGCGTGGTTTAGGTGCTTGTGACGCAGAGAGAGGTAAAAACAACAACAGAGGTTAGCAATAACATTAATTACTGTAAATGAATTCATTGAAAGAAGCGCAAAGAACGGGCCTGAAGGCTTTCCTCGATTGGAAAAGATGTTTTCGCTTTTCTCCCCACTGGCTTCAGCAGCAGTTTGACAGACAGATCCTTCATCCAATCACCTGCCAAGTATTCTTTTGAAAGTCCTCGCCCTTTTACAAACAGTTTCCAATGATGGCTACTCAGATGGTTCTGTGTAACAAACCATCTGGTGCATAAGGCTCATCAACAGGATGCTACATTTCACAAAAACTTAGTTATATGCACACCTATTCTTTAAGCTGGGTTTTACCAGAATATGGAAATGGTTTGGGCGAAATATATGGCAGGTTAAGCATTATGAATCCAAAAATAGTTTATCAGCAGCCTTCAGTGGTGTCTACAGTATTCTTTACATACTCATACATTTTTTACCAAGTAGCTGAGATGCTTAGTCCAGACTGAAATATTTAATCTTTACGCCCAATTACCTGCAAACTAAACATCTCATCTCGCAATGTTGACGAAAGTGAAAAATAATTTGTGTATGTGCCCAGTGATTTGGATCTGCTCCAAAATGTAATGGGTTCTGTGTTGGCCCATGCTACACCGTTCCACCAAGTGTCATGAAAATCAAGCTAGTTATTTTTACATAACCCTGCTGACAAACCGGACCAAAAACATAACCTTCTTGGTGTTGGTAACTAATAATGTTATTGCTAATTTAATTTAATTAATTACTAATTAGAAGATGTTAGTATGCTAAACTTATCAGCACATTAACATTGTCACTGTGAGTGTGTAAGCTTGCTGATGTTAGCTCGTGGCACCACTGCGCTGTGCCTTTATAGAGCTGTTAGCATGGCTGTAGGCTATTAAATCTTGTTAAATCGTTGCTAAATTGTTGCTTGTTCATGCTTTACAGTAGCCTGGTCCTACCAGACTCTGGGACATTTCATTAGTACAGAGAGTCTGGCCACTCTCCATTGACAAGTGTTAACTTCCTTGAAGGCGGGTACTCTGTTGAAGTTTAAAACTATTGGATCTTCCCAGAGCCACTCTGGATCTGCCATAACCAATCGCTAGATTTTTGTTCTTTGGTCACTTTGGTGTGACTTTGGCAGTCAGTGTATTAGCGTCTACACAAAACAAAGCATTGACATCAGTCATGAAATCTCTTTCTCTTTGTTGTTTGTCTTTAAGTCGGTCTCTCCCTCCCGCTGTATGTTTCTCTTCTGTATCTCTGGTTATTTCCTTCAGTCACTCTCTGTATCTTTTCATCTGTTTCTCTCTCAGTTCTTTTGTCTGACGATCACCCCAAGGTCATGCGCTGCCAACAAGTCCTCCCGTCCCAGCAAATGACATTTAAATGTTAATGCCGCTTCAGATGTCCCCAAACCCCCACAATACACCGTGTCACTTCCCACCTTGTCCTCTGTGGCCTGTGTCATGGTTTTTGCGTGTTAATATACTGGTGTATATACATGTTTATGCCTCCTGTTGCATCAGTAGGTGAGAGTAGAGGATTATATTTTTACATTTCCGTTCATGTATGGGTTAAATGAAGAAAATACATTATGCAAAAATAGCAGCAAATGCTGTTTTTAGCTTCTTAAATATGAAGATTTCCTGCCTTTCTATCAAATTAAACTGAATTTCTGTGTCTTTTTGGAGAACTGGGATGGGCATTTTTCACTATAGTCTTATATTTTATAGACAAAACAATCGCTTAATCAAGAAAATATTTGGCCGATTAACCAATAATAGGAATAATCGTTAGTTGCAGCCCTATTTTCATCTCAGTCTTGGGATATTTCCCAAAATGTTTCTTTCAAAATGTAAATTTTTTTTAATAAGGTATATGTAAAAATGTCAGATGTCTTTATGCCTTTTTGATTTCAACTCAGGACACAGCCCCTCTAATTTCACTTAGTGGGTGGGAATCCTTTTACATTAGATGAAAATGAAATATAAATCTCTCACTCTACATACGTATATTACGACATCCCCGCACTTTTTATAACCATCTATACTCTCGTCCTTGGCTTCTGTCTTCTTTCTGTCTCTCGTCTTTTTCCCTTTCCCTTACGAGGATAATCTTTTTTTTTTTTTTCTGCACCTTGTCAACACACAAGTTAAGCAGGAACCATGGCAGCATCAATGCTTGGATTTGAGAGAAAGTGAGAGTTATACCACAATCAGGGACAAGAAAACATGGTTTTCTCAATCTGGTTTGGTTGCGATTATGTTCAGCAGGATGTAAAAGGGTCCCTCAGTTTCCCAGTTGCCTATTATTGTTATTATTACGTGTACCACTATGGATATTTCCCTTCTTAATCAGCATCTGGACAGAGACTGCCTGAATGTAAACAGCACCCTGGAGTATCATTTATTTTCACGTCTCGTATTGTCGTCATTAAATGAATCCATATGCCCAGGGCACCACGGCAGAGAGTCCAATTAACAAAACAAACAGAAATATATGATTCATTCCTCCGACTCTTCTCTGCCTGTTTTCTCTCTCTCTCTCCCTCCCACCCACATCACTTTCTGACTCTCGTACTCGTTCACCACTGCCGCTGTGTATCTTCCATGAGCCCAATAGAGCCATTGTCATGTCCCCTTCCTGTTTCTATGGTGACGAGGTACGATCTGCCGCCAGCGAGTCTCTCGCCTCGGCGCTCCTCACTTGCCCCAGTGACTTTCAAGCATGTCCACTTTTTCATAAATGACAGTCGCATCCAGTAGCGCGAGTTCACTCTGACCCTCTCTCACACAGCATTGGCATGAGCATATTTAGTACAGTAATGCCAATGCAGGGTGTACAAGGCTTAGTAATCATTTACAGTGTAAAGAAAAAATTGTAAAAGGATAATAAAAAAAAAGAAAATACAGTTTATTGTTTTGTTTCCAAAAGTAAATTTGAACTATATACAAACTTGTATTTTGCTGATGATGCTGCTTGAGATTGTATTCCTGGAAAAAAAAGCAGGTTTCTCATTGCAACTGAGACAGGGTTAGCCCCTTAGCTAACCCTAACCCGAATCTGTGGGATTGGGCCCGTGTGTTTGTGTTCAGCCTCTGACTGAATTTAGAACTCACCAGAAACTCTGGTTCTTTCTGTTTTTTTCCTTCCAGTCTCTCTCCTTTTTCCTCTCATATCTGTACGTGTTTGTGAACCGAATTCTTGAAGCCCCGGGATTCGCACAAATGTTTTGCTCATGTTGAACCGCATTCAACTCACTTTGATATCTCCTCAAATACATTTTTATTTTCATTGACGTTGTATGCAACCGTGCCACTTCTAAAATTCGCTTTGCACCTTAGTCCTGCAAGTCAACTTTTCTTTTAGGTTTAGACGTTTTAGACGTTAAGGTGTCAGGTGAGTGCTGTGCAGATGGGCACTTAGGCGTAGCTTGATGAATGTTAAAGGGATATTTCACAGCTGGAAAGATGAATATGTATTTAAATTGGGTCATTTATGTAGTAAAAATGTGAAATAATTTTAGAAGTTGGTGCCTTCTAGACCAAGAAAAGCCAGAAAATTTATTTTTGGCTCATGAGGATGAAGGACAACAACTCCCAGAATGCACTTGCTTTGCTTCGCTTCCCTACGAGGCCACTCCCAAGCCACGCCTACCGGTTACAGAGTGCAGTCAAGTCAAGTGGGTTTTATTGTCATTTCAACCATATACACTGCCTACGAAATGTTTCACCGTGGCTCAAGTGGTGTTACACATTTAAAATATATAAAAACGCCATTTATTTAAATGACATTATATAAAAACGACATTAATATAAAAACGACATTATATAAAAACGACATTAATATAAAAACGACATTAATATAAAAATGACATTATATAAAAACAACATTAATATAAAAACAACATTAATATAAAAATGACAAAAAAAAAGGAAATACGAGACAGGCTACATTACATACAAGTGCAATTACTACTTAAAGCATTCAAGACAGACAAGGGACAGGACAGACAACAGACAACAAAAGACGGCTCATAAGTAGAGCACTGATTGTTGTAAGTTAGGTTCACCGTGCGGTGAAGGTAGAATATAAGAACTTTCTTGAGATTTGTGTGGTTGAAATCACCTGCTACAATAAATAGTCCATCGGGATGTGAGCAGTAGTTGGATACAAGCACCGTGTTTCTGCACCGGTCGGTGTTAACACAGCCCACCTCCACGAGTCTTACCCGACAGAGCATCATCTCTGTCTGCTCGGATGGCTAGCAGGCCTGGTAGCTGGATAGCGGAGTCCGGTACACTGTTGTTCAGCCATGTTTCCACAAAACCAAAAACACAGCAGTCTCTGAACTCGCGTTGGGCGTTTCGTTGAAGTTGGATGTAGCTAGTCCAGTTTGTTGTCTAATGAGCGGACATTTACAAGCAGGATAGATTGGACAGGTGCCCGGCTAGCGTTAGCTTTCTACCTAGCTCAAACTCCTGCCCTCGTTCCGTGTTTCCGCTTTCTCGCACACCACTTTCGATGTCCCCTTCCCCGGCTCGCGGCATCAAGCATCACCACATTTTTTGGGACTTAATTTAACAATAAATTCTGAATGTTTGGGATTTGGCCAGATCTATCTATTCATTCGGATATCACAACAATATACTGAAAGTAGATGATATATAGTTTAACTATGGGATATAATGTTGACAATGAGAACCATAGAAAAACAGATCAAATCAAAATGTCATTGCTCTTTTTGGATCCCAATTAAATGTTGAAATTGGCCTAATATTTGTTGTGTTTCTGTGGACTCCGGATGCTCTCGCAAAATTTAAGTCTGCAGGGTTTCAGATTGGATTTCCCTGATATCTGTTTTTTTTCTGCCTCTCTCTCTCGGTCTCTCTCTCTCTCTCTGCCCATTACAAAGATGCCATACAGGACATCATGTCCAAACAGGCGTGTCTTTAGCTGGAGGTATGAGCCCAACACACACCTGCTCTCCCTCCTAGACAGGAAGATGTAAAATGACTTTGTAGCATGTTACACACTGTCACTCGTCCAGCTGGTACTGAACCTCAGGCAGCTGAGAGCAGACATGATTGGCAACACACACACACACACACACACACACACACACACACACACACACACACACACACACACACACACACACACACACACACACACACACACACACACACACACAGATGTTTAAAGCCTCTGACAGTGCCTGATGACACAACACATCATGATAAATTACATGTGCTTGCACTTGCACACTTCAGTCATCATACACACTGCTAGTACACTGATGCATCATCCACTTGATCTACTAAAGGATGTGTTTGCATGTGTGGATGTGGGCTACAAAAATGTGTTTGTAGATAAGAAAGATGAAAATTAGAAATCCATGCTTATAATACTGGTCCATAATACAGTTTGTGAATTCTTGTTCAGTATGATGTATCGTACTGAAAAAGAAATGTCTGGGCTTTCTTCAGTCCTAATAAAATTATGACCATTTGACTAGTTTTGTGTACATTATTCATATTCTTTTTTCATATTTTTTCATTTGTTCATTATTCATGGTCTATGCCCAGTTATACTACATATACTGCAGAACACTAACCCACACTAAATGATATGTACTGTATAAGTTATAGCCAATACTCAGTGGTTGATTGGACAGGTATGTGGAGGTGAAGTCAACGAGATTTGAACTCCACTCCCAAACTCCTTTTTTCTTTCCTGACAAACTACTCCTGTCACTTTGCATGTACAACCAATAATAATACCTGAGCAGGGTGTCTGAAAGCTTGGCTATTATTCCTATTTTTTTCCCTCACTATAATGACAGGCTGTTCACCCAGCCTTTGAGTGTGGCCATTCGAAGCAGCTATAAACACTTTTACCTTCAGACATGTTCAGACAACACGTACGTCATACAAACTCCTTCGTTTTTAGCATACACTGGCCTTAAAAATGTATTTTGGGTTTCAACCAGAACCTTTTTACAAGTTTAATATTAAAAAAAACAGATTCTTTATTTCATATTGTCTGTCTAAATATACCTGTGTTCACCCTTTGTCTGAAACGCTTCATTTTAACGCCTGTCTCTTTTAAGTTTCTGAATACGAGCTGTGTGCATTTATGTGTATTGAGCATTTTGATTTTGATAAATCACAGTATTCATATAGCACATCAACCTAGCCTAGAAATCTAGACGCACCCTAGTGGCAGCAAATGTAATTTGCAGCCAGGGTCAGTCTAGCAACTCTCCGTTGGCTTGCGAGCTGGAAAAACCAAACTCTGGTCAGGCCAATCACATCGTGTATAGAGTCGGCTTAACGTAAGGACGGCAGAGTTGCGACCAGTGCCCACGTCATTTAAATAGCAAATGCACCTGCGCCCATCTTTGCGCCTATGGGCGTGCTGGTTTTACGGGGAGGTGTGTTCAGGTGCATTCTGGGCGTATTGCTATCTTAAGGTAGCGGGAAGTGATCGCGCCACTGACCAACAAAAACCTGGTCTGAAGTCAATAACGCAGCATTTCATTGTTATTTTAACAGCAATGAACAGCGCATGCACACTATGCTTGTTAGACACACACACAAGGAAGCGCAGCAGCACACAAACATGCAGAAGATTACAAATAAATGCAAATCCTCCATCATAATAGCAATGCGCCAAGGTCCAAACGCGCCTGGCTTTTAAAGGGAATGGGAGATGACACTCTGATTGGTTTATTGCATGTTACGCTCAAAACACACCTATGAATTAATGAAGACACTAATGGTGTTTTTCCATTACATGATACCTGCTCGACTCGACTCGGCCGCGGTGCCCCGTCCTCCATTTTCCATTGCAGATTTAGTACCGCCTCATGCCTGAGGCGAGCATGGCTAGTCGTCATAGCGACGCCGCAGGAAACTGCTGTGACCTAACGCGGCACACACACACACACAGAATGTCGAAGGTGTGTTGTTTTTGACTCTCGGCATGCGGCTGTTGCAACAGCCAGAAGACAAATTTTGTTTCAAAAACCCACCGCTGGCTAAACTATTTCAAAATGGCGGGTTTGTTCGGGACACCCCCGTCTGTCGCCAGCAATGATGACGCAGTGACTAGTGACGATTCGCTCCGACAAATCAGTAGTCTTCAGGTTTTCACGTCAACTTTTGGTATCGCCTCAGCTCGCTTGGAACCTGGACGGAGGTGGTACTAAAAACAGTACCTGTTAGCAGGTACCAGGGACCTTTTTTTTTGTAATGGAAAACCAAAAAAGGCGAGGCGAGTCAAGCAGGTACCATGTAATGGAAAAACGCCATTAGTACAACCCTTTTGAACCATGCGCCCGGACCCTTTTTTCTGCCGTCAAACTAGCAAAAGTGGATTTGGATACGCCCTCAATGCCCCTGCAAGGCGCTTCACGCCATGCGCTTAGATCGTTAAAATAGGGCCCTTAATTGGATTTCCAGCAGCGTGCTGTAAATCACGGTGTATTGTGACCTAGGAGCTGGCGAGTGCTTTTCCCACAGAAAAACCTTGTTTAAGCCACACCACCACCTCCTGTTTGGTATACAACTCCACGGGGAACTTAGGCATCTGGCAAAAATGCTCGTATAGAAATAATAATTAAAAGAAATAAAGTTCTTGAACAATGCACAAAAGGCTACTTATCACTACCTATCAGATATTGAGCGCTCACTTTCAAGTAATTAAATGAAGTTCATTATTCCCAATCAATATCCCTTTTAAAAACAGGATCAGGTTTGTAAAAGTTTAGAATAATAATGATTTCTACATTTTGCAGCGAAGGTCTTGTATAGATTTCATCTTTTATGCTTCTGTGTTTTCAAACAGCGTGACGGCAGCTTGGCAAACAGATTGAAACAAACACTCACTCACGTTGGCTCTCAGGCACAGTGCCAGCTGGTAAACCGGTCCAGCTGATTGATTTGATTCATTCCTGTGAACTCGTGTCCCGTTTCTCTTTCTCTGTCTTTCGGTTTAAAAATAGTGTTCTTCCTTCGCCTTTGTCTCTGACTCTGTCAGTCGACTTCATGTTTCTCTCATCGTATATATCCCCCTCTCCTGTGATTAAAGCAGACTCCAGACGGTGTGCAGCAGTATTAATGTATCTCTGTATGAATATTCACTGAATTTATGGGGCTAGTTCAAAATCATTTCAGACAGGAACAAATAAAATTCCCATTTAAATGGAAACAAAATGGAATTGTAAGAAGATCTTTTAGTTTGTAAAGCTTGTTTAGCTTGATATCGGATGTAATGTATTTCGTAAAAAAGTTTGTAATGCTAGTGCCGCAAAGCACTTTACAGCACCATGACTGCACTGACAAAGTGTGGTCTGGTCTGAGATATGGGACTTTGATGAAAAAGATTTTGTAAGCTACAAATCTTCAAATGAACCCTCCTTGAATGTTCCCCTGCTCCTTAACGTGTGACTATAATAGTTGAAATCATAAAAAGATGGATTTAATTAAATGGAACCATGAGCCAAAACTAAGTAGTGGTCTAAGTGGCCTTGGAACTTGAAATATGGCACTTAGAATTTATATATCTAGAGAGCTTTATGATGCCATGGAATCACATTTGTGAGTGGATTGTAGCTTCAGGCTTCATGAACAAAAGCTATACAGCTACCTGGACCTTGTTGGATCAGTCACCTGGTAATTACACAGACCATCAGAACTACCCATTTACATGAACATTTAGCCACCAGCCAAATGAGCCAAACAGACTAGAGTAAAGCCGGGGGAAAAAAAGTTTAAATGTCTCCGTCATGGTTTGATTCGCTAACAGTGTAGGTTGTTTTTTCCTGCCTAATGCCTGGTACAATAGAGGATTTTCAAATCTTAACTGATTTTTAAACGTGGGAAACCACAGATGGATTTAACTTTTTATTTTTATTTTTTTATAATTTAATTGTAAGAACACACACCAGACGATTCAGTCAAAACGCAGGAGCACACACTTGGCCTATGATTTCAGAGTGGCAATTCCAAGAACTTGGAATCTCACAGAAACTCGCGTGCTCAAGCGTGACTTCAGAAAAAAACGTGGAGGTGGACTGTCACTGCACATAGTTGTACTTGTGCATGCTACAGTATGTTTTGCACCAAACCGCACGAGACAATAAACAAGCACTTATTCGCACAACCGGCGCAACGTCATCGAATGTCTCTGAACAGATTCACGCCCACTTTGAGGGGAAAACAATCCCGCGTTCCCCATAGACGACAACAGCGTAATGACAGAGGAAATGTAAATCGCTCCAAACTTTTACGTTAAACAAACCGTTCTGAATGAATAACTATGCCGAAAGGTTGCTGAGTAGTTTGTTGCATCAACCATACATTCAAAAATCCCGGTCTTCGATTTGTCCTCTTGCCATGTCCTAAAATAGATCCTGATAGATGGGCTTTGGCTCCAGGCTATAGACCAGACCAGCCTCACCGAGGCTCCCTATGAGAGGGAAGAATCGTCACCTCGGGAGAGAAACAGCTGTAGTGTAGCGGGTTAATCAAGACTTTCACACTGATCTATGAGGCTCATAAGAAACGTGAATATTGTCAGTCAGTGTGGTAAATGATGCTGGTGACAGTTACTACTGATGGATGGCTAACGTTAGCTTTAGTGGGAAGCTGCTAACAGTTTAGCAGCATCAGACTGTCGTCTCCAAAAAAATCTCAGCTTGGTTATTAACAGTTAATACAGTTGGTTATTAATAACAGGTTGATTAATTACAGACGACACTCAGCCTAACAATAGTGATTTAATCAGATATGTATTTCTACATTCAGCAGTATGTGGCCACCAGACAGGGGACATGACGGCAATCAACCTTAGTTTATTAAGGTATTGTGAACGCTCAGGTTCAGGCAAGGTTATACAATAAACATTAGGCATGTGTATGAAACAAACCATCTGTTTAACAAGAAAAAAATCCACACACATTTGTCAAAATGATGATCCAAACACACGTCAAATTGCATTGACTTCTATGGGACCGTCTGTTTTCTATCCCCCAAAAGGGGGCGCGGCCTTGAGTTTTAGTACACGTATGTGCCGTTTGTGCGTATACTGTTGCCATTATTCTACAAGCTTGGTTTAGAGACAAAAGTTCTAATTCGTTGTAATTAATGGGCTTAAATAGGTTTTTTTTCACGAGATATTCTTCAGAAATTTCATATTTCAATAGACTCCATAAGCTGTATTGTTTTGCGTTTGTATTTACGTTGTATTGTTTGTGTTTGTTAGGCCACTCAGGGGTATTAGAGTATGTGTTGAATGCAGTGTCAGTGGCGTCTATCCCTCACTGTCCTGTAGATGATTCCCCCCCCCCACTCTGCATTAGCAGCTCTGTGTCACTTTCTCTTCAGCTCCAGTTCACCTACATAATAGCGAGAGATCGAGAGTGTAAGTGGGGGAGGGAGACAGAGGCAAAGGAGACAAGAGGCAGTCGCTGATAAGTTTTTGTGCACGTGTGGGTAATGTTTTTATGTGTTCATGCTCATGTATGAATGTCGTCCTCGGTGGCGCCTCCCTTGCTGATTTTATGACCTAAAGCGTTCGTGGCTATCTGGAGATGAATTATGTATTGCTACGTTACGGACGCTGGTGTGTAAATAATAAAAAGATATTGAATGTAATTAAGGGACCTCAGTCAGATTGTACAGGAAACATTATGACATGCAGCTGTGTGCTTGTGGGGGTGGGGGTGGGGCTGGTCCCTTGGCTTGGCGGCGTCTGGACCTGTAGGTTGAGCGTATAGGAGGCACAGGTGTGAACTTCCCAGGGCTCTCCCAAACATAACCTGCTCATTTCCCACCTCATTTATCACAACCTTACTCCAGAACCCTCCTGATGCCTCCAGGACCTACTTCTCTCTTTTCATTACCTTACCCTCCATACAACATTCTAGTCAGTCTGTAATTTGAATCTGATTATTTTTTTTTTATGTTGATGTGGAGTGCAAACCACTTGTTTAACCCTTTTGTTTCATAGGAAGCAGAGGCACAAACATACACACACTGTGTTCTGTAACAGTGGATTCAAAATAACCAGAGTAAGGGGTTTTGCAGGTTTACTTAAAATTCTCCTTTTCTTTTACCACCTAAGAAAAGAAAAAGGTTTCACGTTCGTAATCTATTAAAAGCTGTGACTTCAGATGGTTAAACTGTCATTTTCTACTCCTCTATCACATCAGCCGTCTTTGTGCTGTTGCACTGCACAAATGTGTGAGATAATTATATGCAAAGTCAATGTTCAGGTATTCAGCAGTTGACCAGTTTACACCACAGATATACATATGTATCCATTATTGTTTGGTCCTTATAACAAATATTTAAAGCCACTGTGTATGATGTTATATAATTTTGAGAACCCTCTTTGAATCTTTTTCAAGGTTTTGTGTGTTTGTTTTTTTTGTTTTTTTTTTACATTCATAATATAAGCAATATTCAGTGGGTTGAGAACTGCTTAAGATGACTTTCTAAATGCATTTCTATTACTTTTGTTTAATTGTGTAATTATTAGCTCTGTTACGCCTTCCGCTGCCTCTGCCTCTCTGGCTGAAGTTCCTGTGATAAGGCCTCCATTATGCAACAGCCACTGTGTTGATTTATCTTCTCGTTGCTAATGAGTTGAAGGCTGATTACTGCCTAGTTAATAGCTCTCAGTAATGGCCTTGTATAGACAAGGTGATTTATGGGTGATGGTGTTCAGAACACAGCCGGCCAAACAGGTTCATTTTCAACATTGATTAGCTATAGCCTGCATACATAACTTTTTGTTACTCTCTCTCTTGCTTTCTCTCCTTCTCTGTGTGTGTGTGTGTGTGTGTGTGTGTGTGTGTGTGTGTGTGTGTGTGTGTGTGTGTGTGTGTGTGTGTGTGTGTGTGTGTGTGTGTGTGTGTGTGTGTGTGTGTGTGTGGAGAGGTAAGGGGTTTAGCTAGTGTACCCATAGCATACAGTAGGCAATATTACAGTTAATTTTATTTATGTTGTTTATATCAAATTCTATTGTATCATAAATAGTGTAGGTGTACATATATACTTATTATTTTTGGTTATCTGTGTATTTGTATCATATACAGTAGTATGTCAAGTAGCTTAACCAGCTGTGTGTACAGTAGATATTGTATCAGTTTCCACAGGTTAGTGAAGGTCCAGCCGAGGAAGTGTGCCGTTCTCACTACAGAGAAGTCGTAGGGTTGATGCTGGAGTGGATGGTCCGAAGGCGAAGGCATGACCTGCCTCTGATTGGTTGATCGTTTGGTTAGGTTTAGGCGTGAGGAGTGAGATTGGTTATGGTTAGTGTAAGAATGTCAGGGTAAGCCAATCAGAGGCAGAGTAGGGCATGTGGAGGGTAGTGGTTAAAATATCCTCTCGAAAACTGACAAATTATCCTTTTTTGTAATTAACCATTTTTATTTTAAACAACATACAAAACATACAATTTGAAACATGAACACATCCCCCCTCCTCCCCTTCATCATCATCACCACCTACCCAGACAAAAATCAAAAGATGACTACAATATTCAAGACCATACAACAAATAACATAATAGACAATAAACCATAAACCACATAAACATATGTATAAATGACAACACCATAAGCCCATTAAACACGTCTCTCCCCAGCACAAAGCTTGTTAGGAGTCCTCCAGAAAGTTCATATGAAATTTTTTTCAAAGTCACCAGGAAAAGAAGAACGGGAAAAGGAACCATCACACGCGGAACGCGATCCCTGGTCTCCGGGGTGAAAGTCCTGTGTTGTTTGACCCATCCACCCCCCCCCCACGACCAACCTCCCTGCGTGGACTTTCACATTATCAATACTACTCGCTACCGTCATCGTTCTCTGATCACGAAATAGGCTTCTCATTGAAATTCATTGATTTAAAATTTGTAATCGCCACACGGAAAAAAAGACATTGTGTCCTGTCCACGAATCAATAGATTCAATAACGTGACCATATCACCAACTGCCGTGAGACCGGGCTGCTGGCTATCATTAAACTAGTCTGGAGCTAGCTTCTTATGTGTTTAGGATTGACCCATCCCCCACAACAAATAATCTTGGGCTGAATGGAACCTGGGTCCCTGCAATCCAACATAGGTTATCATGTATCCCGGTCCAAAATTCCTGGACCTTATCACAGGACCATAGGACATGAATTAATTAGCCGTCTTCGGTCTTACTTTTCCAACAATCGGGAGGGAGTCCAATGAAAGCGATGCATAATCTTGAACTGAATGAGGTGCACCGTGACATAGTTTTTGTTGTTATTTAAAAGATTATTTTAAAGGGGGAAGACATACAGCAAAGGGCCACAGGTTGGAATCTAATCTGCAGCAAGGACTAAGCCTTGGTACATGGGGCGCACGCTTTACCAGGTGAGCTACTGGGCGCCCCACGTGACATAGTTTTAATATTCCTACAGACTCCTCATCGACAAATTATCCTTTAAAGTAACCCATATTATATGCATACCTCTCATTAGGAGAGAAATTAAATTTGTAAGAATTCTTATTCTTACCTCTCCCATCCAACAGGAGATACAGAAAATAATGATCTACCCCATGCAGGCGTGATTGGTAATGTGTAATATGCAGCAGAACAGCGAGCTGGCCTTTTATGAAGTCAATAATTCAATGATTTTAAATCCCCCTTGGTCTTGTGGAGAGGTTTAATATAAGCAATAAAGGGTTGCACATGTGCTGCAAAGCTTAGGCACGCGGATCACAGACACAAGTTTTGATGTTGAGATTAGTGTTTCATCTTTTACTGGCTCTATTTAACACGTTGAGACACATAAGTTGTCAATTTTATGCATGAGAAGAAAAAAAAAAAACAGCTCTGCGTTTTAAAATGTGGTCTTTTCCTTCTTGAAGCGGATGTTCTAATAAACACCCTGAAGTGGGTCGGACATGAAATTAGCAGTGAAAAAGCATGCAAAGTGATTAGAGACGGGTGGAGCAGGAACACGGTGTGTTTAGGTGGCTCTGTGTGTCCTGCTCATTTCCTGCAAATCAAGACAAGACTCTGGGTGATGTTACTGTGAGTGAGTGATACATTTAACAGATTAGCTGTTAAAACCGATACAAATGGATGTGAGTGATTAAAGTGTAAGGGGTAGGCTGGGCCTGGTTTCATTCATTCATGCACAGATGATCTGACTTCACTGTGTTTTCTCTTCTAAACAAACCATTTAAAATCGACATAAGCCTTTGCCTCCTCTTTTAAGTGTATTTTCATTACTGAAAGTGAGACCATCACCTGTACTTTTCCTGCAATCACGAGTCAAAATATCTGCTGTGAAAAAGTTACGAGCAATCATTGGTTGTTTATTCTTTTTGAATATATTGCATAATGGTCTCAGGTTCAGGTTATTTCATTTGTTACCTTAGGTAGATTTGTTTTGCAGCAAGAATATGACATCCATTATGGCACACAACTATGAAAACATACTAAAAACTGATCATCAAGATGCTCAAGGTTCCACCAATCAAGACGTGCAGGAGAGAGAAACATAAATTGGTGAAATAGAAATCATTCAAATAAATATTCTCTCAAATGAAATCAAGATGAAAGCAGGTTGTAAACCGAACTAAAAATGCTCCTGTCGTGTATGTGCAAATATCGATACAGCTTGTTCAGCACAATAATGGCACCATGCAGGAACAAAACTATTTTTGTACCGCTTTGTTCTGCACCTTGGGACTTAAAACCTCCGTAGGAAGGGAAGAACCTGGAAATCATTGCGTTCACGGTGGGAGTGAAATCAAAAATCAAAAATAGAGGTAGCTATCCTCCGTAACTGTCTGGTATACAGGGACACTGGGTAAAGCTGTGGCTCACCAATCAGCCGCCTGGACCATTTAACTATTTGGTTTAAGGCATTTCTCTCCTTTAAGGATGTGTGACCAAACCATGACACCAAAGTATTATTGCAAAGTATTTAACATTATGTTACTTGGGGACAAATTGTATTACTTTTAGGTCTGCTGTGCTTTGCCGTGATGCACTGGACGTTGTGTTTGCTTAAAACTTGAATTTGTCAACCGAGAGTAAATTGATTAGCATAGATTACATCCTCTGTCACCCATTAAAAAAAAACGGTCGCCTGCAGCACAGCAGATTTCATTTAGCTTAGCTCCACTTAATTCTCTTTTCTCAGTCAGATCCCATTGAGACTGAGTTGGTCCAACGTCTGGTTACCAGGAAACATGAATTCCTGAGGCCCTCTGGTGACCATCAGTAACTGCACCTCCGAGCTGTTTATGTTCACAGATGAGATCCCATATTAAACTGGCCTTCACTGACTTCAGGCATAAGGTCTTTCCTGTCTAATGCATTCTCCCTTAATTAATTGATTACTGATTATAAGTAATATGTAAGACTCTCAGCATTCACTGAAACATGGCTTGAAACAAACAAATGCATACATCTTAATAACGTTTCAATTTAACTCTCAATTTGTCTGTTCCTTTCATATCAATGGACCTGTATTTGAAAGGTTTCCTTCCCAAACTAACAACCATATCTCTATTTTGCATTGGCTAAATATGTTTCGGTGAAAGCATATTGCAGCCTGGATTGAAAATGTGCTCATTAATGTGAACCGCTCATTAAAACAACTTCTCACTCAGCAGTGCGCTTCCTTGGGTCCTGAGCAACACCCGCCATGACATAGTTGCGTCCCCCAGCAATGCTATGGTTGATGTTGTCATTTGCTAACAGCTAACTATTTGGGACGAGGCTATTTTCCCGGAACAAAAACATTCATTCTGAAAGTTACCTTGCTGATGTTTGAATTGTTTGAGTTTGCTACAATGTAACATCGCCTGCAGGGGCGTAGCACCAAATTCTGTGCCCTGTAGAAAGGCATTCTCTATGGGCCCCTCCCTGCATCCACAGCTATTCTTTCCAGCATCTTTTTTGGCCCTCCTCACATGACACCCCTGATCTACAGTCTCGCTTTCTTCTTCTGCAGCTCGGTGGTGTACAGTTAATAGGAGTCCCCTTCTCAATACACTACACAGTCAGGGACGGGGCTAGAAGGGGGGCACGGGGTGGCACCGGCCCCCCTTGAAATATGATTGGCCACCCCTGGTGGTGTATTCTGATCAAATACACCAGAATGTAATTGTAATTAACAAACTGCTATTGCATATATTGCATAGATCTCAAGAGCTCGCACTACAACAAGCAATACACCCGCCAAATATGAAGTCTATTGGATGAACGGTTGTTGAGAAAAAGACAGACAGACACATTTTAGTTAGATGTTCTGTCAACACTTTTAAAGTGGTATTCCCTCAATATTTGTAACGGCAACTTTTAATTTGAGCTTTTAGATTTTTGTCTGCTGAGCATTTCTCTCTCTTTGCTCAGAATGAAAATGATCACATGTGCAGACTGGCTGAATATTTGAAACACAGCACTATTGTATGACCCAAACATGCAAACACAACAGTGTATTGTATACCTAATCTCTGTTTTCTGAGTTAAGATAAGGTATATTATCTCAGCATGTGAGTCATGCTTCCTCTTTTAGCGCAGGGCCCATCCTGCCGAAGGTTACGGCCCATCCGCATTTGTTCTCTTCTCTGTGGGCGCTTCATTTTAACACCAGTTGAAATAAGTAGCACTTAAATGGTGCTGTGTGTGTGTGTGTGTGTGTGTGTGTGTGTGTGTGTGTGTGTGTGTGTGTGTGTATAGTATCCATGCTGTGGATTGGATTTGGTTAAATTGTCATGTTTTGTCAAACACTATCTTTAATGTCAAAATGTTTTCAGCAATCCAACCACTTCTTTAATTTTAATATCCATCATTATTTATAATAATACACCATCATTTCTTTTTTTAAGATAATTTTTTTTTGCCATTTAGGCCTTCATTGTGACAGCTTATACATGAAGGGGGAGAGAGAGAGGGAATGACATGCAGGCCGAACCTGCGGCCTCTGCGTCGAGGACTGAGCCTCTATATATGGATGCGCGCTCTACCACTACCCACCCAGGCACCCATAATTGTTCTAATTAATATTGTCATGCTCAGTGTCAGCCACCATTTATTTGTCTGTGCCTAAATTGTTTCACACCTTGCCAGCTACGTGACTAAAGATCAATTACTATTTTAATATTTTTCATTTTTTTTGAATGAGCTTTAATCCCCTGTTACCTAGAACCATTCTCTTGATTGATGTTAATAAACCCAACCCCACCGAAGCGAACTTAATACATCCATGGCAGCAACCCGTTGATGCCGCTGTCGCTGCTACATCACCGGGATCGTTGGTCTGATTGGTTGAAAGACTATCCAACTGCGCCCAGAGGCATTTGAGCGGCGTCCGTTGGTGACGCCCCTTTGGAAATGAGCTATGAACGAAGCTTCCCCAGACCCACTCTGTTACAACTGAGAAGGGTGTGGTGTCAACCAGGCTAAATAAAGTGCCTTTACCTTATATTAATTTTATATAACTGACATTATGATGGTAGGTTTTGGAATAAACTGCAGTACTGGTGCTGTCTTGTCAAAATGTTGTCTTTTAGTGTACATGTATGAAGAAAGAGAGTCTGGAAATCTGTTTTTCTTTGACAAAGTGTGCCAGTGATCTAAATTCAGCAAGAAGTGGCTGCACAATAGGGAGCTTTTCTTCCAAGAAAGACCAGTCTCCCCACTGATTACACTTCTGTGAGCGACAGCCTGGCTGTTAGCATGTTGACAGGCCACCACAAGAATCTGTGGCAAAAGACATAAGAATAAAAAAGACTGTTTGTTCACACTGAGGTGGTGGAAATGAGACATGGTGCTTAAAAAATGTCTACTGTAAACATTTTAGCGGATTCTGTTACAATCTGAGCATGCAGCGCAAAGTTTCAACGTCTTCAAAGCCTTCCTAATTCATATATTTTGCTGAGACCAATGATAATTACCTGTAACCACAGGGGGCCAGCAAGTGATGAAAAACAAATTGAGTCCAAATATATTGCAATCAATATAACAGTCATAACTCTCGGGAGACAACATTAGAGTTTCATCTGCATCACAGCAGAATCCTAATGACAACAGACAGAAAAACTATCGCTGTAATCATGGAGCCTTTCATTACAAATGGTCATTTATTAATTCTCTATTAAGCAATACTGTATATCAATTAATTGGGATAAATAGAATCATACTGAAATATGTTCTGTCTTGTAACTTAGCTCCATGTTTTTTGATTTTGCTTGATTCCCATGGTTGTATACATACACTTATAACACAGCCTTGTTGAATACTCGATCAGTGTTGCCAACTTTTTTACGATGAAAGTAGCCAGCACTATAGTTCAAACGTCGCTTAAAGTTGCTAGATGACTTCATACTTATTTGCATGTTGGTGACATCATCAACGTACCACTTGCATAAACCTTAGCAGTTAACAGCTAACTGCCTGCTACGGAGTGAATTAAAATATAATATATCTTATTTCTATAGATCACCCTGTCATGGTTTTACTTCACAATAATGACCCGCTCTACATTATCCATTACATATACTGTACACTGGAACCATTTATAGTTTGATTCAAATACCAGTGCAAATATCGGCCTTTCAATTGGATTGTCATAAAATGTGCAAAGATTGGTCTACATACTTTTATATAGCTTGGTAGTATTTTAGTTTCACAATGCAATTCATTATAGTTGGTCTTTCATAAAAGGTGCTTATGATATAGATAAATATGCTTGTGTGGACAATTACTAGAGTAATTCATATTTGATGGAATGGTGCAGCCATAAAAACACATATTTGTTGATATATGATATCATATTGGCAGACATTGTAGAATACGATCATTTTTCTGTTTGGTCTTTGTTTAGAGTTGCAGGTGGAGAAGAATGGAGACATAGGATATTTGCTAATCGTATGTTATATTTCATTAGTTATAGGACTTCCTCTGGCTGAGAGAAACACATTCTGTCAAATATTTCAATATCTGTACTGTCTGGCTCTATATTAATCTTACTTTTATTAATGTTTGTGTCTGCTCTTCTTTCTCTCTGTTGTTCTTTATTAGCTTTTTTTAGTAAGCGCCCTGGTAAAGTTTGTTTTTACTTGAAATGTATTGCACTTATATATACACTGTACAGCCAGAAGAGGGTCACACAGAAAATATAGTTTTATATGAAGGACCAGATTCATTAAACCCCTCCAGGCTACATTTCCAGTGATGTACCTCATGATCACGACAATGAGAGTCTACCCATGCCATAACGTCTCGCCCATGCAGCGTTCCACAAACGATTCAGCTGTGGAGGCTGGGGTTGATTGCATTCCCACACATGAATCACAGCACATCTTGTCAGGATGTCTCCTTGGGGGGACGTGTCCTCTACAATAATGCTCATACAGTAAAAAATATGATGGTATTCAATGGCTGGATTACTGTACAGTACATGCGGTACTCCTGTTTTTGCTACTGATATATCAATACAATTGAAACCATAATCCTAAAATTTGAGCATCAAAACTTGAATGAAACGTGTACACCAAACACAGATTGCCAGGCATGTCACTACTTTACTATTTGTGCTAGGGCTGCAACTATCTATTATTTTCATTGTCGATTAATCTGTCAATTTTCTCGATTAATCAATTAGTTGTTTGGTCTATAAAATGGTGAAATATGTCGATCAGTGACGTCGTCAAACGTCTTGTTTTGTAGAACTAGAAAATATTCACATTTAAGAAGCAGCAATCACAAATTTAATTTTCCTAAAATAAAATTACCTAAACCGATGATTCGATTATGGAAATAATTGGTGATTAATTTAATATTTGACAACTTATTGATTCATCTTTGCAGCTCTGATTTGTGTCATCTAAAAATGTACAGTAACTCAATGTTCTCACTTGTGCATCTGCTTCCTGTCTGGGTCCATGTGTGGTGGTGGGTTATCTGCAGTGCTTTTATTGGAACACCTTGGACAGTGTAGGGCTGCCCCGTTTTAGTCGAGTAATCGGTCGTTTAGATCATTTTTTATGCTTTTTCATGCTGAATAACTAATTTCCGAGAAACGTATGAGCACATCTCTGATAACTGCAAGATTTAAAGTGGCGCTATTGCATGATTCTTTGTGGAGAAACTCAGTTTTACAGATCTGTATTTTAAATCAACTAATCGATTAGTTAGATAAAATCATATGAGTGTTAGTCGACTAAGAATTTCTTTAGTTGAGGACAGCCCTAGTAGTTTGATGTGTTGACATGACTTCCAATGACAGACATCAAATTGTGACATTGGAATGCAACTGAATTACGAGAATTCTTTTTTCTGAGGAGGTTTTTTTCTTCTTTTTTTTTTCCAAGAGCTGTCAATTCATTTATTTATTTATGTTTTGAAGCTTTTATTCTCTTGCACATCACATTGCAGGGCAGTAGTTTCCATCAAAAGGATTAAATATCCATACTGACATCAATATTTTTACAAAACAAGAGTGAAAGTGGTCGCTCCTAGTGATAAGCCTACAGAGATCTCCTTGGCTTTACACGGCTTGAAAGTGAGTTTCAGCTCATTGTTAAGCTGTCAGGCCTGCAATTTGACTCTCTCATAGAGTTCTATTTGTGTTTTTTCTGCTGCCCTAAAGTGCCCCCCAAAAATCAGTTAGTCCAGGTTTAAAGATGCCAGGCGGAGTTTTCTTGTAAACAAAGATTCTGTTTACATTGTTACTCCCCTAACTACATTGTGTGTACTTGAGGTCTAAATAAGAAAACATTTGTAAAAGTTTGAAACTTGCATTGTTTATATCCATGTAGCGAACCTAGGTCTTAAACCTCCCTCGCCCTCTGAGCCCCCTTTCCATTGTCAAGAAAATAACTTCCAGCCTAGCTTACTGCGTCTTCTCTTATAGCACTGCATGATAATTCCAGCTCTGAAACAAATACTCAGATGCTAGTCCAGCCATGAATTTTTAAATATAATTTTTAGAATATCTTTAAGCACACTGTGAGGGCCTAGAGGGCCCTGATGGTTCTCCACTGATGTAATACCCATTGCTGCTTTCCATCACCTGTAGATTAGTGGAATAGCATGAACCCATCGGCATGTGCACCGTGTCACCCGCATCCTCGTGCAAACTAAAGGGGTCCCAGTCATAAAAGCATTGCTTCGCAGTGCTGCTAGTATTAAACAAACTCCACAGGGTACATTTTAACTTTGTCACGTTTCCAGTGTGAACACACTACATATTAAAGTCCTGCCTAGAATTAGTACAGTGGCACTCTTAAGTTTATGAACCCATGCTAAAGTTGACTAAAAAGAGGAATAAAAAAATCATCTTTTGGAAATTGATCTTAAAGGTGCCCTGCCATACAAAACTGTTTTTACTTTCATTTTTTGAAATATGTTAGGTCCATATGTTTTTGTGTTATGTTCTGAATGTGAAAATGAACTGCTACCTGCTCTGTCAGCTCTAGCCACTGAAAAGAAATAGGCAGAGAAATCAGGCCAATTACAAAAGCTGGTCAGTCTGACATCATATTGCCTGAGCTCATTACTATTCATGTGCTCGCCCAGTTGGGCTGGGTAAAGCATTCTGATAGCCAGGCTCTCATTGGCTAGCTGTTAGCCAATCAAATTCAAACAGCTTAGCTTGTTGAATATTAATGAGAACTGGCAGAAATTGAGCTGAGTCTTCCTATAGGTTTTCTATACCACAATAGAATGGCTTGAAACAAGGTAACCAAGGCATTTTTTCCACAAAAAATGTTAGTCCATGGTAGAACTTCAGACATCATCACAAAGTAATGAAATACGTGTGGCAGGGCACCTTTAATGCCTTAATTAAAAAAATGAGGAACAATCCAACCTTTAAGGACACCAGTTTTCTTTGTGAATGAATAATGTATCGTAAATAAATAAATGTTAATCCTTAAAATTCAGGGGGCATAAGTCAGTACACCCCTATGTTAAATTCCCATAGAGGCAGGCAGATGTTTATTTTTAAAGGCCAGTTATTTCATGGATCCAGGATACTATGCATCCTGATAAAGTTCCCTTGGCCTTTGGAATTAAAATAGCCCCACATCATCACATACCCTTCACCATACCTAGAGATTGGCATGGGGTACTTTCCATAAAAGCATACAGTGCTACACTGTATGTAGCACACTGACGGACATTGACAGAGTGAAAAAAGGTTGTACCCCAGCATTGGAAAACATCCAAAATACTTTCATTCCAGCATTGGCCAAATGATTTATTGGACATCCTCTGCCGTGAAAGATTCAGGTTAGCCCTTAAAAATTTAATGGTTTTAGGCAAACTTCCAAGCCAGATTCCTTTTAATGAGAAGTCTCACTATCACAGAGGCTCTAAATGAGGTATTCGTGGCTCCACTCGGTTAGTAACCCAAGTCCAAATCATTCAGTCTATCATAACTGGAGAGAAATATTCTTTTTGAGGCAGAGAGAATTGAAACTGTGGAATTCAGGGGAAATGAAAGGCATTGCTGCTCACAGATGCTCGTTAATTGGTGGAGCCTCTTGCTGCTGCTAGCGTTGATGTTCTCTCTTTATCTGGGTCTGTTTGGGTCCACTATATTTTGGATCAGGTCTAACTGGACTGGGTCTGACTGTCTTAGAGCCCCTCTAGTCGTTGTGTACTCTTCACTGTGTAAATTATGTGTTCTTGTAGGATATAAAGAATTAGTATGCAGCAATCAATTGGGACACAGCGTATGTTTGTTTTGAGAGGGACAACGTGCAGGAAATAATGTTAAGGTTAGGAAGGAAGGTTTGCAAATGTGTTCTCTGTAGTCATAAATGACTGGGAGGGGCAACAACAGCATGCGTAAAAAGAACCATGAGTAACTAATCTGGCTGTGGCACTAAGGAGCAACAACTTTACTAGGGATTCATTACTGGGATTAATTGACAGTCAAATGTACCATAGGAGGAGAAGGAGGGAACAGGAGGAGTGGAGGTAGAGAAGGGGGTGGGGGGGGGTTGTAAAGGGGGAACACCTACTCTTTGGCTGTTTTGTTTGTGTTACTGAGTCGGGACTATGCAAGCGTTGGCTAAACAACACATCTCAGACCTCCACCTGAGCAGTGCACACACTGGTCGGATACGGCTTTTCCACTCTTTATTTACTAGGTTTTAATAATCCCCAGTAAAGTGTTGGTGGTGGTTGCACTTGTCCAGAGATATATTTACACAGGCTGTTCTCATGAATCATTCGTATATATAGCTACAAAATGTGATGCACTGTAATTCGTATGTATTCTACCTATTCAATACAGTATAAGACTGCGTAGGGAGGTCGTCGGTGTGGATTGGTGGGTCCTAAAACACAGGGCTTTCAAGTAGGGGAGTGGAGTTTGTGTCCTGCAATAAGTTCCGGGGAAAACACAAGACTTTCACCCACTCTTGCCTCTCA
Organism: Perca fluviatilis; assembly: GCF_010015445.1. Taxonomy (NCBI): domain Eukaryota; kingdom Metazoa; phylum Chordata; class Actinopteri; order Perciformes; family Percidae; genus Perca; species Perca fluviatilis. Next base: position 8,968,601 of record NC_053128.1, read on the forward strand.
GTCAGTGTCCCAGTGTTCATCCCAAAAGTGTTGGATCGAGTTGAGGTTAGGGCTGGGCGATAGGGAGAAAATCAGATATCACGATATTCTTGACCAAATACCTCGATATCGATATTGCGGCGATATTGTAGGGTTGACAATTGGTGCTTTGACAAAATATCTTCACACTTAGATTTTAGATAAATAATCATCTGTAATGTGGATTTAGGAATCTATTTTAACGATCTGAAATGCAAGTATCAAACACCAAACGCAAGTAGCTTTGTGGGCGGATCTCGGGCGCTGTTGCTATTATAACAGCGGGATAAATGACTCTTGCGCCTGACGCAAATCTAAAATGGGTTGGTCTGAAGTAGCTACATTACTCATAGGTGTGGTTTGGACGTAACGTGCAATAAACCAATCAGAGCGTTATCTCACTTTCCCTTTAAAAGCAGGCACACTTGTTTCATGGCGGATTGCTATTATAATGGCGGATTTGCTAGGCACACGCTCTTAATACATCCATGGGCGCACGCCAGGAGCGGTTCACAGCCGAGGAGACCGACGTTTGCTATCGATTTTTCTTTTTGACAAAGTGTAAATAAAGAAATGTCACAAAAACATACTTTCCAATGTTTTGGGCTCACTCTCACTGAATCACGAGGTTATGAGTGCATGGTGATATTTTTGCAATGTAGTCTAACACTAGACCGAGTTTACCTCACTACAAACGTTGCAGCTCTTCTGTCTCTCCTCTCCCGTGCTGCTGCTGCTGCTGGGGCATTTGGGTTAAGTTGCATCGGCACTAGGGTTGGGTACCGTTTGGATTTTTACGATTCCGATGCCGAACCGGTACTTTTAAAACGATTCCGATTCCTAAACGATTCCTAAACCGATTCTTGAAAAACTGAAAAATGACATAAAAGAAAGGCTTTTTATGGAGTTTTTTTTTTTTTTTTTTTAATTATTTAAATTTAACAATATATTAATGTTTTAAAGTACTTAAATATATAATAAGTAAACCTAAGTCACCTAACACACAACTACAATAATTTAACAAACAGTTACACTATTAACAAGTAACAACAAAATAAATGTTGTTGAGTTGGTATGCCTACCAGCTTCAAACTTTAGCAGTTCTTTTGCAGAAAAATGACCATATTTGCCTTCTCTGGTAAGATAGGATACCTCTCCTGACTTATGGCATGTAGGCTTACTGCATAGGAGAAAACTCTCTCAGACGGTGTCCAAGAGGTCTGTACACACCCAGGTAGGAGTTTGAAAGGGCAGACAATTTGGGGAGGCTGTCTCGCTTCCCCCACCACCAGGCTACAGGGTCTTGTCCTGAACGATAGACAGCAGAGTAAGTGTAATATGTTTACTAGCGATCACGTGCAGTCAGTGAATGGTTAATATGCTTTTACGTCCGTTTTGGTGAGCCCAGAGGGAAAATATGCCATTTTAAAAGTAGCCTACATTTACGGTAGCTAGCTAACGGTAGACTACAGAGAAAGTGTGATATTTTTACGTCCGTTTCAGAGCGTGTACAAAAAGCCGTCTATCAGCTGTGATAGTAGAGTGCATGTCGAATAGCTCGGACACGCGCTTCACACTGCGAGCGGGCACGTGCGCCACTCGGCAGAAAAGGGAAAAAGAAAAAAATAGTCTGCAGCTGTCCGGAGCGACAGAGGGAAAATATTTCAGTCGGAACCGAAATGAGGAACCGAAATTTGCGTTCTAATCCGGTCCGAATACTACAGTTTGCGTAGGAACCTGTACCATAGTGGAACCGGGTTTCGGTACCCAACCCTAATCGGCACATGCAGTTCAACATCACATCTCCTTAAGTCCTCTAATATTTCCTCATTTATATCATCAACACATCCATGATTCATACATGTTGTGTAAAACAAGGTCATATTTTTCCTTGTATTTATGTATGGTTTGCAAAAATGGGAACTGCTGGGTCCGTGAGATGAGAGAAGCAAAATGTATGCGCAGTGTCTATACTCTACATTACAGCCAAGCATGCGCCCTTAAAATAGCATCTGAATAACGCGCCACTGACTTTAGACCAGGTTTTTCCTGGTCTGTGGCGGAATTTTTTCTGAAACTGCAAAATAGCACCAGGGAACGTTTGCGCCTGAACATGCCTCCTCTTTTTGCTGAACCGCCCCCGGCAGCGCAAGTTCATTCCCTAATTTACCGACGTGAGTCTGTGGAGGGAAAAAGCCGCTGTTCGTCGGGTGCAAAATAGGAATGATACATGCGTCGGTGTACAAAGTCAATTGCGCTGGGTGCAAGATAGGGCCCATAATGTCCAAATGGGTAAAGGCAAATAATAGAACAGCTCGAACGGTCTGGTAAGTTCAGAAAAGTACTTTACTGAAATGCAGCCTTTAAAACCAGGAAAAGACAACACTTATGTCATATCACGATATTACGATATCCAAAATCTAAGACGATATCTAGGGTCATATCACGATATCGATATAATATCGATATATTGCCCAGCCCTAGTTGAGGTCAGGGCTCTGTGCAGGCTGTGCAGGACAGTCAAGTTCTTCCACAACAATCTGGGAAAACAATTTCTACATTGACCTGTCTTTGTGCACGTGGACCTTTTTCATGTTGAAACAGGAAAGGGTTAAACCATGCAAAACAACCCCAGATTAAATGGTAGACTGAAATACCTCAAATGACCACAACCTCTTAACACCACATTAAGTGGCACCATGGAAACAATGCCATTGGAAAGTCAACTAGGACCCTTTGCTGGATCAACACAGCTCTGTCTCAAAGTCCACATCAGGGGACGGGGTGGATTTCACCCAGAAGGCCGCTGCTCGTGTCACTTGAAACCAAAAGTCAGCGTTGACTTTTTTTGTTTTTTACTTTTTTGATTTCTGTGAGATCAGGTTGTTAAATTGATATCAAGCTTCTCATCTAACTCTACCAGTGGCAAAATCACATTTTCTATTATGTCCAAGTATTATTAAACCTGCTTGGTTATTATAATGTGAGCTATAAGAAAGCAGGCACATTTAAACCTATTACGGTTATATGAGCTAGCTAGAAAAGGGTATTGAAATATGGATATTAAGGAGCGGAAAGTATACCCAATACGCATTACTTTGAATTCATCATTGGAAAAGATGCAAAGGGCATTCATTATAGTCTGTTGTAAACTTTGTTTACTCAGAAAAATGCTTTATATTGAAAAACACACAACATCCAAAAAATCAAATCCTGTAGCAATGTTAATTGTTTATTTTATGTCGGTTAGCTTTTTTTCCCCTGGGGGGTATATGAGGTAATGTCACTAATTAGTAAAGTCATTTTAGTTAAATTCTGTAATAATCTGCACACGCCACGCTATTTTTGTTGTAGTTTGAACTTGTGGAAAGGTTGATTCCACCTTAGAAAACCCACTTCTCTGAGGTCTCACACAATTTACTGAAACAATATCTCAATTGTTTCTCGGCAGTTTTGTTGGATGTAAAGGAAATAAGAGGTTGTCAGACCCGAGCTGATCGAGCGTGATCAGAAAAATCAGTTACATCGTAGCCTGAGGATGTGAGCTAGCTTGTATTTTTAGTCCCTTGTCTTTGACTTGTTTATGAGTCTAATAAGAAGTGTGTGTGTGTGTGTGTGTGTGTGTGTGTGTGTGTGTGTGTGTGTGTGTGTGTGTGTGTGTGTGTGTGTGTGTGTGTGTGTGTGTGCTATACAACAGCAGCCATGTTTGATGGCGAGTGGCTCTGGCAGCCACGATGAGTTCATGAGTACCCCCTTCTGTCCTCATGTGCATTGTGGAAAATGCTTGCTCTACTGAATCTGTCACAGCTGTCCACTCACATCATATAACGTCACAACGATACGGCCCACCACCATTCGCACGCACGCACTCATGCACGCGTGCGCGCACACTCCACTTTTGCTCACACACAGGATGTTACATACTGAAGCCCGTCTCGTGATTGGTTGCCTCGTTTCCCATTGACGAGATGATAGAAACGGGGTCTAATTGGCAAGAAATGGTCTGTGTCTAATGATGAGGTCTGTTTCCTACATTGTGTGTTGTCTGTGTGTGTCTGCCTGCACATCCAATGCGCTCTTGTTAATGGGATAGAATAGACATTTCAGAGATAATTTTGACTTGTTGACAAGTACTCAAACCCACTTCTGTGGTAGCCCCCACTACAGTGGGTGTCACCAGGTGAAAGTAATAACAGCTTTAATAACCATGCCTTGCCTTAGTGGTAAGGGCAAGGCAAGGATTGAGTTCCTCCAGAACAAAGCAGGAACACTTCAAAATGTTTGACGTGTTTCAACAGGCGTTGAAATAGTTCAAATTCATTTTAGACCCCCGCATAGACTGGTGACTGGTTCAGGGATAATTCTCTGACCCCTAAGATGAACTGACAGGCAGGGAGATGGACATATTTAATACAACAGCGCCAGCTTGACGAGCAGGTATGGTAGTTAAAATATTCACTAGTTTGTTTTGTTCAGATGTGGGGCAGACAAGCATGCAGACAGACAGACAGACAGACACCGTGACCAGCTGGTAATGTTTAGACAGACAGGTAGGCAGGGGGTTATTCAGTCAGGTTTTCAGCACCATATTCTCTTGTGTGTCCTCTGGGAGCCTCCGTCTCCACTTACTGGGATGTGTGAAGAACTCAATCACATCCCCCGGCCCCCAGCTGGGCAGGGTCGCAGTAATTAAACTACATCACACAGCCTCACGAGAAGGGTGTGTTTCTCCATTTTACTTCTTTTTCTCAGCTACATCTTTCCACCTCCTGTTTTTTATTTATTTATTTTTTTTATTAAAGCTATTTTCTGTCACTTTCTTTAAATGAATCATTGAAAATGTTGGGATATGACTTTGCCTATCTCTTGAAGGAGCAGTATGTAGAATTTAAGGGTATGGCAGGAATGGAATACAGTATTCATAATTATGTTTTCATTAGCGAGTAATCACCTGAAGCTAAGAAGGTTTGTGTTTTCGTTAGCTTGGAAGGAGCTGTTAATCTCTACATAGGGGAGTGGGTCCTCTTCCACGCAGCCCGCCATGTTGCACCGCCAAATCCACATGTTGTTTTTACACTTCAGTTTTTGTACACTCTAAACAAACAAGATCTAGCTTGTTGATTGGTGAGCTTTAGAGGTTCTGGTTAGGCAGACTTTTGTTTAGTTTTTTACCTTTGGACAGAGCTAGGCTAGCTGTTTGCCCGTGCTTGCAGTCTACATGATAAGCTAGCTAACTGGCTGCTGGCTGTAGCTTTACACTTTTTATCGTACAGACATGAGAGTGGTATTAATCTTCTCATCTTGCTCTTGGCAAAAAAAAGCGTACAAGAGCATTTTCCAAAATGTAAAACTATACTTTCAAAGTTCAATTAATATTTTTTTCTTAAAGCTCAACAAGCTGCCAAACAAACAGCCCTGAATTTGTCTTTGACACTTTGTTGTTATGGCTAACTTAGCAGATAGTTCCCTATTGACACATCCCATAGCAACGTTAGCATTCTAAAGCTCTTATATTTAACGAGGAGGGCTGTGTTCAAACATTGTCTCCTGGTGAGCATGTCAACCATTGTGTTCAGTCGTTGGCCACTTTACACTTCCATTCACGTTGATGAAAGCTCACCCATCGAACCGTGAGGAGGAAAGTGTAATTTGATTGTAAAAGCATTCACCCGGGATTGAACATCATTATCAATCGTACATTTTCTTCCAAGTCACATATTTTTGCACGAAGAACAACAACTAATAGACAACTAAATGAAGTGAAGTGTGTGTTCCTTCCTACAGCTTTTGATGGGTAGCATGAATCACTCGTATCTCTCCGTCTTGTTCTGCCATTGTTCCTTCAAGCTTAAACTAGTTGAGGTTCTATTTTTATTCCAGCGAGGAAAGGCTAAATCACAGGATATAAATTTAATGAACCACACAGGAAATGGGTACTTTATTGTGTATGTGTGAATTTGTACACCTATTTGGAAATTATGTAATGTATTACTTTAGTATAAATGTGTCTTTGTAAATGTATTTGTGAATTTGATAATAAGTGTGTGTGTGTGTGTGTGTGTGTGTGTGTGTGTGTGTGTGTGTGTGTGTGTGTGTGTGTGTGTGTGTGTGTGTGTGTGTGTGTGTGTGTGTGTGTGTGTGTGTGTGAGACGGATGATAGCATCACCCTCCATATTTCCTCTGCTGGTGTCTGGCGCCCACATGGATATATTGTGGTGATGATAAAGGGATATTAAAACTCATAGCTTCTTTCCCTGCCCGACTGTCTGTCTACACACTCATCAAATCACAGGCAACATGCACACACACAGACACACAAACATGTGTGCACTTAGCCGAACAAAGTGAGTTATTGATTGCTGAGGATATAAAAACAGCGCAGAGGCATGATTCATGTTTTATATCCTCTTTTTATTCTGTTTCATCAGATCACTGTGGCTTTAGGTACAGTGAATAGACTATTCTTACTTGCCTCTCATTGGTCCATTAATGTCATACCAAGAACAGGTGGCTGTGTTGTTTCCACAGTCTCCATTAATTGTATTTGCTTCTAATTGAAACCCGTCCACACCCACACCGTCCATGGCATCTTTACTTCAGTGGTGATAAGGGGCACATAAATGCTCTATTGAACTGCAATGGATTGTGGGATACCGAGGAGGGCTGCAAAAGACACACCAGTTGTACCCTCCAAATTTGGGCAGAAAAAGGCTGTATTTCTCAGCTGCATGTAGAAAGGCCTTTGATCTGAAACAGGTTTATGGATCCATTTTGACTAGAATGTGTGAAAAGAGACACAGAGTGGGTTTAGATGTCGAGCACCATGGAAAGAGACCGAGACAGAGAAAGGGTTTGGATGTGTACTTAATTCTTTACAGCTGTGATCGATCTCTTTGTGGTTCCTTCCTCTCACTGCTTATGTCTAAATCTATGGTTTCCTACAATTGAGCTGAAAATTTAAAAAAACAGTATGAAAAATAAAAAAGTAATGAGAAAATTATAAAATGGAGAATATGGAAATCTATCACTGTCTAAGAATGCCATAAACTGCAAAGCCTGTTCATGAAATATGTATAAACAATATATTCTATAGTATTACATAACAGGGACTTTCATCACAGCAGACTGATATCATCCATAATGATAATTCCCATCCCAAGCACAGATGTGCTTTATCGGTTACCATGCCAACTGGTAACCAGGGAGCAATAAGCGACCTTTCTTGTTTTCTACTTTTTTTCCGTGTGTGTGTGTGTGTGTGTTGTATTTCTTTCAGTCAGCCATGTGTGTATGCTACCCTCCATATAAAAGCTATTGTACCCTTGAGGATTTTCTGCCTGCTCTGGGGCTCCCGACGGTACTTAACTGAGAGGTTTAAAAAAACATGCCCATTTGGGATGTTATAAATAATATCATTTATTCTCAAATGTGTTTTAAAAAACGCATCATGATTGTTTTTTTTTCAGCGAACGGAAACCGATATGGCAATTCAGTCTAGTAATCGGGCTAGTTTCATTTCTCTCAACAATCTGAGACAGACTTCTCTCCATCTATTATTTTGTCTCTCCGCCGTTGTTGGACAGATTTGCAAAATATAGCTATACAGGATAGAAACTGACATTACAAAAATAAATTCTGTTGAGTGACAGTTTATGTGTAATGACCTTGCCAACAGAGTGTGTTTGTAGCACACAACAGTGCAGACTGACGCTCCATGAAAATCAGTTTCAGCCTTTTGTTTAAAAGTCAAATTGTTGGTAAGAATATTTTAGCTTTCTTTAAAAAGCTGGCATATGCACGCCCCATACCATCCCTATGTAAATCTACACCAATGAAGCGAGGTCTCCCATAGTAGGGAATGTGTAGGAATGTCTAAGATTCCAGATCAAATTCATATTATTCCTGGCTGCGGTTCACTTAACCTTGATCTCTTTACAGTAATTCCTTTTATCATATTCCTCCTCCCCTCTTTCTTTAACTTAACCTCTCCCTCTCTCTCTCTCTCTCTCTCTCTCTCTCTCTCTCTCTCTCTCCCTCTCTCTCCTTAGCCTAGAGCATGTGTTTTTTCTGTTTCAGTGGAGCACTTAAGTCTCCCTCTCTGTACAACCTGTAATGAGGGTTGCCAGCTGTGTCTCAGTGGCCACACACACACACACACACACACACACACACACACACACACACACACACACACACACACACACACACACACACACACACACACACACGTGCAAGCCACAGTATGTCGTTCCTTCACTTGTAGGTAAAGCAGACATAAACAGCGCATGATGTAATCAGACACACATGTGATCAACCTAGTGTGTGTGTGTGTGTGTGTGTGTGTGTGTGTGTGTGTGTGTGTGTGTGTGTGTGTGTAAGAAGGCAGAAAGATTATTTGTGTTGAAATTCTTTTCTCTCTTTATTTCTTTTGTAAATTCAATACATGTGGGGTTTGGACGGAAATAAACAAGCAATTTGAAGACATTTTGTGCTTGGAGAATCTAATTGGCTTTTTTCCATTATTTTTCGGACATTTTCAAAAAACAGATTAAACCTAAAATAATTGTTTTTTGCAGCCTTATCGTGTGTGTATCAATGCTACAGTGAAATACTGTGCAGAGATTTGAACCATCCCTGTGTGGATGTTTGTGTCTGTGTGTTTGACAGAATCCTGGCCACGGTGGGTTCGGACTTTGACCTGCGAACACTGCGCGCGGTGAGAGTGCTGAGACCCCTGAAACTCGTGTCAGGAATCCCTAGTAAGTCACTTAACATTTGAAGGTATTATCATTTCAAAAATTATACAAGAGACAAAGTGGCTTGTACAAACTACAGAAACTACTTTCTCTTTTTGTTCTTTGCTTTGATATGTTGATATATTCTTTACCTCTCTACCCTTCAGATGTAGATACAGATGTAAGTGTAGTGAACTAGTCTAACTTTGAGTGTCTTACAAAGTTATCATTTCATCTATATAATTGGAAAGTTGTTAATAGAACATTGAAACAAGGAAACGTGCACTGCAGACTTTTATTGAAGCGCCGGTCAGCTACAGTAAAGGCTTCACTTCAACAGTTAAAAGATACCTCCTGATTATTACAACTTGGGATGGACCATCATTTTCATAGGTGATAATTACATTGTACTCACCAGTTTAGCTGCTGAGACCTGGGAGCCGTTAACATTGCTAAAAAGAACTTAGAGACAAAAATACAAGCAGTCAGACAATCAGACAGTAAGCATCTGTCACATCACAGGTAACGGTGATGATGTTGTGTTCCCAGATCTCAGCAGTTATTTTGGGTGGGTACAATGTTATCCTAACTGATAGAATTGATGGCCAACAACAACAAAAATAAGACCCAAGGTGCAATAAACCTTAATCCTAGTGTAAAGCAGGTATTTTCAACAAATAGGCCGGGCCCTGCTAACACTCTCTTCCCTCCCCTCTCCCCCATGTTTTTCTGTCTCTCAGGTCTCCAGGTGGTATTGAAGTCCATAATGAAAGCCATGGTTCCTCTGCTTCAGATCGGCCTGCTGCTTTTCTTTGCCATTGTCATGTTTGCCATCATCGGGGTGGAGTTTTACATGGGCAAATTCCACACCACCTGCTTCAAGATAGAGACTGGTAAGAGCAACAGCTTGGCTGCGGCGTGTGTTTGTACGACAACACTAATTATCGGCCGAGTTGACGCCAGGAAAAACTTTCTCTTCCGTCAGCTGCGTTGCCATATTTGTTAGGCATGAGAACGTATATCGCATCGAATATTTATGCAGGCGTACATAAATGATTCATAAGTTGTGTATGTACTGTACTGTACATTCACAGCGCTGGCAGGCACTGTGCCAATATCAACATACAAACAAGTGCACAGCAGAATTTCTGACAGCCATTTTCACATCTTGATATTGATTAATGGTATTTTCACAGTCTTCAGGTTTTGATTGATTGCTTCTGCTGTATCTCAATAGAAATGCGCATGCACTCGGCCTCCCAATGAAGTTCTACCTCAGATGCTAGTTCCATCTTTCTCTTACATCAGAAGTGCGTGCTAGTGAGCAGCAGTAATACCTGACATGGCATTCCTTGCTGTGTGAGTGGGAGTTGAGCAGCTTCTCTATAACGGTGTTTTGTAAGTTTTGTCTCCTTAAAGGGATAGTTTGGATAGTTTGAAGTGGGGTTGCATGGTTGCTGGTCTACTGCTGCTTCGATTGGGTCGTTTGTGTTATTGTGTGACTTTGGTGTTTTAAAAAGGGTTAGGAATTAACAAAAATAAAAAACGGACAAGACAAGAGCATGGATAATGGCTTCAGTTCCCCACACACCCAAAGGGAAAGCTGTGAAAATATTGTAAATGTAGCAGATATTGATTTATTTATTTTTTTCTAGGTGGGCCTTTTTTAGGTGGCTAAAATACATTTAGCTGTGTGGCCCTGTCCATAGCAGAACATTATATAATTAAATAAATATGGAGAATAGGGTTTAAAGATAATTAATCAGTATTTACATTGGTTTAAATACATCTGTGTCCTTTTTTTTTCTAGTTTCTGCAATTATTTCAAGGAAATTTTCAAACTCAAGTCACACTTAAACTCTATTCAACTACATCATTATTTGTTGAATTGTATGCTTGTCTGTAATTGACAACTACAGATAAACTCTACATACTTGCACGTTCAGCTGACCTTAAGGTAAAAATTATACTACCAACTGACTTGATTTAGTTGAAATTGTGGCAACACATCTTCATTGTCCATATACCGGTAATAATGATTTTTCCCTATAATAATTAATTCCTTTCTAGGAAATTCTCAGGAAACAATAGGAAACATGACAATCAGGGACGGACTGGGGCTAAAAAACAGCCCGGGACTTTCTCCCAAATAGGCCCATCATCTGGCCATTCGCACCTAGCCGTGCGCGACAGACACTAGCCAGGGGTTAATAATTGGGTTTGTGTTTATTAGCCATTTGCGGTTGGTACCATCTTTACAACTAAACACTCTGTGTAGAGACAGGTGTTTAGGCTTTTGCTGAGGGTGGTAAGCAAAAAATGGTTCCAGGCTGTGACTATCTGACTTGGGCCGTGTGAAATATTGTGATGTAGAGCATCCTGGGACATCCTGGCACTTCCCTGCACTCTCCCTGTTATCTTTTGTGCTGCAACTATCTTCAACCTGAATAAACAAATGATTTTAAAGATAGGTTATTAGCTATTATTGATATAGTATGTGTTGCTTTGTGTTAAAGAAATAGCATTTAATAACCTATTTAATATTTTGTCAATCTTATATTACACTTTTTATTCAAATTAAGGCTGTGAAATTATGAAAATGACTAGGCACTATCAATGTTGTCTGTGAAGCTTTCACAACCAACCCCCAGGTCTTTGCCAGTTCCACAATAGTAAACTCAAATATGAAAGACAAGGAAAAACTGCACTCTAATGGAAGACAGACAAGCTAGGATTTTTTGGTTAAATTTGGTGAATTATTTAGCACCCTTCCCAGTTTGTTAGTACGTTTAGAGTGGTACCAATGCATGCCTGATGTTTTCCCGTTTAATTCAATACCATAGTCTTCATCCTAGCAGCAAAAGTGAGCTCACTACAACCTCTCATATACAACCAAGTGAAATCGCGGTCAACCCGCGATTAATTTCTAACGCGTTTAATGTTTCAAATTAACCTAACAGAAATTATTCAACACTTTAAGTCTGATAGCATTAAATGGCACGATCATTTTCACAATCATGATACACCCCCATGTTGATAGCTGACTATGCAGTTCGCTAAGATAGAGATAAAGGCAGCCTATTATAATGTGTCCTGCTCCTGGCACTCAGTACCTCTTGCTGATGTGAAATTAACCTCTGCTGTCTGTCCCTCATCATGACCAGGCTGTGGATTGGTGATAGCCAGACGAGTAGGCCCACTCTTCTTCCTCAGTTTCTTTTACACGTAGCATATACAGTAAGTGATCATATTAGCGCCCCCTGCTGTTGGCTGTTAATATCGCTTCATTAGACTTTTTTTGTGCCGACGGCCGTTGGTTGGACGGCCGTTCTAGACTTTTCCTGAACGCACAGATTGTCAGTCGGTCCCTGATCTTACACACAGTGAGGATCAAAACTGAAACACAGCACACTTAAAAAGTAAAACCACCAATTATCACTGGTATAGTCTGTGAAAATAAAAAGGAGGGTAAAAGATACGCCTCTTCCCCTTGTGTGTGAGTTAGAGTAGCAATAAAACTCATTACTGATTAATCACAGCCAGGTTGCTATTGCAGTGTTAATAGTATATGCAGCATTATGGTAATTGTACAAAACCTAATCAGTCTGCTCAGCTGAAATTACCCATTGTGTATGTAGTGATAAATACTATGAGAAGGCTTCATTTCCCCACTGCTGGTGTCAGACAGAGTGTGAAGGCGTGACTTGAGGGTTATTGGCTGGGCCAGCTGTAAAGAGTGTGTGTGTGTGTGTGTGTGTTTCAACCCAGTCAGGGTGCTCGTAGTGTTGTGAGCGATTTGTGACAGCCTGCTAATGTACAGTACGTGTGTTATTGAGTTATTTTAGTCACAGAGACACAGCAGGGTTTGATTAAGATGAGCAGCACGGGTAACAACTTTCTACATGAACAGGGGCGAGTCCAGGATTTTTTAAGTGGGGTGACACAGCGGGGACCAATAATCAGTCGGGGTGGGACCGGGGGGTTATCAGAATATAGCATAGAAATATAGGACATATTGGATAGGATAGAACAACACAATGCAATTTTGCTAAATTAGCCACATCACATTCATTAATAATTTCACTTGTTTTTATTTTCAACAAATTGTGTATCCAAATACGATAGACATTTTCTATGGGCTCTTAAGGCAAAAATTTGGATAGTCATCATGGAAACATTAGTTGGTCATATGACAAGGGCTGGGAAGATTTTACTACTACTTCTAAACTGGCCTCAAAATTTCAACAAAGTACACAGTGTGTTTAAAGTATATATCCATTTGGAAAGGCAGCGATTGTGACAGTACCCTGATCCAATGGAAATCTAATTTGTCAGATTGACAGCACTCTAGCCCAATGGATGCAGGGGGCGGCAATCATATTTCAGGGGGGATGGGTGCCGCCCTCTAGACCCGCCCCTGTACATTAAGGGTGTTTTGTTTTTTTTTTTTTTTTGTGTGTTGTTGTTTGGGTTCTTTTTTTTAATTTATTCATTGTTTCCTTACTTGAGTTCAGGGTTGTTCAGAGACCTTCTTTGCGTGGTAGGGAATTGTTTCTTCTTCTCTTATTCTATGTGCTGAGACTTTGCCTTTACATACGTAAGGGATGTCTTGTCATGAGCCATTCATTCAGTTTGGTTAAAGACAAACACACAAAGGGATTGAATTGGACAATTTCCCTTGGGACATTAATTAGACTATAAACAAACTCAGCAAATTCCAAAATTAGTTAAGATCTTCTGCAGATTTAACAATGAGTAACCAACTAGTATTTAATATTAACATCCCATTTTCACTTGCCTTGTAATTCTGTACTAATAATCATGACGGTTCACAAAAAATATTCAGCTATTCTTATTCTAATCTGTTCAAATGCACATATCACTGGAAAGCCAGCACTGGACAGCACTATGAAATATGTCTTTGAGCCTAACGTTTAGCAAATTTATTTAGATTTGATTGATTTTTGTTCTGGAAATACCAAGATAAAAAAACACAGATATATGTCAGATCATTGAACATTCTATACTCGACATTCAGAACATTAATGTAGCAGCAAACAAATATTTGAGAAAACATGGGTATTTCACGTTTTGGGGAACTGTCTGTGAGAGCCTTGTCAGTATTTCAAGAACAGTCCCATTTAAACCAATTGATTGGAATTTTCACCTTGAGTTTTAAACGTTTCATTTAAAAAAATGAACAAAAAAGATCAAACTTAAATGATGAGCCCTAATTATTTTGTAAATGTTCTAATTTCAATTAGGAACTGCACCCAGTAGAAGAAAATAGAGCCCTGCGATGTTCCCTATCCTCCGTGGACACTGAGTCCGCCTGACACAGCACCTGTCAGTAGGAAGAAGAGGGACATATTTTACTGGAGGGACACCAGAGGGATGTTGGCTGTGCAATCTGGCTCTGCAAATCATCGTTAAAACTTGGCACGGCTTGTGATCGTGGCACTATCCCTCATGAAACTCTGGGTGAACAAGGCATCTGTTATACTCAGCACATTTATTCTGTATTCTGATCCCCATCTGCTTACGTGTGCCAGCACATCCTTTCAACAAACTCTCAGCACCCTCCATGTACTCTGTCACTGCGTAATCCCTGAAAACTCAAGCACATCTTGCATAGTTAGACCACATGCACACTAAGATGACTAAACCTGAAAACACATCTTTTACAAACAATAGTCAAATTTCATAGCTCATTGTTGCGCATGTATCATAGCCTGTTTGATGCGTTTGGCATTTATCAGTGTTTGGATTGTATCGTCTGTATAGGAAATATGTGCTGTGGGGTTATTGTACAAGGCAAACGGACTTAAAACACAAGACCACCTACATGTATATCAAGACCAAGTCATCACCAAGACCAGAGTGTATCGAGACCGAGACCAAGACTTTGAGGGGTTGAGACAGAACCAAGACCAGACCGGTGTGAGTCCCACACTGCATGCCACGGTAAATTGTGGAAAATGCTGGATCATAGACACTCCTCAAATTGATCTGAAAGATCCACATTCCCATAAAAACCTCCCACAGAAAACAAATGAAGATTCTTCTTCATTCCCCTCTTTTATTTTTACATAAATGTATCATGAGAAATGCCTTGATAAAAATAATCAAGACAGTTGTGGTCTTGACCGGTCATCTATCTATAAATTGCAGGTGTGTGTGTGTGTGTGTGTGTGTGTGTGTGTGTGTGTGTGTGTGTGTGTGTGTGTGTTATGCAAATATCTCTCAAACTGTTAGTCCGATGGATTTCAAACTTGACAGGTGTCTTCCTATGGGCACGAGTAAGTACATTGCCAAGTTTGACGTTGTTTGGATTAGAAATGCAAAAGATATCGTTAAATATATCGGTAAAAGAAGCTCACATTGGCTTTTGCTGCTCTAGATGCTGGCCACTCCCCCCCTCACCCTGATGACCAGAGACAGAGAGCAGCGGAGCTTTGGCAGCCAAAATGTGACATACACCTCAGACCCACAAAAGTAACACTACTTTGGACTGTCTTTGACTTTGAATAAAGATACAAAAATTCCCGAATTTAAGGACGTTTCAGAATCCCACACATGCAAAGCACAGCCAGCTACAGACAAGTTGCAGCGAGACGTATCTGTATATGTGTGTCCGTGTTTGGGGGCAAGGTAACCTGCACATCACACGCAGACACCACATGCAGAACGCTTTACAACAGCGGGGGGGGGACTCTTTTCCTGCTATTGTATTAAATTGCTGTGAGCATAACAAAACGTAATCTCGGAGATTATTCCTTCACAGCGCTGTGCAATGCGAGAAAATCTCAGAGTTGAACCAGGCGGACACATCAGTTTTCATCAGACTCACCCGGGGTCTGGTTAATTAAGTCTACTGCTAACTTAAAACATTACCGTTGCCAAAATAACCCCACCAATCAAATCCCCTACTTCACCGTGAACCGTCAAGCCACTAAACCTGTATGGAAATGAACACCTCTGCTGAAGTGTTAAATTTGTTAACGATCATACAACACAAGACCTCTCTCTCTCTCTCTCTCTCTCTCTCTCTCTCTCTCTCTCTCTCTCTCTCTCTCTCTCTCTCTCTCTCTCTGCGTGCGCACACACACACACACACACACGGTCCGGTTCTGGAGGTTGATTTACGCAGATATGTGCTGATTAGCTCTCATAACAGGCCGGGTGGGTAGCGCACTGCCATAATGTCTGATTGCTCCACATTGTCATTGTGATATTTTGTGATTACATTCTGAATCTGCAGCGTTCTCTCTCAGGTAAATATATAGTACAATGTCTTCCTCTGATGTAGAAATAGCCTACACTGTAAGTCAGTAGTAGGCTATACAGTGGAGTTGCACATTAAGTGGTTTGGGGTCCTTCTGTAAGTAATTTTGGGGTACATTTTTTGGTTCTGAAGAATTCTACAAGCAGCAATACCACAGGCCAAGCAATCGTCCGTTCCAAACAGGCCCATTTTCAACGGGCACTGCACTAGTGAAATAAAATCCAGAATCCTCTTTATCTGAAACCTTCAAAAAGTGGTCTTGAGACCAATCTTGGAGTTCTCCAACACTGGTCGAAACGTCTTCATTTACCTGAAGTGCACATCCTTTATGATTCTGTGTATCTGTAGGTAACATTGGGATGGGATTTCCCACACTGAGGTGTGCATGTAAAGACCAATAAGCATCAGGGGCGTAGCACAAAATTCTGGGCCCTGTAGAAAGGCATTTTCTATTGTCCCTCCCCGCATCCACAGCTATTCATTCTAGCATCTTTTTGGACCCTCCTCACATGAGGGCCCTGGGTACTAGGTCCCCCTTTTTCCGCCCAGTCCGACGTCCCTGATAAGCATCACTGAAATCCTGCTCTGACTGAGGCCTTTTCCAGCAGTGTGGTCTACAGTGTGCTGGCAGCTGCACATGCAGCTGTGGTGCAGGTTCCATTAGTATGCCCCACTGGTTTGAATATATAAGATGTAAGATAAAGTACAACAGGGATCTCAGTTGGATTGAGCCGGGAGGATAGTATCAGACCCAAAACGACACAAAAATGATTCAGAGTTAAGTGTGACCTGTCGGGGATTATTATCAATAATTTTCATTAGAGCAATTTAACAAACGGACCAAACCTTTCCACACAAAACCTGAACATTGTCAAGTGACAAGTGAGACTCGAAGGTTGTAGCCTTTTATTTTTATAATCTTGTATTTGCTTAATCTTTCCCCTTGTGATGGTTGCAGCTGCTACCACATAGCTGCTCTAAATGTCTGGAACACTTTAGTTTTCTTTATACTTTACACTCAATAGCTCATTTTCTCCCCAAATTAAATTTGGCCTTTTGAACTTATGTACATACATCAGCAAATGTATACTGATATTTCTGACCAAATACATCGTCGATATTGCTGCAATATTGTAGGGTCGACTACCAGGGCTTTCACAAAATATAAACACGAGAGTTTTGATAAATAATCACCAATAATGTGGATACAATGATTAAGTGGGTAAAGGCAAATGATAAAACGGCTATTAAGTTCAGAAAATGACATCACTTTACTGTAATGCTGCCTTTAAAACCAGGAAAAGACAGCACTTGTCATATCACGAAATTACAATATCCAAAATTGAAGTCGATATCTAGCCTAATATATCGATGTTGATATAATAATGATATATTGCCCAGCCCTACGTTAAGTCTATTAGTTTTATTCTGTTTATGTTAAGTTAGCATGCCTGAATAAAGTTCTGTTTAGCTGACCTCTTTTATGGGCTCAGAACTTTGTTACATATTTTGTAAATGGTTTACTTCATTTTTGCGGAAAAAAACCCTCCTTTTGAAAATCCCCCTGTGACTCCTCAAGTCGCCTGCAGTTTTGTTTAGAGAGATGGGGAATGACTTCCAAAAATGTCGATCATGGTTGTCGCTTTAACCTCTAGGCCACTTGGGCACCCCAAGACTAGAAACACCTGCATCATTTTGTAATATGGTATCCTTAATTCTTACAGTCACTCACTGTGATATGCTACAATGTTTTGTCTCTGGTTTAAACGTTTTGTCTCTGATGGATGTTATTATTTGTCCAACATGCACATTTCAGTGATTTTGATGTTGCAGATGTGACAGTAGTTGTAGGGGTGCTTGTTGTGATGTGAAAGGCGCACCATCCAAAAGTAACTTTCTCCTGCAACATCAAGGCCAAAAATGAGTTGAGAGAAATGTGCGTAGAACAAAGGAAATTAAATGAGAACCCATAAAAACAGCATGTCTTAATGTTTTGTTAAGTAACTGTATAGGAAAAGGGGAGTCTCACAAATAGGTAACTTGCAGATGTTGTAAGTGGAGAAGAGAGGCTGTGTTATTAGCTGCTGGCCAGGTGCCTCAGCTGCAATAAC
This sequence comes from Perca fluviatilis, assembly GCF_010015445.1. Lineage (NCBI taxonomy): Eukaryota > Metazoa > Chordata > Actinopteri > Perciformes > Percidae > Perca > Perca fluviatilis. The sequence continues at coordinate 8,986,750 of NC_053128.1, forward strand.
AGTTGCGCTCTGCTGGATCATGCCGCTGAACAGGGAGCCAAGGGTTAGAGAGCAAAACTCTAAATTCACCCGTCCGTCTTTGTGCTGGCCTTCACCTGTGGTCACAGGCTTTTTGCAATGACTGACAGAATGAGGTTGCATGATAAGGTTATGAGGTCAATGGTCTTCATTGAGAGGAACCAGTTTAGGTGGGCGGGACAACTGGGAAGGATGTCCCTGGGAGAGTCCCTTTGGAAGAGTTACCGGCATGACTGATGCCCTATTGTTAGGAGGGAACATCAGAGCAGCATGAGGCAGCTGGACAAAGTTGCAGGGGAAAAGGATATTTTGGCTGCTCTGCTGTCCCCGCTCCAGTTCTCACCTAAGTCAATGCCACTTGGGCTTTAGTGGCATTAAATATGAAAACGTTACAATTATTCACTTTGAGATCAATCGATCGACTATCTATCTATCTATCTCTCTATCTATCTATCAATCTATCTATCTCCCCATCTAATCTGATATTTCAGAAGCAATTTAAGTAAAAACATAAATATGCATGTCCAGTCTCATTCCCTTCCTCTCTGTACTTCTGTGTCGGTCAGGTGAGAGAGCTGCAGACTGGCCTTGTGGTCTGGAGCCCCCGGCCAGGATGTGTCCCAACGGGACCCAGTGCAGAGAGTACTGGACTGGACCCAACTTTGGCATCACCAACTTTGACAACATCCTGTTTGCAGTGCTTACTGTGTTCCAGTGCATCACCATGGAGGGCTGGGTGGACATCCTCTACAGCGTGAGTCTATATGCACCACAGACTTCAGAATGCCGTTGTATGTAGTATAAGCTTGATTTCTTGCTGTCGTGTGTTTTTCCTTACATGTTCTTCATCAACATCTTCAATCGTATCATCTTTGCCCAGCTATTTCTCACTTCCTGGTGGCAGGGATTTAAGATTTCCTCTTTGCTGTGTGCTTGTTAGTCGATTTATCTTTAAACACTTTGGTCCAGAGTGTCAGAACAATTACTGGCCAGATTGGTGTGGTTATTTATGGACCACAGAAGATGATTCGTTATGATTATGGTGCCACTGTCAGGTCAAATATTTCCCTGGACCAACAATTAGTTCTATGGCAATGTGCCTGAGGAAGACTAAGGACTGGATTTTATTGAAATTAGTTGTTGATATTCATGCTTCTCCGAAGATGAGCCCCACAGTATAAAAGGATCTGGTAACCCCCATATTCCTCAGAGGATGAACCCTTTTATTATTCAACATCTAATAAACCGTCTTTCACTGCCAGCCTTAAAATGCCAAGTTGTCTATTCATGTAAAAAGCAGATTGCTGTTTGTATTTTGTATTCTGAATTAAAGAAGGCAAGTCAGTAGGGCTGCGTAATATGAGAAAAATATCTTTAAATATAGGGTCTTAAAATCCCCCACGACCCAAATCATATCTTGAATAGTGAGTATGAGCTGATGCCATTTAGCACGAGGTACAGATAGAAGAGATGGAAGAGATAAGATGTGTGTGTGTAATGGGGGAGGGTGGGGCACTAACTGGTAGGGCACTGGTGCAATATATTTTTAATTTGTAACGGCATTGTGCATTTGGGCATTGTGCAATACATAAGTTATTGATCACAGCATGGTTTAATGGGAAATGTGCAATTTGGGTAGAATGAAGTGCAATATGAGGGGAAGGATGTGCCGTGGGTTCTCTTTCTTCTGTGAGTGTGAGGAAAGGTAGGCGGGGTCTTGTGTGAGGTTTATTCAACGCATTGGATGAGATAATGTATGCTTATGTTTCATGCATGTTTACTGTATGTTTATTGTGTGTTTATGTGCGATGCGTCGCCATTTTTGTTCTCTCGACTGCCCAAGACGAATTTCTCCTATAGGGGACAATAAAGGCTTAGCTTATCTGATCATATCTTATACAGTAGAGAATGAGAACAAACATGGAAAGAGATGTCATCTTACAATCTGCGGCAGAGATGTTGAAGACATGTGGTTTGTGTCTTAGACAACTGGGTCACTTGGAAGACCACCCGAGTTGGCCAAGTTTTTAGTATGTTTTCTCGGTCTCCAGGGCCGTAACCAGGGTTAAAACATTAGTGAAAAAAATTGTTTTAATGAAGCTTATTCACTGCATTTCTGGACGAGCAAAATTCCTACCAAAATGACACCTTCAAACTACAGATGCACCGATTACAACTTTATATTTCTAGCCTCCCTTGTGTTTATATCCTGCAAACATTTAGGTCTTTCTTTCATCTTTCTTTCTTTATTTAATTAGCATTCCTGGAGGTGCCTGAGGCCTAAGATTTTTATTGCCAACGACTACCTCTGTTACTGTTGTGCACATAGTCTATATCCTTCTCTTTCCACTTCCGGGATTGCTCCGGTGCTGCAGGAAATTCCGCCGGATGCATGTATTTTCAATTCAATTTTATTTATAGTATCAAATCATAACAAGAGTTATCTCAAGACACTTTACAGGTAGAGTAGGTCTAGACCACAATTTTCCGTTTCCTTCTGCTTTCTTTGTGTTGGAATTTAAAATTCGGTGGCTTTCTGAGGACTATTGTCGATTGCTCCTCAGATCTCTGCAGGGTAAATCCAGAAAGATGTCCAATCTGAGTTTTCTTTCATACGACTATTTTGCAGCGGCTCTGTGCCGAGTTTAGCACCTCCCATGACGATTCTGATTGGTTTAAAGAAATGGCATTTAACCAGAGCACGTTTTCCTCCCATCCCGAATGCTATGTGGAGTAGCCAGACCCTCCTTCAGCACGCTTTGGAGGAGGGTCTGGCAAAGCAAGACTATTGTGCACATGACAAAGATCCTTGAACTTTCTGTGCTCCTACTGTATCCTGTCAGTTTAATACTGGTTTCATTCAGATGCAGATTTACAGTGTGTTTTTTAGTAAATAATTACTGAGGTCTAGACCCTGGTGACCTCGTAGCTGGCTACGGCCATGTATGTCACCAGCCCAAACTGTTTTGTTATCTCAATGCCAGCACCTCATTTTTTTTTTCTTCAGTGCAGCCAAAATAATTATGGTGCCTTTTAAAAACACACAATCCCAGGACACAGAAAGAAAAACAAGAATCCCTAAAGGTCCAGCCAAGCAGAACTAAAAAGTGTCTGGGCCAATCCCACAGTGTTTGACTAGAGCTTTATCTGTTAAAATATTTCTATTTCCAAATGATGTATGCAACATATGACAGTTTACATCTAAAGACAAAAGAAGAATTTTGGCCTTTGTTGAAATTGTGATGAAAGATGTGAAAGGGTTCCTCTGGTGCAGGAACAGCTTGAGATGGTTTCAATAAGCAAAATAAAAACAGAGGAAAATGGACTAGTTAACTCGATTAAAAAACAACTTGTGATATAAGACTTGAAATTCACCTACTTCTAAAAATAGAGTGAAAAAAACAATTTCCTTAATGCACTGTGGCCCCTGATACTGGTTTTGGCCATCAGTGGTGGGATGGGAACATCCAGCATTGCAACGGACTTGTAAACATGTCTGAACAGTGGCTCATTAGAAAGATTCTTACTTGGGACATTTTGCATGAGCTTCCCTGGACATACGAGGTGAAAACTTTATTTTAATATTAGATAGATTCATTTATTAGGGGTCCAAGCCCGAGGGGGCATGGGAACCGCGTGATGCAAGGCATCGCGGTTCACATCTCCAACGGAGCGTGGAACCCTATTGTTTTTCTACTGATTCTTCTTCTTCTTCTTACTTATTATTATTCTTCTAAAACTCAGACTACAGCCTAAACCGTACATAGTCGGGGGTTGCAATTTTCAGGACTGGTCCAAAACTCCGCAAGGACCTCAGGTGCAAAAATTGACCCACTTTCACCACTAGGTGGCGCTATAGCAGAAGAAAACGCGTTTTCTTATGCGTGAAAAATCGTGATTTATCAAAAACCTACTTTTTCGAACTCCTCTTAGACCGTGCAACCGATCTGGAAGAAACTTGGACCGTAGCATCTCCAGACTGACATGACTAAAAGTTATGGAAATAATTTTTATACGATACAAATTAATTAATTAAACTAATTTGTGTAGCTAACTATGAAAACACCAACTTTGCCATATCTCGCCCAAAATAAATGGTATCAAGGCCAAACTGTAGATTCTTCTTTGCCATGAACCTCTGGAGGTCCCCCACGCGTTTTACGAAAATTGGTCACTAGGGGGCGCTACAAGTACAAAACGTTTATATGTCATGAATGGCTCAATCCGATTTATACAAAATTTGATGGGTACCATCTAGGGCCAATCCTGAGCCCAACCCTAGAGTGGGGTACTGAGGGGTCAAAGTGGGCGTGGCCTATGTGACCCAAGGTGACGCAAGTCTAGATATACCACTTACACTAATGTGAACAACTTTAAATTTAAAGGGTAGATGGACAATGGGCCATGGACCACACCTACCAAAAATTACACATGTGGACCACTAGGTGGCGCTGTAATGTTTTTTTTGTCTTTAACTCCCACATTACACATCGCACATTAGAAATTCTTACATCCACGTATTCCTTCAATCAAGCTGAATTACCTGATATAGGCCCTGCCCATTTCTGCACAAACGATTTTTTGCAATAAAGCACAATGCGCAAAACCAACTTTTTCGAACTCGTCCTAGGCCGTGCGACCGATCTGCACGAAACCTGGTCGTTAGCATCTCCAGATGGACCTGACAAAAAGTTATGGAAGGAATTTTGCTACGTTAAAGTATGCGCATTTGACAACCAAACAAATTTTCCTAGCTAGCTACACACGTATCCTATCATATCTCGGCCAAATTTTATGTTATCAGCAAATAACTTGAGATCCTTTTTCAACATCCCACGACGATGCTCTGTACCAAATTTGGGGAAGATCGGCCTTTAGGGGGCGCTAAAAGCAACGTTTATTTGTTTCGCCCAATAACTCAATGCATTTAAATGGGAAATTTGCAATTGCAATATCTCTGCCACAGTAAAAGCAATCAACACAAAACTTGTGATGCTCGTTCGGCATGCCGCTCTGAGGCGCTGTACCAAATTTGGCAAAGATCGGCCATTAGGGGGCGCTATAGTAAACATATACCAGTTTGGGCCTTTTAATCCCTTCTGAGGTCAAGCATGTTGTATGCAATGCCAAACGGCACTTCTTAATAATAACTTTATAACTTCATAATTTTAAATAGTCGAAGCGTAGGGTCTTTTGGAGCTAAAAGCTAACAGTTGCCGCTTTCTGCTGGTGTTTTCTTTGTCTTCCTAGCCCTTACAGAAGGTTTTGCGTCCAGCCTAGAAGTCCAGAGTTTTTTCGGGTCTTTGTGAAATTAATCCATACACATCCAAGATTGATACACCGTGTGTAAGAAATGTTAATAGTCTGTCCATTATGAGTTATAATGTTCAATATGTTTATTTTTCCACTGGATGACTCAAAATATATAGAACTGCAGTTGGTGCTACATAGTCATAGTGTGATTGGTTATGTCGGTGGCATTGATTCTTAATTTCCCACGAAGCTGATCGCGGTTACGTGTCAGTTAAACTTCTCATCTCCAATCCTATCTGTATTTGTGAGAAGTGGCGCTGTCCTGAGTTGAAAGCCTACTTTACGGCTTTATTATCGAGTTAATAGGCGCGTCTGTTTGTGTTGGCCGCTGTCCATTTTCTAACAACTTTTGACTACTTTTTCTTTCTTTTTTTTAAACGACGTGTGCCGTTGAGCACCCACGGAGGAAAACATCAGTCGGTGCCCATGACACCATTTAGAACAACCTGACCACCTCCCCTGCTCTTTCAACCACCACACCTGCTGGTACCTCCACCCTCTCAGTCACTCTCTCATTTCTCTCTGCTGTCCCCTGTGGTCAGGGGGGTTAAGAAGTTTGTTTATAGTAGAGAATTGTTAAAGGTAGTCTGTATATGCATGGAGATGAACTGTTAACCACTAAATTTGCAACGGCAGAGTACCGCAGACCTTGTGCATCAAACCTCTCAATATTCACCAACGTTTGCCCCCCCTACGTAATGCTTCAGGTTCCGCATTGGCACAGCTTCCCGGGTCATCGGGGGCGTCGGGGACGACTGGCATCGGAGGCGACTGGCATCAGAGGCTTGGGCCCGTCATAACTGCTTGCAGTTCTAGTTTGTTTTTGTTTTTCAAAACAGGTTATTGTGTAAAAAGAGATGTAGCATGAGCAGCATGTTAGCAGACAAAAGCAGCCTCAGCAGTCCGTGTGTGTCTACTCAGGATGCGTTCAGGCACAGTATTGATTATTGCTTATTAGTATTGCTAATTTTTAAACTTGATACGTAAAAATAAGCTCTAGGTCGCATTTACGCACATGCAGCGCGAGTCAAAAACATGAGCCATTCCATTTTACTTGGCAAATTATTTATTTGTTGCATTATTTGCACATATACTACTTAGTGTATGTATATCTTCCTCTGTCTTCCTCCTTTCAGTTTTCTAGTTTACTCTCCCTTCCTTTACGTTTATCTTCTTTTCATCCCTAAACACCTCCTTTTCCTTTCCCTGCCTTCTTCACTTTTCCCTCTACTTCATCTTTTCCTTTCCCGGGAGATAGCAGCTAACTGGCACTACGTTGTGAACCACTTACAGAGCCATCTTTCCTCCTCCTCCTTGTCCGTGCTCTTCATCCTTGTCTCACTCCAAACATCTCCCGTAGTTTTTTCTCTCTCATTATCCAAAGCGATGCAGACCTACGCAGCTGTGATCTTTTTTTTTTTGTCTTTTTTTTCTTTTCCTTCTTCTCAAAGTCGTTCCTTTTGATCCACCTGTTATTTTTTACTGCACTTTTTTTGTGTGGCGTAGTGTATTCCTTCCTGCCCACCTATTCAACCAGGCATTTCTCTCTGCACTGCTGAATTTCACCATCTACTCCTCGGTCTTTTACTTTTTCATAGCCAGACTGATTCACATGCATAAGGGGTTGTTTTGCTAAGGTGGGAGAGATTTCTCATGGCCTTGTAGAGACCATTCTTACGCCCCGTTGAGGCAGATAAGGCTGATTTTGGGACTGTTGTGATTGGTCCAAGTGATGCTCTAAAGCTTTTACTTTACTACACGCAGACATTGTTGAGCTCTTTGGAAAGCGTTGTTATTACAGTCCTTGAGGAGCTTCACTGAAGATTAAGACCTTTCTGACCAGTCGTCTCTCGAAGCTAGTTATCCATTACAAGAACCACGGCCATGGAAAATACTGGTTAGTGACTGGCTGACAGGTGCGCATTAGCACACTTTAGCGCTTTAGTGCATGGGCGCCTGGATAGCTCACCTGCAGAGCAGGCGCCCATATATAGAGATTTACTGCTAGACGCAGCGGCCGCAGGTTCGACTCTGAGCTGCGGCCCTTTGCTGCGTGTCATTCCCCCCTCTGTCTCCACTTTCATGTCTATAGCTGTACTATATGAATAAAGGCCTAAAATGGCCAAAAAATAATAATAATAATGATTAAAAAAAAGCTTTAGTGCGTAACTTTTTGATATTAATGAACGTTACAATCGAGCCATTGCCAAATGAGTTGCTACAAAGCTAATTAAGACGATCAGCTCCACACAACTGTCTCTGTATTTCTCAGTATGGCTATGTTCAGAAGGTTGTGGTGGTGCAGCTGGTGCAACCCTTAAAATGTTAGTAGCGCGTAAACTCTGACCTCAAAGTTAGAACTTATGCTCAAACTAGTCTACGTTTCAACTTACGCATAGCTGGTGCAACCCAGTGTTGGTCTAAATCCATGTGCAAGGTATACCTAACAGCAGATAGCTAAAGCAACAGTATTTTCTTGCATTTGCTATTGCTAACATGTATTCTCCTTGTCATTGGTGAGACAGACCTAGCCATGAGTTAAACATAGCCTAGTCTATATCCACGACGTTCCCCTTCCGGGATTGCTCTGTTGCCGACGGAAATTCCGCTGGATGTCACTCTTTTCGGCCAGATGTCTGTCCCCTTTCCGCTTTCTTTGTGTTGTAATGTTGACCTCCGGTGGATTTCTGAGGACTATGGTTAACTGCTCCTCAGATCTCTGCAGGGTAAATCCAGACAGCTAGCTAGACTATCTGTCCAATCTGAGTTTTCTGTTGCACGACTAAAACAACTTTTAAACATACACGTTCCACCAAAACAAGTTCCTTCCTGAGACTATTTTGCAGCGGCACCGTGGCTCTGTCCGGTGCTTAGCACCTCCCATGAAGATTGTGCTTGGTTTAAAGAAATGCCAATAAACCAGAGCATGTTTTTCTCCCAACCCCGAAATGCTGTGTGGACTAGGCAGACCCTCCTCGGCAGCGCTGTGGAGGAAGGTCTGGCAATGCAACACTAAACATAGCCTGATAATTCAGCCTGACATGGTCTTCATGTTAGCCAAATTCAAATCTTTATAAACAGATACCTGCATATAAATGCAGAATCTGTAGGCAACGGGACAAGATTTTGGTATTGGAAGCGTTCTGGTTTCCATTCGTAGTCCAAGTAGTTTTGGTTATTTATTTGCATTCATATGCAGATATCTGTTTAAGCTCCAACTCCATTTTTGCGTCACAAGTTGCTAATCGGACCTGGTACAAGGAAGAGAAAGTCTTTGCTCGAATATCTGTTATCTGGATATTTGCTAGCTACCCTGGAACCCTAAAATGATTGGCCGTTGCCCCCAGAGGCTACCCTAACCTAATCAGGGGAGAGTATTTATTCAGGCGATCATTTTCTGTTGACGCAGAAGCAGCTGTAGCGGTGGGTATTTTAATGATAAAATTTTTCACCATGATTAAAGAAATATTCCAATGAAAGCATTGGTATGTAGCCTCTTGGCCAGGTCATGTTTGTAAATGAGAAGTTGTTCTCAAACAGTTTACCTGGATAAATAAAGGTTAAATAAAAAAAATAAAATCCTGTACAGCTGTGTCAATGTAATCCTCGTGTGTCATCATTTTTATGTTCCTATGATTCATGAGTGTTGCTAGCTTTGAACAAAGTTCTCGTTCGAACAGACTTTGCCTGCTCCTTGTCTTTCACTTTCTATATTAGGACACATCACTTGCATAACAACAACCCATGACACTAGACATTTAACTTCCTGACCTTAAAAGAACTTGGGAGGGACTCAGTGCTAGCTAACTCAGGACACTTATACAATATTTACACAATACAGGCCGCCCAATTTGGCGTCCAATGCAGTGAAACACTGTTGACTTGTGATTTGCTCTGCTGTGCATATTGCATATTTTCTTTGAATTTTTTTTCATTGTCTTAATCTTTTCCAACCCTATTTGTAGGGTATATTTAAATGGTATATACCTATTTGTAGGCCTGTAGTGTATCATCCAATATCCTGTAACCTTTTCAGACGTGCCCATTCCAACAGTTTTGGTTGTTGCGAAGAAGATGTCATTGTTAGTTCCTTCTGAAAGTACCTGTAATTTACCATCCGAGCAGGGCCAAATGTTCCACAAGGTTTTCCCTAAAGAATGTGACAAACAAAGAAATAAAAGGAGAAATTATGACAACCTTATGCAGTGGAAAAGAGCCATAGCTGTATTTGTGTGAATGCAGTGGAGCGTGCACGCTTGCCATGCGTGCATTAATATCCTGAATCTACAAATGTAGATGCACTCTTGGTACAGAAGTGGGGGAGGTTTAAGTTTGAAACATCATGAAGCCAGAAAAGCATCGAGGCGGGGGTTCTATTCTGTGGATTATATACTTTGCTGTAACCCAGCGTTAACCCCCGCAGATTGATGACTATGCTACCTCTGCCCAAAGGGGGATTGCTCAGACCTTCCTCTCTAATGGTGTGCAAGAAAATGTAGAGTACCTCTACCTACCCCCTCTACTTCTTCTTTCCTTATTGCTTCCTCTCTGCCATCCATCCTCCCCCCCCACACCATCTTTCTTTATAACTTCACCTCCCCCGGCGAGGCCACGTCCCAGGATCCTGTGGTCTCCCAGCAGCTGATGTAGTGGAACAAAGCACTGCTGTCTGCCATGTTATTCTTCAGCTTGAGGGAGTGGTGACAATGAGGGCACATTCAGCGCGACAATATGCCTCTGATGGTGTGAGCATAGTGTTACCAGTGATAAGATGAAATACACACCAGGAAGTCCAGTTTGAAAGCTGATCAGACAGGAAAACACTTGGCAATTTTAAAATCATAAAGATTTAATATTTGAAAAACTGCTCAGAGACTTGAAAAGTTACTTGGTAATACTTTATTTGAAGGGGTGTGCATAAGACTGACATGACACTGTCATAACTATGACATGATACCTGTCATGCCCATGGAGTCTTTTTGAATGTTCATGACTGTTGTCATTAAGTGTCATTCGGTAAATTATGACACTTTTAATGCAAAGTTAGAATTGTTCGCGATGTTTCTGTTCTGACAACTTGACATTAACAAAGACAACAATGTCTGTGCTATGACAAGTTGACATTAACCTAGACAACATAACTTGTCAGTTTTACGACAGGGAATGCACTACTGAGATGGTTTTCTTTCCGGGTTCCCTTTGCCTCCAGGAGCTGAGTTAGCTAATTGGGCAGCTGTACAGCTAACCAAGCTAACTAGCTAATGGCAGTTAACTACAGTTAGCGGTTGCTTTAGCAACAAGTAACATTATCTGTCCAAAACTCATTAAATCACCTCACTTCTGCATTCACTGTCGTCAAACTGGTCTTATAATTTTTATGACATCTTAATGTCTAGTCCAAATGGTTCCACCTTACTTAAGGTCAAGGATAAAATATTCATGACACATTTATAATGGTCTCATGACAGCCAATGTAAAACCCAACCACTTAATGACAGTTTAATGTAATGGTAAAACATTAAGCTAAATAGTTTCCTAAAGTTTGATAATTAGGACTCCCACGACATATTTATGTACATATTATTTATGAGGTTATGTTGTCTAGGTTATTGTCTGGTTGTTGTCTAGCGTAACGACAGAGGAAATGTAAATCACTCCAAACTTTTACTTTAAACAAACCGTTTTGAATTAATAACTATGCCGAAAGATTGCTGAGTAGTTTGTTGCACCAACAATACATCCAAAAACCCCGGTCTTTGATTTGTCCTCTTGCCATGTCCTAAGACCAGACCAGCCTCACGAGGCTCCCTATGAGAGGGCAGAATCGCGCTGTCACCTCGGGAGAGAAACAGCTGTAGTGTAGCGGGTTAATCAAGACTTTCACTCTGATATATGAGGCTCATAAGAAACGTGAATATTGTCAATCAGTGTGGTAAATGATGCTGGTGACAGTTACTACTGATGGATCAGACTGATCTCATGAATTGGCGTATGTATGACACGCCAATTTGTATTCCGTTTTTGCGTGTTATGAAGACGCATAATCGCATTTTTGCGTGTATATCAACGCAAATCGGCCGCCATTGGCCTATATTGCGAGTCCATTTCCGCCGTAGCGAGTGGTATAAAGGAACGGGGGATTGAATAAGGAGGTAGGTTGGAGTGGCGGATGGGTAAAACACAGGACTTTCACCTGGGAGAGCCGGGTTTGCGCCTTGTGTGTGGCGATTTTTCGGCCGTTTTTTGTTTTTAATTTTTTGTTTTTAATAAGCCTTACCCAATGTTTCTTTCCTAAACCCAACCATTTGTTGTTGTCGTAAGCGTGTTTTAGTCGTTATTTGTTACTAAAGCCTTTCCCTGTGTTCTTTTCCTAAACTCAACCATTTTTTTTTTCTTGCCAGGCGTGTGACGTTGTTCTCGCGATAGTACGTCGCGTTCTCGCGATAACGCGCAACGTGCCGAGGCCACGTGGTGGGTCTGTTTACATCAGCTGTTTCCAGCGTGTATCATACACGTGGATAGCTGAAAATGGCGTAAAATAACACGCCATTTGGCTTTATGAAAGTGGCGTATATATTTACGCAAAGTCATGATGCCATGTTGGATGGATAGATAACGTTAGCTTTAGTGGGAAGCTGCTAACAGTTTAGCAGCATCAGACTGTCGTCTCCAACTAAATCTCAGCTTATAGATCGAACAGTTGGTTATTAATAACAGGTTGATTAATCACAGACGACACTCAGCCTAAGAATAGTGATTTAATCAGATATGTATTTCTACATTCAGCAGTATGTGGCCACTAGACAGGGGACATGACGGCAATCAACCTTAGTTTATTAAGGTATTGTGAATGCTCAGGTTCAGGCAAGGTTATATAATAGACATTAGGCATGTGTATGAAACAAACCATCTGTTTAACAAGAAAAAAATCCACACACATTTGTCAAAATTATGATCCAAACACACGTAAAATTGCATTGACTTCTATGGGACCGTCTGTTTTCTATCCCCCAAAAGGGGGCGCGGCCTTGAGTTTTAGCGAAGGACCTGTGTGTAGGCCTTGTTCAGACTGAGAGTAACACTTTGTTCATTTCAATGATCCCACTGCATTGGCACAATGATAGTCCTGATGCAAAGGGCTCTGTTGAATCTGACTCAACTGTTGGAAGACACTATTAAGCACACTATTTCCTTGATTAGGTATTTTTGTTTTGTCGGGTGACTTTATGTTTTCCCAGACACCCTGCAGCACCCACAATGCGTCAACACACTATTCTCATTTAAATCAATGGGGAGGTGACCTTTTCTGAACAAATTTCTCTCGTGCCCAGGAAGACAGCAAGCCAGCATGTCCTGGTACAGGATGAAATCCAAGTCTTCACACCCAGTGAGAGAGCCCGGGAAGGAGAGAATGTCACTAAACAGAGTCGACGCTCCTTGATGTTTTAATCACGAAAGAGGCAGAGGAAAAGCGAAGGGAGTGCAAATGAAGAGAGATTTTAGCTTATGCTAATTATCATAATGTTGCCAGCCGCTGCAGAGCTTTTGACTTGAGCAAAATACCCTTCCATTGGTGTCGTCTTTAGCGGCTAAACCACACGGTGGATGTTACAAATATGCAACTCTAGATTATGGTGGAATACCCTGGCACCCTACATCCACCAAATTTGAAAACTGGATATTAATACGAAGACTGAATTACTGATTACTGAAGGCATGATCACACTTTGTCTTTGCCTCTATGGTTTTTATATACTGTATAGTATACTACTGATTTTCAATGTTTTTCATGCACATGATAAATTATCTAAAATGCTTCTGGGCCAAAACAGAACATGCCATATCAGTTATCTCTCTCCAGCACCAAACATGTTCTCCTTCATTTTCACCTTCAGATCCCATTTTAGATACTGTTGCCATGTCATCACCAGCTGGCAGCAAACACATCAGATCAGATTTTTTTCATTCTGACATCATTTTCTCATTGGAGTCCCTTTGTGTCCTGCTTTTGTCAAGGCTAGGGAAATATGGTTAGGGAGAGATCATGTCGGTGGGAAACGGGAAACAAACAGTGGTCAACCATCCACTCTGAACCACTTCCCACAAGGTTTTGAAATGACAATCACGCTATTTCTGCTTTTGCTCTCAATAGACAACAAACATTCATAACTAAAACGCCTATAGAGAATCCTGTCAGGTAAATGTAAACATAGTTGGTTTAAGACAATTGAACACATGACAAATGCTGTTGTTTTTCTTGTAAGGCCAGTCTTAAAAAAAGATGAACTAACTGTAACCTTAACCAAAACCCCTAACCTTAGCCAAGCTGTTTTTATGGTGCAAACCACACCTTATAATATATAACAATAATAATAATACATTTATATTGCGCTTTTCAAAGTTCTCGAAGACACTTTACATACTGTACTATAGGATAAAAAAAGCAGGAAAGAAGAAATACAGAAAAAAAAAAAAAAAAAAAATGAAAGAGAAGATTAGAACCATTTGAGCCGGCTAGGTCTTGAGGCGTTGTACTGCATATGTGAACCTTTTGTGGCTTCAGGAGACTGTCCTCCCTGAAAAACACCCCCATGGTCGTTTGTTCAAGCAGCAATTACGACCCAAATTTATGTTTTAGTCAGGAACACATTCGTCATAGATGTAACCATTTATTGCAACAAATGGATATACAGTTATGCTTGGCGCTGATGGCTGCACTCTTGATAATGCTCCCTGGACCCAGCCAAGCAGCATGCTAAGCTGAGACAGGGATCGCCTTGCAGAAACCCAATTGGGTTTAAAAGAGTGAGCCAAAAGAAAGACATTGAAAACTATTTTAAACTTTGAGTCGTGTTAGGACTCTGAACTAGGAAGGTGGAGGCTGTGGCGGCAGTAATCTATTCACTCAAAAAGGAAAACCCGATATACAAACCGTTGCTACGATACATACAACAAAACAGTGTTTGCCCGAATCAGCCAGCGACAGCACAGAGCTTACGGTCCCTTTGCTTTACTCCCCGCTGGGAAGACAGCGGACGCCGGGAGATGGCCAGCTAGCTTGTCTGTGCACCGACGGCCGATGATCTTCCTGGTGTGTCAGCATCTTTAAGGTTGCTTTCACACCTACCTGGTTTGGTCCGTTTAAAACGAATCCTGGAGCATTTGGTCTGATAGTCCGGTTGGTTTGGGCTGGTGTGAAAGCTCATCCCAACTCTGGTGCGGATAAAACAAACAAACAGACGTCCTAAATGCCATTTACAGTAAGCAAGGGACTCATGCAATAGACACAGCTCAGAAAAAAACAACAAAAAATAGGTACAAAATGAGCTGCTGATTATGCATCACACCACAAGCCAAAATAGAAATCATCCAGATTTTTGTACGGATTTTCACAGCTTACTTTAACTTGTGTTATATATAATATGCAAAATAAACACCTCAAAGCAAATTTACAAATTTACATTATTTATTTTGAAATCCAATAAAGATTCATAAAAAACAAAATATTGAGTGAGGCCTATTTATGTACAATTTCTCTGAAGAGACTTTTATAAACCTCAAAACACAAAGGCATTTACAGCTTTCAGTTACCATCTTGACTTGATCCCACCATGTCCATCTGTCTTCACTCTCCACTCTTTTTTTTTTTGTCTCGCAGAAATGCCACAGCAGTGATCTACTAAAGACAGCAAAGACTGGCACTGATTCACACTGTGAATGCTGCTTTAACTCTGAGACAGTCGGCACTGAAGTGACACTGTTGTAGCAGCAGCAGGATGTGTGGGTGGTTTCTAAGCGTTGATAATGTGCCCATCTTCGTTTCATGCCCTGTGATTTTATTACATTTCCTCTGTCTCTCCTGGTAACCTCAAGGCTTCCATCAAATTAGACGCGGCCCTAATTACTTCTGCTGTGTCATGTTCAGGCTTAAAGCTCCAGTGCGTCGTTTCTGTCTCCCCCATGAGGAATTCAAAGTAATGACAACAACACTGTCGGCGCGTCCATATGATACAAGCCTTCCGTGATCGCGCACGCGCCCCCACCCCTCCTCCACGCACTTGCTAGTAGCCAAGGAGGACACGGAGGATTAAAAAAACTGATGATGGACTCTTCAGAAGAGGTCATTATCTTCACTCGAGTTTCTGCGCGCGAAAGTCGCCGGACGACACAATCTTCTGAACATAGCCATACTGAGAAATCCAGAGAGAGTTGTGTGGAGCTGATAGTCTTAATTAGCTTTGTAGCAACTCATTTGGCGATGGCTTGAATGTAACGGACGTTCGTTAATATCAAAAAGTTACGCACTAAAGCTTTAACACTGCAAGAAAAGCCCATCTTTGTTGGGAGTCGCACATACGCAGTAGCTAGGTAAGCACTGCTAGCTATTCAGTTGCAGAGTATGAGGCCGTGCCACGCTAGCAGCTAGGCGAGCATTATAACGTGTGTTACAAAGTGACGCACGTTCATCACGGAAGTAAAGGCTGGACTACAATAGAGCTGTTTGGAGCAGTTTGTGAACAGTGTTTTCTGTTGGAGATTGTAAGTCCCTTTGGGGCGGACTTTGGGCTTTTTCACTTTTTAAACCTGTTACATGCACAAAAAAGGTATATAACACAATAAAAGTGAAAAAGACAAAAAGCATAATATGAGCACTTTAAATTTGGAAATAAATATATTTCTAATAATGTAATATATACTATATATTGTGTTGTTATTAATGTGTGTCAGTAACAACTGAATGGTTCAACGGATCTCCGTTTAACCTCCCCTGCCTCTTTGGCGTTGTGTGTGTGTGTGTGTGTGTGTGTGTGTGTGGCAGCACAGTAAGCTGAGAGTGGGAGTAAACTGTCAGACCACAACTGCATGATGCATGGGTCCAAATCATAAGGCAGCGTTTGCTTTTTTCCTCACTGATCATTCAGAGCCAGCGATGACTCCTGGGAATAACAGAGGTGGAATAACCATATCAAATCAACTCGTATAAAAACATCAAGCTCAGTGGATATGTCACTTGTTATTTTGTTTGTACGGAATGGTTGGTTGGTATGTTTTTCAGACAAGTTTGGTTTTTAAAAGTACCATAATTAGCTTTTCATGTTGGTTATTAATAATATTGCATGCTTGACTTTAACCATTTCAGTGCTTCTGAATAAATAGATCTTTATCTCATTATACTCATAACTACATTTTACTCTTCTGTCATCGCAGTAGTTAAACAACATATGGGGTCATTAGAAGTACTGCTAAAGGCAACATAATGCATCAGCAGTTTTGTAATGAACAAAATGAGTATAGCCAGTGGCCTTGATTGCCATATGCCCTGTATTTGCCCTCTTGCTGTGCGCTCTGTGTAGTTTAATCTCATTGCATGGCTTTATACCCAGTGCACTTAAAGGTTGGGTCCAAAGCAGGGCTTATATTTATTTATGCTCTTTATACAAAAATCTCTGTAAAATATAGTATCAATACTGCTTTTCCCATCTTCCAATATATTGTAATATGCAAAAAAAAAAGACTTAAAGAAAAGAAAAAAGAACTGTAGGGGCATCATGATTTTGACCTTAGCCACCTCAGAGACTTTTGGTGAGATGCATTATATATTACACACATATACGTACGCACGCATATCAGTTGCATGAAGGGCCAAAATGCTATATTTTTTTGGTTGTTTTCAACATCGATAAAAAAGTAACAAATTGTAACATTCAATATGCATAAAAAAAAATCATGCAGACTTGAAGTCTAAGGCGTCCGGTATACTCGCCGCAACCGACCTGTCGCGCGCAAATGTGACGTCATGGGAGCACCGTAACTGTTCATACTTGCGCGTGGTGGTCGCGACACTAGTTGCAGTCCTCTCCTAATGAGGAAAGGCTACCGACTTTGAATCAGAATCAGAAATACTTTAATAATCCCAGGGGGAAATTATTTTTATTTATTATACTTTGCTCTTTCTACGGACTAGAAGAAGAAGAAAAAGATAAACAACGGCAGAACTGGCAGCAGCATTGACGTCAATGTTTCGATTCGATTCGATGACCTACTTCGTCGGGTCATGCCTTTCATTCACCATAAAAGAACTCATCTTAACCCAGTAAGTTTACAAGAGAGACTTGCAGTCACTCTGAGAGTCCTGGCATCCGGTTACCCTCGATTCCGATTTGTCGTGCGCCACTGAAAAAAATAGCGTGCTGCATGACCTCTGAAAATGGCCCAGGTGCTATTCTATGGGTCTGTGAATATGGCCCTGTTTGGAACGAGAGCTTCCAAATATGGTATGCTCATGAATATTTAGATGAGCTGTGCGAAGCACATACACATACACTGGAAGACGAGACAGCAGGTCTCATATTTGCTATACATTGTTCGTCTGCTATTTAATTATTAAATTCACTTCTGAGACTTTTTTATGCGAGAAATCAACTATGTACAGGCCAAAAGTTTGGACACACCTTCCCATTCAATGTGTTTCTTTATTTTTATGACTATTTACATTGTAGATTCTCACTGAAGGCATCAAAACTATGAATGAACACATATGGAATTATGTACTTAACAAAAAAGTGTGAAATAACTGAAAACATGTCTTATATTTTAAATTCCTCAAAGTAGCCACCCTTTGCTTTTTTGATAACTCTGCAAACCCTTGGTGTTCTCTCAATGAGCTTCATGAGGTAGTCACCTGAAATGGTTTTCACTTCACAGGTGTGCTTTGTCAGGGTTAATTAGTGGAATTGTTTTCCCTTATTAATAAAAAAGCATAAAAAAATAAAAAGGAAATGCATTGAATGAGAAGGTGTGTCCAAACTTTTGGCCTGTACTGTAAAGCTCAAATATGGGCCGTTTTATGAAAATTGATGGCTAATTGCAAATTTGGTAAGACGTGTCGGACTTCAGGAGCTCTGACAAGACAGACAGAGACACAGACACACACACACACACACACACACACACACACACACAGACACAGACACAGACACACACACACACACACAGACACAGACAGACACAGAGCTGCGCACACACACACGCACAGACGTAACGTCTGTTACCAACAGACATGCCTGGGCGCGAGCAGCGGCTGCAGCGCGGCTAAAACAGCCTAGACAAAATGCAAAGTTTCAACACTTTCATTACAACTAGTGTAGTTGTAACGTTACCCTTGGGACATAAAAAACCTCCACCAAGGAATCACAACTCACCCTGTAGCTAGTCAGCACAGGGAGCGGAGTCCTCTGCGCCGCTGCGTTATATCCACATCTCCCGCTCCATTGTCCGATATACTCGTATTGCATTGTACAGCCTGGAACACTGCATTTACGACCGTGGTTCATTTTCAATATCCTTGAAAAACTTCCAATCTTTCTTCTTTCAAACGCACGCTCAGATTGTGGAGTTACTGAAGTCCGACACAGTCATACAAAATTTGCAGTTAGCCAACAATTTTAGTAAAACGGCCCATATTTGAGCTCTGCTTAGTTGATTTCCTGCATATAAAAGTCCACGAAGTGAATTTAGTAATGAAATAGCAGATGAACAATGTATAAAATTTCTGAGATCTGCGCGACCTATTCAGAAGACTAACTGACCTCAGATCAGTCAGTGGCCTATGTAAATTTTGGGGCGTTACAAAAGTTGAGGAGTTGACGTAATCTTTTAGCTTGGTTGAGATTTGCCCGTTTTCAGCAGCAGTTTCAAAGGGGAAAGAGTTGTCAGTGGGACTTTGAGGTTCTACGTATGCCTATTTTACCCACCGAACTGTCGTTATTCAACTATGACAAGGTTAACTCGGTTTTGCATTCTATCACCCCTTTAAATCTGAGAAAACCAGTAACTCTAGGCCACCGCAGTGTTGAAAAATTTGCACACGCTCAACTGAACTCAGCTCGCCTGCCTGAGCAGTTAGCTGAAGAATTAAGGCCACGTCAACAAGAGAAATAAAACCTGTCTTCCCTCCTCACCAGCTGACTCTGGGACTGAAAGCTGACTGATTGCATTTCCACTTGATTTTCTCCTCTACACCAGGCATCTAGAGTTCCCCAGAGAGAGAAGTAAGAAATCTGATGCTACTGCAAACCCCAAAGAGAGCTGCTAATTCTGAGCACAAAATTAGCTAAATCTAAATTACACAGATCATTAGATGTAAAGGAACAATGTTAACCTGCCTTAACCAAACAGCTGCAAACACAACATTGGCTTTTACCATCTCATAAGGTTGATATGGCAAATGTGGTAGCAAACTTTTGCCTATTTACAATCAATTTCTGACAGAGCTAGGCTAGCTGTTTCCCCCTGCTTATGCTAAGCTAGGCTTACATCCTCCTGGCTCCAGCTTTGACTTTGACAGATATGAGACATGAGATATAGATATGGATCTTCTCATCCCACTCTTGAAAAGAAAGCAAATGAGCACATTTCCCAACTGTTGAACATGTCCTTATGCTTCACTGAATTGAACTGGATTGGGGGGGGAGAAGATGAGAGGATGTATATGTAATGTTCTTACCAAGGGACTTGAACTAAACGTGGGGAGCAAGAGGGAGAGACACAGAGAAAGACATGGTGAGATGTTGAACATGTAGAAAAGGAATTGATGCCGAGCAACACAGAGAAGCTTCTGCCAGCCATTTATCCTGGTGTGTGGGCTGCTGCTTCTCTGACAGCTGAGACAGAGGGCGTGCTACCGTGAATATGTGTGTGTACGTTCATTTCACATACACGGGTGCATAAAATAGATCTGCAGCCTGCTGATTCAGCCGCCTTGAGCCTCCCATCACAATTACAGCCAGCGCTCCGACACTGGCGTCTGCAAAATGTCACTGTGCTTCACCCAGCCCATCAGTCCACAGGTCTGTCCTCCGCTAACAGGCCGCTGTGTGTGAGCACGCTCCGACACGGAGGGTGCTGACTCCCTGACTCTTCTGTACACAAGTACACAGTCAGTTTTGGGCATTGCCGATATCAAAAAGTAGCAGGGTCCCGCTATTGTGCGTGTTGGTTCACTGTCCCGCTGTCATGGCTTACTGGGACACTTAAATAGAGCAGAGCATTTGTTAATGCTGTTAGTAACACCTGTGCTTTTTCTGCTAGGACAAGCCCAAATGTCTGCTGTGAAAAAGCTATTTAGGAAAATGGTACCAGTAAAAACTTTCCTTCCATACATGAATTTAGTATGGGGTAAATACACTAGATGGCCAAATGTATGTGGACACTCCTGTGGGAAGGACACAACAGTGGGCTTTCAACTTTGTGTCAACAGTTTGTAAGTATATCCACAGCATTGTGGAGTAAGGTCTGGCTACACCACACGTACATTCTAGGATAGAAGAAAAAACGCTCTGGGTTGTTTGCATTTCTTTAAACCAATCACAAGCTGCAAAATGGTCTCGGGAAGGAACTTGTTTTGGTGGAACATTTGCACCCCGCAAAAGAAAACACCACATACAATATTAAAAGAAGTTAACTGTTCAACAATACAGTGACGTGAGCTATTTAAATTAGCTGGATACATGGTTAAATGTAATTTGCTCTTACCAGTGTATCTCTGTGTTTAACGTTACTTCGTCTATAGCAATCCCCACCAATCGATTCCAAAACGTCCCCCGGTATTAAATGCTGTAAACATATTCTTTGTAAATCTTTACGATCATTCCCTGAAAGAACCAAGCAGGCCTGCCTTGTTGCACGATCCAAATTTTCTTCAAAACTTGCCATTTTTTAGCATGTAGCTTGCTGGCTCGAAGTTTGTTGCCGTTTCCTGCAACCACGGGACTTTCAGAACAGCGCACACAGAGAGAAGAAGGTGAGAGGCAAAGCCGGAAAGCTTTATCCTGGATATGTTCTTCCGTTGATTCAGGCTAGCCGTTTGTTGAACACCTTTTTCACAGTTTCAACATGACAGTTCCACACAAAGACAGGTCCACAAAGAAATGGTTTCCCCAGTTTGGTGTGGAAGAACTTGATTGACCCGCACAAATGCCCTGACCTCAACCCCATCCAACACCTTTGGGATGAACTGGATCACTGACTGTGAGCCAAGCCTTGGTTGGACCTCACTAATGCTCATTTGGCTGAATAGGAGCAAATCCCTGCAGCCAAGTTCCAGAATATGGTGGAGAGTCTTCCCAGAGGAGTGGAGGCTGTTAGCGCAGCATATTAATGTCTACATGAAAAGCAACAGGTGTGTGTGCGTGTGTGTGTGTGTGTGTGTGTGTGTGTGTGTGTGTGTGTGTGTGTGTGTGTGTGTGTGTGTGTGTGTGTGTGTGTGTGTGTGTGTGTGTGTGTGTGTGTGTGTGTGTGTGTGTGTGTGTGTGTGTGTGTGTGTGTGTGTGTGTGTTTGTGATGTGAGAGGTCACAGGCACCTTTCCTCTCATTCAGAGTCTCAGAGCTTATTTAAGCCATGGCGGCTCATATTGGAGGATTGAATCGTCACACCTATTTGTCTCGGGACAGTTTATTGGAAGTGGATGTTTCTGAGCTGTTACTGCTGTTGAATTGTTTTGCCGTGATACCAGACTTAGCTTCTTCTTTGTTGGTGGGTTTGTTTGGTAGGAAGCTCGGAGAGACTCTTTAATTGCTTCCTTTCTAAAACAAAAGTTGTCAATATTTTTCTAATGAGGCCTGTTGGCAAGGGTTTTTGTTCAGTCAGACAAGTTTGTAAAAATAAAAATAAAATGCATTGTTATTCACAGCTGTGAATGGGAAATGGGAAAGTTAGATGAAACACATTCATACACTGTCAGATTTACTTGCTAAGATGACTTTTTCATAACTTACAGATTATATAGTAATGAAACGTTACACAAGTTATTTTAAAAGTTGAGCTCAAGAAAATGAAACTATCCGACGATCCAGGAGTTTATTCATACTGATGACTTTTTGCATTTTGGTTTCTCCCTGTTTTACCAGAAACAGCAGTGGGAAATTGGACATTAAATGAGATGATCTAATTCCTGACTGTGAATATGCTTACACATTACTGATGCAGACACATTCACATGTGCTAGGTGTAATGTGTGTGATGTTAATGTGATGGTGTGTTAATGACTTGTTTTTAAATTCTTAGAAAAACATGAAACTATCTTCTTACTTTCGTGTGTGTGTGTGTGTGTGTGTGTGTGTGTGTGTGTGTGTGTGTGTGTGTGTGTGTGTGTGTGTGTGTGTGTGTGTGTGTGTGTGTGTGTGTGTGTGTGTGTGTGTGTGTGTGTGTGGCAGCACAGTAAGCTGAGAGTGGGAGTAAACTGTCACACCACAACTGCATGATGCATGGGTCCAAATCATAAGGCAGCGTTTGCTTTTTTCCTCACTGATCATTCAGAGCCAGCGATGACTCATGGGAATAACAGAGGTGGAATAACCATATCAAATCAACTCATATAAAAACATCAAGCTCAGCGGATATGTCACTTTTAATTTTTTTTTGGTACGGAATGGTGGTATGTGTTTTTCAAATAAGTTTGGTTTTTAAAAGTACCATGTCTTTGTGTGTCCAGACCAATGATGTAGCAGGAAACACCTGGAACTGGCTCTACTTCATCCCTCTCATCATCATCGGCTCCTTCTTCATGCTCAACCTGGTGCTAGGTGTCCTGTCAGGGTAAGTCAGCTCTTAACATAAATACACATACATATATCAGGATTGTGGAGAATCTGCATTGTATTTTGATTTGTCAAAGGAGAGCCTGGAATTTGTTTTGTGTTTAGTTTATTTATTAATAAATGTCTAACAATTGAACAACAATGCAAGAATCTGGAAAAAAGGATTTGATTTCAAAATTAGCATTTGCATTGCAAACAGATTAAAATGTCTTGTTTTTTACTTACTTAGTTGGACTTGGTTTATACTGTAATTACTGTAGCAGCGTATTTGTATTTTCTTCCCAATCTTCTCTTCGCTTTCTTTAACCGGAAACATTTTCAGAACTGTGCTGGTTTACTGTTAAACACAGTAAAAAACAAGTTTGGGGTTAATTGGGAACATAAACTCCTGGTTAAAAAGAGAACTTTTCAGAAGGAGAATTCAAGACCTAGGTCTGATGGATGTTTGGAGGGACTTCCACCACCAAGATAGACAGTATACCTTCTACTCAAACCGTCACAATGCATATTCAAGAATTGACTATCTATTTGTACATAACTCGGAGAGGCACAGGTTAAAGGAATGTGAGATAAGTCAGAGAGACATATCAGATCACTCCAGTGTCCACTTAAAATTACATCTAGATACTAGACCTAAATTGACAATGTGGAGATTAAATGTAAGCAGGCTAAATTGCCTTGAGTTTAAAGAGAAAATAAAGAAGGAATTAAAAACATATTTGGATTATAACGACGATGGGAACGTGAATCCAGTGATGCTGTGGGACGCTGCCAAAGCAGTCCTTCGGGGGAAGATCATATCAGAATCTGCATTCATTAAAAAGATGAAAACTCAGAAACTCTTAGGGCCCTATCTTGCACTCAGCTCAATTGCCTTTGTACACTGACGCATGTATCATTCCTATTTTGCACCCGACGCACAGCGGACTTTTCCCTCCACAGACGCACATCGGTAAATTAGGGAATATATTTGCGCTCCCGGGGGCGGTTCAGCGAAAAGAGGAGGCGTGTTCAGGCGCAAACGTTACCTGGTGCTATTTTGCAGTTTCAGAAAACAATTCGGCCACTGACCAGGAAAAACCTGGTCTAAAGTCAGTGGCGCTAGTCTAAAGTCAGTAGCGCGTTATTCAGATGCTATTTTAGGGGCGCATGCTTGGCCATAATGTAGCGTGTGCACAACAGGCATACACTTCACTCATCTAAATGGACACAGCAGTTCCCATTTTTGCAAACCATACATAGTTACAAAGAAAAATAATACTGAAAATGCGCTTCAGGTGTTTGGATAGGTCAGGAGGCATTTTACAGTACAGTCCTCAAAAAGTCGCAGCATTCTTTGTGGCTTGTTGTGTTTTACACAACGGTTCCATGAATCATGGATGTGTTGATGACATAAATGAGGAAATATTAGAGGACTTAAGGAGACGTGATGTTGAACTACGGTGGGATTGGACACTCCGGCGGAATCTGATCCGGGAGTGGCAATGCGCGATATGATCCTGGTGGAGCGGGTGGACGGAGATGGAGTGGGGGGAGGAGGAAGGGGCACAACAGGAGCAGGTGGTGCGTTTGGAGGCCCACGCTCCATGGCTGCAGCAATCCTCTCCAGACTTGAGGAGATGCGCCCGAGAGGCCACGGCAACATCGCCACCCGGACAAGACGGGCATTTATTACTTTGCCGCATCCCGGACAGCTCCCGCTTATGATGGCTAATCCGCCATCATAATAGCAATCCGCCACGGAACAAGCGCGCCTGCTCTTAAAGAGAATGTGAGATGACGCTCTGATTGGTTATTTTCACGTTACGCCCAAACCACACCTAGCTACTTCAGACCAACCCATTTTAGATTTGCGTCGGGCGCAAGACTCATTTATCCCGCCGGTATAATAGCAACAGTGGCCGAGATCCGCCCACAAAGCTACTTGCGTTTTGCGTTTCATACTTGCGTTTCAGATCGTTAAAATAGGGCCCTTAGACCTGCAGAAACAGCTAACAGAATTGGAACAACAGCTTAGTAAGAGCAAATACCCACAATTACTCATAAAGATGAGACCACTCAAACAAGAAATAGACAAGTTTTACTGTGATGAAGTAGTGAAAAATCTCAGGTTTACAAAACAGAGATACTAATAGGCGGGCTCCAAAGCATCTAAGCTGCTAGCCTGGAGGCTGCCAAAACAGCAATCAGAGAGCACAGTCTATAAGATTAGGGATCCTACCACTAAAAAAGTTACACATAAACTAGAGGGTATACAAAAAACATTTGAGAATTTTTACCAGACCCTCTATACCCAACCCACACCGTTTGACCCCGCTAGAGTAGAAGAGTTCCTGTGCCAATTGGACCTGCCCTCCCTGGGGAAATTGCAAAATAAAAAAAAAACGTAATAAAAGAAATATCAGTGGAAGAAATTGATAAGGCGATCTCCTCCCTGAAGTCATCTAAGTCTCCTGGGACAGACGGATTTCCAGGAGAATGGTACAAATCACTGAGGGAGCAGTTGATACCAATTCTACATAGAAGCTTCAATTATACCTTGAGGGAGGGGGTCCTCCCCCCATCTTGGAGGGAAGCTATTATCTCAGTGATTCCAAAAGAGGATAAGGACCCGAAGGAATGCGGATCATATAGACCCATCAGTGTTTTAAATCAAGATTACAAATTATATGCAGCCCAACGCTTTTTAATCTTTTTATCGAACCTCTTGCTCAACCCAGAACCCCGGCCTGGAGGGCATCACAATAAAAGGTAGAGAATAAAAAATATGCCTCTATGCGGACGACGTCTTGGTCAGCCTAAAGAATCCAGAGTCGGGAATACCGAGATTAATTGATTTCCTGCGGATGTATGGAACCCTGTCAGGCTACAACCTTAATGTTGATAAAACGCAAGCCTTGACGCTCAATTTTATACCATCATTAGATCTTAAGGATAAGTACTAGTTCAGCTGGGACTCTACCTCTATTAAATACTTGGGCGTTAACTTAACAAAGGACATATCACAGTTATTCTTGGAAAATTATAATAGTATTAATTCACGGATAAGGGAAGACCTAGATGGCTGGGCCTCCCTTCCCCTGGAACTTGGCAACAGAATCCTGACAATAAAGACAAATATATTTCCCAGATTACTTTATCTGTTTCAGTCCCTACCAATTTGTGTCCCCGATGGTCAGTTTAGAGAATGGGATAAGATGATATCCCGTTTTATTTGGAATGGCAAAGCCCCCAGGGTGAGATATAAGACTTTACAACTGCCAAAGTGCAGTGGGGGGATGGGCTTACCAAGACTCAAAGATTATTATTTAGCGGCACAAATAAGAACACTGTTGCTTTGGTGCAATAAAGACTACTTTGCAAAATGGAAGGAGATGGAGTTATCACTGTCAGACAGACCTATACAGGGGTTATTAGGATGCCCAAAGTTGGCTAAACAATATGATATCCCGAGCCAGTGGGTTCGATTCTCTATAGAAACCTGGTTTGACCTGGTGAAACAACTTAACATTCAGAAAGAAATTCAAGTTGTAATGTGGCCAACCCACAACTCAGATTTCAAACCAGGTATGAGTGATGGAGGCTTCACTCAATGGGCGAGGAAAGGGCTCTCCTTGCTTTGTCTACTAGTCGACAATCAGAATTTCTTAGACTTTAAAACCATCTCAGACAGATACGGCCTTGCTCGGCAGGATTGTTATAGGTATCTCCAACTCCGGCACTACTTCGATAAGAACATTAAAGGACTTACACAGGAAAATACATCAGGCATTACCAAAATGTTCATCAAAGCCTATAATACAAAACTGCCCAGAAAGATCATTGGGGAACTATACAGACATATAGCTGAATTAAGAGGCCACTCAACATACTATATCAAGGCGAAATGGGAAAAAGAATTGGGAACTGTAATTCCTTCTGACGACTGGACAAATATAATTAACACACAAATCACCACTACGGCCTCACAACTGTGGAGAGATTTCTCCTGGAAAAATTGTGTCAGATTCTTTATAACACCAAAGCAAAAGTCTAGGCAGACAGGACTAATACCTACATGTTGGAGAGGATGTGGACATGGTATGGCGGATCATACACACACATTTTGGGGCTGCCCCATTCTTAAACCCTTCTGGGGAGGAGTGGAAAGCATAATTAGAGAAGTCTTTCAGTATAATTTTAACTTGACTTGCTTATCATTCTACCTGGGTAACATGGACACTAAATTACCAAAGAAAGACCGATACCTCCTAAAAATCTTCATGGCTGCGAGCAAAAAAGCCATAACAAGAAAATGGCTCAACACAGACCCTCCCACGGTTAACCAGTGGAGAGTCATAATTAAAGATATCCAAACTATGGAACTACTGACTTTTAGCCTCAGACTACAAAGGGACAAAGGTGATGCCCTCTGGGAAAAATGGAATGCCTATATTACAAGATGGGGGGATAGCCTGCCTTGATGCCTTGTATTTTTGGGCTAAGAAAAACACTGACCATATAGCTGTAATCAATGGCGATCTACTCGCATCCCCACAGTTCTCTCATGTTTCGTTCTTGTATATGTGCGCAAGTGTGTGTGTGCAAATAGGAGTATGTTTCGATTTTTTGGACATATGGGTGTAAGTGAACACGTGCTCGCTTGTGTTCATGTGCGCGCCTTTTCTGTTTTTTTTTTCCCGCTTTTCCCTTTTTTGTTGTTTCTTTTACTTCAGTAAAGGCACTACGTGGCTAGCATGTGATTTATATTGTCTCATCATATTGTAACCATACTTACTGGCATTTACTGTTTTGCTGCTACAAGTGCTTTGTATAAAAACCTGGAAAAAATAAAGTATAAAAAGAAAAAAGAGAACTTTTCAGCCACAAGCAGTATTAATGGATCAAAAACTTTCACACTAATTAGAAGTTAAATAGAGAACATGATGTCTCTATTAGACTCTGTTTTGAGAATAGTTTAATACTGCATCTGAAAGCACTTCTGTATTGGCTTCAGCTTGTGGCCATTTTACTCTCTGCTTGATTCAACCCCAGCCTGTGAACCAAGCATGGAGAGTGTGCTGTCCATCGTTCATAGACTAGGGCTTCAAGACAGTAGCCCACCTGTCTGTGTACTACAATGGAGAAGAAGGTTATGTCGTGACCTGTGAGAGGAAATCAGCAGATTATTCACTTCTCTTTTTTACTCTCTCTCTCTCTTATCATCTGTCCCTGTCATCCTCTCGTGTCATGAAAAGGCCTCTCTTTGTAGCTTTAATCCCCCTGGTCCTGTGTCCGGCTGGATCTGACATCTGTCCATCTCATTGTGTCTGTGGTCGCAAAGAGCCTCTTCTCACCTGCTGTCTCACAGCCCATTGTCTCCTCAAAAGCAAACGTGTGGTCAGAAAAAAGCCCAGTGCTGAAGGAGCTTCCCTGCCATTCTTTAGAAAACCTGTTTAGCAAGATAAGGACTGGGAGTAATTTTCTTTTTTGTCCCATGCTTGTACTGTTACTGTCTACCAGTCTAACGTCTGTTGTGTGTGATGTCTTTAAGCTACTGGGACCTTGAATTTCTCCTTGGGGATCAATAAAGTATCTGTCTATCTACCACATGTAGCATCAGTAACATTAAGAATTTTTTATTTATTTTTTTCGTTTCCCCCTCTCATCCTTCTGATTGTCATATAATGACAAAGGTTATGCTAACTTTACTGGCAAATATAGTCAAAATCTAATATATCTTTCAACACTGAAAGAAAAAAAGTGTGTCTTCTTTCATCACTGTTAGGTCACTTTCATTTTTGGTCCTTCAAGAATAGGCTGATATTACAATATTTAGAATGTTCAGCATGCATAGGAGAGTGGTTTCATCTAACCATCAGCAAGAGTTAGGTTAGTGAACGATATATATACAGTACAAGCAAACAGAAGAACTGAGTGGCTAGAATGTGACACCTGACTCCCACACACCTGGCTCCACTCCTGTGTTACAAGGCTTAGCTAACCTGGGCTCGTATAACAAAGAAACACAGCTGCTAAAGGCTAACCTAGCACATAACATTATTTGTATTGTCTCCTTTCCCTGCGTGATGCGTTCAACATGAGCGTGAGACCTAAACTGGCCTGGATGAGTGTATACTCTCCTACCTAAGAGGGGTTGTGCTGTGTTAAACTGACTCACCCAGCCACTGTTTTCAATTCGCGCTCCGGAGCCGGGCCTGCTAGCTTTTGGCGTCTCCCTTGTCGAGACCTCTCGATACTGGGTGGGCTTTCCAGCGTCCCTCGTTGACTCCTCCGCGAGCACCCCCTCCGTGTTGTAGTTCAGGTTTTAATAGGTGTATTTATAAAAGGCTGTGTTGTGGGAAACCAAAACGTCTTTTCAATAAGAATCTAAAATGTCTGTCTCCAGCAAGTGTGGCCTGTAGCGTTCGTTCCGCTTGAGGCGCTCCGCCTCTGCTTTCTGATTCAATCCCAATGTCTCCCACCTTCCGCTTGGGCCGGGTAAAATCAGTCATATGTCATAGCAGTTCTGACCCTTATCAAAACTAACCACATAGACTTCCTGAAATACCTCTCTAACACCTGCAATTAGCACACAGAGAGAACACAGCAGATACCAGCAGGTCTGACATTTCCCATGTTGAACTTGTTCAATTCTTTTAATTAACTAATTAATCTGTTTATTTTTTCTCAGCTTTCAATTTTTAATTGACGTCCCAGAACATACTGTATGTCACAAAATATTGCTATATTTCTATAAAAAGGACATACAGTATGCGGTCATAAGTCCTACATGTGATGCATGTCTGATCTGCCATGTCAGTACATCACACTCCACTGCTTTTCCTCTGCATCCACACATTTCAGTGTGTATACTTTTTTTTTTTTATAAATATCTGCTAACAGCTTAGCCAAGGGCCCTTTTTCTTATCTCAGCTGCCCTGCTGTCGTCTGAACTCCACAGTTAAAAACCCTTCAGATAATTGCTCCAACCTCAATTCCGTTCATTCCCATGATGCAGTGTCTCACAAATTAGTTGGTTTTGTAATTCACGTAATCCTGTTTGTTGCTGTTAATGTGCATGTGCAGGTACTCTGCTGGCAAATGTCTGACACCAAAACATATTTTCTTTGCTTTAAGTCGATAATGCCAAATATGATAAGAATGTCCGTGTAATCTTTCTGCGTGTAGAGAATACCTGTGTATATGTTTCAACAGAGAATTTGCCAAAGAAAGAGAGCGTGTGGAGAAGAGGCAGGAGTTCCTGAAGCTCCGGAGGCAGCAGCAGATCGAGCGAGAGCTCACCGGGTACTTGGAGTGGATCTGCAAAGCAGGTTAGACTCATCGCTGAAACAGTTTGAGAGTTGGCATGGATGTGTTTGTTGTGTTAGAAAAACGTGACAAATTGAAAGAAAGTCCCTCTCTCTCTCTCTCTCTCTCTCTCTCTCTCGCTCTCTGGCCGCAGAGGAGGTGTTGCTGGAGGAGGAGGATGAGATAGCAGAGGAGAAGTCCCCGCTGGACGGTGCGTGGTACAAGAGGAAGCAAAACCTTCCAGGTAAAAAAGAAGGCTGAGTATCTGCTGCCTGCTTTACCATGGCCAATCATAAAAGAGATTGATTTACCGCATCAGTGTGCTGTGCATAAATCAATGGGGATGAATGATGGGGTTCTCTTTTACCTGTCCAGTGGAGGCTTAATTGAATCGATACAGTCAGAAATGCTGTATTGTTTTGATCATCTATCATCAATATTTCAGGGTTTTGTTGAGCCATTTCATGGAAAATAATTGACTCTCTTAAATCATTAGTTATGAAAATATAGTTATTACAATGGAGTTAAAACATTACAGTATTACATGTGTAGGTGTTCGCCCTTTACTTTTGTTGCCTTTATTGTCGAAAGGAGCACACTGTTATTCAACTCTCTCTCTCTCTCTCTCTCTCTCTCTCTTAATTTAATTTCAATTCAATTTGCTTTATTTAATTGATTATTTGCTTTATTAATTTGTTGCAAGAGCAGTTTACAGAAGGTTAATATACAGATCATGTATAAAATACACGTGTCATGCAGGTTCTATATTGTACTGGAGATTGCTATATAATATAATACATTATACTACAATTCTGTGCAATTTGACATAATAACTATACAATTCTATACAAATCCCTAATTTTGGGGATCTTATAGTGGTTGTGTGTCCCTTAGCCTGTCTGTCTGTCTGTCTGTCTGTCTGTCTGTCTGTCTCTGTGTCTCTCTCTCTCTCTCTCTCTCTCTCTCAACCATGATGTCATTCCATTAGGTGTGGTGTGAAGGCAAGGGTTAATTCGTAGGATTTAAAGCTTTAGTTTGATTGGATTTGTTAAAGTAAATTCACAACACCACGCTCCCCAACCCACCCACAAGAACACACACACACACACACACACACACACACACACACACACACACACACACACACACACACACACACACACACACACGCGCAAACTGGAAACTCATCCATGCTGATGCAGCTTCCTTATTTTCTCAATTAGTAACATAGAGTCCACAGCCAGAGAAAAACCACTTTGATGTTGTTAGAGCAGGAAATATGGAGTTGCCTTCATCGGATGAATGACAGGTATGAATATGGAGCCAAGTGCCAATCATAGTCGACTGACTGATTCAGTAGAGGTACTTTTAAAACACTTTCTTTAAAAAAAATGATGCACCATTTACCTAGTCTTTGGAGATAAGAAATTGAGGACATTATCCTTTAGGCTGAATATTTCATTTCAAGATAAAAAAAAAATAAAAAATGGGCGAACTTACAGTTGTTGCTGTATGATTTTTTTGAAAATTCTTTAAATATGCAGAGAATCCTATGAAAACACTG
This sequence comes from Perca fluviatilis, assembly GCF_010015445.1. Lineage (NCBI taxonomy): Eukaryota > Metazoa > Chordata > Actinopteri > Perciformes > Percidae > Perca > Perca fluviatilis. The sequence goes on from NC_053128.1 coordinate 9,018,533, forward strand.
AACACAACACAAATGTAACTTTCTTTCTTAAAAGGGATAGTTTCTATGTTCTGAAGTGGGGTTGTATGAGGTACTGTACTTATCCATAGTCAGTTTATTACCTATAGTAGCAGGTGGTGTCCCAGGCAGGAGTACTGACACAGAAGATAAGCAATGTACTGCTGTGGACAGTGGCTGCAGCTAAATGTATGTTAGCCACCTAAAAAAAAGCCCACCTAAAGAAAATCAATGCTGTATGTTATATTCAGAATATTTTCCCAGGTTAACCTTGCCTCGTTAATATAATACATCCATGACCCAAACTCTTTTTGATTGCCGTTTTTTTTCCGTCGCTGTCTGACCTCAATGGCAATGGTCAGGGCATTCTTTTCAATTCAAATACATGTATATATACGTTTGTAAAGACATGGTACAATTTCACCATATACTGTATATAAAGTGAATACAATGTCTTTAAAATAAACAACGTTAGTAAAATAATACAGTCTATGGGTTCATCTCACATAACTGCAGCTGTTGTCATTGCCTAGCAACGAGAAATAGCTTCCTTAGGCGCTCTTTGATGACGTATACATGTGCCGGCTTCGCCTCTGCGTCCTACCTAGCGATGCACAAAGAGCAAATTTCTTATCATGTGTACGTGGCTTTACGATGTCATTTTTGTTGTTTAGTTGAGTTTTATCAGTTACAAATGAACCTGGTTACAGCCCTGTTCCTGGGACAACATTTCAATCAACGCGAAAAATGTGTGAAAAATGATTTGATAAGAAAGATATTTTCTTAGTTACTTAGCTTTATTGGTTTTTGCTGCCTGATTCAGCCTCCCACCAGCCTTTTTTTCCGAGCGGAGATCCTGGGTTGCAGATCTCGAGAATGAGCCCACCACTCGGGTGACACAGAGCTGCTCACGCGGCCATCACATTCATGTTGGGCTGGCAGTTTTTTTCATTCCAAGGCAGGAAGGCAGAAAATTACCAAATGAAAAACATGATTGATTCCTGCTATTCATAGTTTCCAATTAGCTCACCCCTACACTTTGACGCATGCATGCACACATGCACGCACAACATACACACACTCAAACACAACATACACTCACATATCCTGTGACGTGATGAGGGTTGTTCCATTGAAATACAATTTTAAAATGCTTGTTTTTCATGCTCTAATTGACATCTTCACTTTCACAGATTTTTGTTAAATTATGCCATTTTGAATAACCTACATTGACATCACTATTATATCTCAAGTATCATATATGATTATTTCTCCCTTCCTGTCTGTGCTGTTCTTTTTACAGTCCTGAAACGAGGCAAAGTCAAGAAAGGTAAAAACGACCTGATCGGTGCTGAGGAGGGGGAGGATCCTTTCGCAGACATTTCGTCTGTTCGTAAGTCTTTCCATCCACAGCTTTTACAATAAAAGCCACCCTAAAAGCCCTTTCTTCTACAAGGAACATAACCATGCCCTCTGACTCTCTGGTCTCCATTTGTCACCTCAACAGGATAACAAATTGTGTTAGATATCTCACACAAACTTCAAATACATTACAGAAACCGATTCATCACGATGTGGATCTGGAGACCTAAAGCTCCTTCTCCTGGCTGTAGAGGCACATCACCTTGAGGGAAAAGAAGTATAATTAACTTTTTCTAATTAGACTGTTACCCTAAAATAGCAAGTGAATCACCTGCAGCATATTAGAATTAGACTTTTTAATATTAATGGACTTCATGGTCCCGCACAAAGACAACATGTAATTGCTTCTCTCTGTAGGTTGGAAATGAGCATAAGCATGGCAATTGAAACCATTTTGTTGCCTAAACTGCCTTTTTTGCTATCTCATCTCATGACTGTTTTCCGTAAAATTAAGTGGCAGGGGAATAGATGCACTTGCACAGTTCAATTTCGTCTCTCATCTTTTCCGCATGATGCCTGCAGTCCTGCTGCACGGCACAAATGTATTAGGTGCATATTTTTTAATGAGCAGCTGCAAGGAAAATCCAAGGAGTGTTGAGATGATTTTACGCTTTTCTTTCTGTCCCATGAGTAGGTATTGTTACTTTTCTCAGTTAAAGTTTTGGCCACAAACCTCTTTTAGTGCTTCTTAGCAGACTTAAAGTGGAATGGATCTCTACCCAACTATACTGTTTACAAACCTCGAGGTCCTTGAGCTCTAATTTTCTGTAACTGGGTAGTAGGGCAATTGTAGCGCAAATCTAGTCTAGTTTCGATAACCACAGGCACAAGTGCAATCCTGGTGGAGCTTGGAAAAGGTGGCAGAAAAAAAGAGTATGCTATGGAGCAGCACATAATTATTAGGAGGAATACAACATCAGCAGGTGGAGACTGAAAACTGTTCAGTTGTGTATGAACATATACATTTAGGGAAGCTTAAATATTATTTCACAGTCTACAAGCAGTTGTGGATGACATTACTGGTAAAAACAAATGAATCAAAGACAGTTTAAGCTGGTTATACTGGGAGTTGTTGAACTATTTCTTGGCCGGAGGGAAGGCACCTGAAAGAAATCCACAACCTCTTGTTCTTACAGTTAATATTTTGCATGGATTTACCAAATAAGATGTAACATGTCATTTGTTTAGAGGTGCTGGTAGGCGGGAGGGTTTATTTCTTTGGACGGAGCCAGGCTAGTGGGTTCCTTCCCCCTGCGTCCAGTCTTTATGCTAAGCTAAGCTAACCTCCTCCTTCACGTTTAGGGTACAGATATGAGAGTGGGGTTAAACGTCTTTTAAGAGCAACCTAACACCACCTGAACATATTATTTTTGCTGGATTAACTTCTCACCTTGCTGCACTGATGTAGAAGTGTACTCCAGAGTGTGGCCAGTACACTGTGACATCACTGTTAGGTGTGGTGAGGGAGCGTGCCTATGTTCCCACATTTCTAAGATTTTTTATTTTTTCACTGAAAATTAGGCCCTATGTTTCCACATTTCTAAGATTTTTTTCCAAAATTAGGCCCTATGTTCCCATATTTCCTTTTTCATAAATTTGTATCAGATTTTATCCCCCTTTCTCCCAATTTGGTAGCCAATTACACCCAACATATTATCCAGTAGCAATGGACTACAGATGGAATGTAACCCTAACATAGGGCCTAATTTTAAGAAAAATCTTAGACATGTGGGAACATAGGGCTGTGGGACCATTGAGCTGTGGGAACATAGGGCTGTGGGACCATTGAGCTGTGGGAACATAGGGCTGTGGGACCATTGGGCTGTGGGACCATTGGGCTGTGGGACCATTGGGCTGTGGGACCATTGGGCTGTGGGAACATAGGGCTGTGGGACTATTGGACTGTGGGAACATAGGGCTGTGGGACCATTGGCGTGGGCATCGGTGGGAAACATAGGGCTGTGGGACCATTGGGCTGTGGGAACATAGGGCTGTGGGACCATTGGACTGTGGGAACATAGGGCTGTGGGACAGGCTGGGAACATAGGGCTGTGGGACCATTGGACTGTGGGAACATAGGGCTGTGGGACCATTGGACTGTGGGAACATAGGGCTGTGGGACTATTGGACTGTGGGAACATAGGGCTGTGGGACTATTGGACTGTGGGAACATAGGGCTGTGGGCACATAAGGCTGTGGGACTATTGGACTGTGGGAACATAGGGCTGTGGGAACATAAAGCTGTGGGACTATTGGACTGTGGGAACATAGGGCTGTGGGCACATAAGGCTGTGGGACTATTGGACTGTGGGAACATAGGGCTGTGGGACCATTGGGCTGTGGGACCATTCGGCTGTGGGAACATAGGGCTGTGGGACCATTGGGCTGTGGGAACATAGGGCTGTGGGACCATTGGGCTGTGGGAACATAGGGCTGTGGGACCATTGGACTGTGGGAACATAGGGCTGTGGGACCATTGAGGCTGTGGGAACATAGGGCTGTGGGACCATTGGACTGTGGGAACATAGGGCTGTGGGACTATTGGACTGTGGGAACATAGGGCTGTGGGACTATTGGACTGTGGGAACATAGGGCTGTGGGCACATAAGGCTGTGGGACTATTGGACTGTGGGAACATAGGGCTGTGGGAACATAAGGCTGTGGGACTATTGGACTGTGGGAACATAGGGCTGTGGGAACATAAGGCTGTGGGACTATTGGACTGTGGGAACATAGGGCTGACCCCGTAGTGAGAGCTAAGAACAGAATTGGAACTTAAACCAGAGAGGGCGGTGAAACACTGCTTTTCAGCCTGGTGTTAGGTTCAAATTAAGGCTGTCAAACAATAATAATTTTTTAATCGCTGAATTTCTATATTCGCGATTAATCACGTTTTATCACATGATTAAAATTCTATTATTTTGCATTTCAGAACTGTTTTTAAGTACATATTAACAATGGGAAGCATTTATTTCCAGTGTATCTTGATTGGGAATCAAATGAATGCAAGGAAATTTACTTTATGAACTTGACTTTAAGATTTGTATTTGTTTATTATTTATTTACTGTAAACAAAAGAAAAATGTGTGAATCTGTCATAATTGCACAATTCCTCTAAGGTACCTAAATAAATAACTAAAAATCCCTATCCATACCAGAGTCAGTATAGTGTGCAGTAACTAAATAATTTTGATTACTCACTGACTTTCAGTGATCACCGGTTAATGAGACAGCGTTTGCACTTTGCAGCAGTTCCAGTTGGGCTGCTTTCTCCGTGGAGTACAGGCTGTGTGTGCGTGGGGCTGCTGGCCCCCTCGACGGCAATGTAGAAGACGGGTCAGAACATGCCAACCGTAGTACTTTTTTAAGACCTGAGTCTTCTACGATGCTGACAGGTCTGCAGTTAGTTGCCACCCATTTCGCAAGAGCTGTAGTAATTTTTTGGGATTTGGTTTCAATAACAGGTCGGCGAGTAGCACTCTCCAAAATAGTGCTTTGCCTGAGCCCACTAGCATCAACCTGAGTCATGTTAACTGTACTATGCTTAGCTCGTAGGTGGTAGCTCAAGCTTGACGTGCTTCGGTGATATTTTAATTCGGCTTTACACAATGTGCATATGGCTTTCGACCAGAGATGCTCACAAGTCTCGGAGCTAGAGTCCAAGTCAAGTCTCAAGTCTCTGAGCTAGAGTCCAAGTCAAGTCTCAAGTCTCTGAGCTAGAGTCCAAGTCAAGTCTCTGAGCTAGAGTCCAAGTCAAGTCTCTGAGCTAGAGTCCAAGTCAAGTCTCAAGTCTCTGAGCTAGAGTCCAAGTCAAGTCTCAAGTCTCTTGTGGTTATAATAAGTGTTGCATCACGTACAGCGACCCATCCAGGCTGCTTAGAACACTGCATAGCTACAGTGGTATGCAAAAGTTTGGGCACCCCTGTAAATTTTCATGATTTTCCTTTATAAATCATTGGTTGTCTGGATAAGAAATTTCAGTTAAATATATTCTATAGGAGACAAACACAGTGATATTTGAGAAGTGAAATAAAGTTTATATGATTTATGGAAAGTGTGCAAGAATTATTTAAATTAAACTAGGCATGTGCATAAATTTAGGCACCACAAAAGAATAATTAACTCAATATTTTGTGCATCCTCCTTTTGCATAAATAACAGCCTCTAAATGCTTTCTATAGCTTCCAATTAGAGTCTGGATTCTGGCGGAAGGTATTTTGGACCATTCTTCTTTACAAAACATCTCCAGTTCAGTCAGGTTTGATGGTTTCCGAGCATGGACAGCCCACTTTAAATCACACCACAAATTTTCAATAATAATATATAATATTATAATAATAATAAAAAAAAGAATTTCCGCATTACTCGTCCATGCAGCATCTCCTTGTGTAAAGTACGCTGAATAGTTGAACGATGCACAGTGACACCATCTGCAGCAAGATGATGTTGTAGGTCTTTGGAGCTTGTCTGTGGGTTGACTGGGACTGTTCTCACCATCCTGCGCCTCTGCTTATCTGAGATTTTTCTTGGTCTGTCACTTCGGGCCTTAACTAGAACTGTGCCTCTGGTCTTCCAATTCCTCACAGTTGAAACTGAGAGCTTAAATCTCTGAGACAGCTTTCTGTATCCTTCCCCTAAACCATGATGTCGAACAATCTTTGTTTTCAGGTCATCTGAGAGTTGTTTTGAGGCTCCCATGTTGCCACTCTTCAGAGAAGATGCAAAGAGGAGAAATACTTACAATTGCCCTCCTTAAATACCCTTTCTCATGATTGGATTCCCCTGTGTATGGAGGTCAAGGGTCACTGAGGTTACCAAACCAATTTTGAGTTCTAATAATTAGTGCTAAAGGTATTGAAATCAATAAAATGACAAGGGTGCCTAAATTTATGCACATGCCTAATTTAGTTTAAATAATTCTTGCACACTTTACATAAATCGTATAAACTTTATTTCACTTCTCAAATATCACTGTGTTTGTCTCCTATATGATATATTTAACTGAAATTTCTTATCCAGACAACCAATGATTTATAAAGGAAAATCATGAAAATGTACAGGGGTGCCCAAACTTTTGCATACCACTGTATATATATAAGGAATTCAAAGCATGTAATATGTTATTATGACTCCTTTATCTATCAGCATACAGTATCAGCTTTGATTTTGGTATATAATCAGTGTAAACAGACTATTGCAACATGACAAAAACACCAAGAATGCTTTACTTTTAAGTTAATATCTGTATTTTGTAGCTTGAACATACAGTACAGTACAGACCAAAAATTGAGGTTCTGAAGAAAAAGGACTCCCTGGTCTGTCGATGAATTATAATGAAAGGCCTTGGCTCCTATTGTGCTGGCTCTGTGGGGCCATAAGACCAAATATAGAAAATGTTATAACTCACAACACTAAAATTGACATACTCCTATTTAGTTCAAAACTGCAAAACATCACATTGTAGCTAAATGCAAAACACTATTGCAACCAAATGAAATTTTGAACACACTACAGTGCACTTCCTTATGATAGAGAATCCTCAATTATTTGTTATTTACTTAGTGGTAGATCCATGTAATGTGCCTATGCAACTAATCATACCTTATAAACTACTGTAAGTCAACACATCCCAGACTCTCAAACCAGTGTAACGTTATAACTAAATGAAACTGTACCGTTATATGATCAACAATAATCCTGTAACCTGTTTGCAGACAACGTTAATAATTAACGTGATGGCAGACAGCGGCACGTAAATGATTAACGTAACGTTAATCGACCACTACAAGTTTGGCAATTAAACAAACGCTCATTTATATTTGATAAGGAAGACAGTCGGAGTTAACCTCCCGTAACATTAGGTCGTAGCTAAAGCAAGAAGCAAGCAATACATACGCGTTATAGGTAGGCAGGTTATAGGTAACGGAGGGAGGGGTATAGAGAGCTCGTCAGACGTTTCCTAAAAATAAACATTGTTCACGAGTCCCGCAGCTCCAGTCCGAGTCTGAAGTCTTTCGAGGACGAGTCTCAAGTCGAGTCTCAAGTCACTGTGTGTGTGACTTAAGTCGCACTCGAGTCCGAGTCTCAAACTCGAGTCCCCATCTCTGCTTTCGACTTACGAGCCGTCCGGGAGTTTTGGAAAATAAAAAATGCCATTCAGAATTGTGTTGCTGCTGCATTTCTCCATCATGCCTGCAGCCTGCAGCAGCAGGATGTGTTAGGAGGAAGTATGGCAGCTTGATGATAAGTAAAGGTGCGGTTAGGGTCAAAATAGTAGCCTGTTAGGCACGACGCAAATAAACTAATAAATGGCGGCATGCGATTAAAAGAAATTAACGCGTTATGCTCGGCCCTTAATCGCATCGCAATTAACGCGTTAATGCTGACAGCCCTAGTTCAAATATATATGAAAGAGCCCAAATCAACACATGAGTTCTTTTATGTTTAGTTTAGTTTTAGTTTTGGAGCAGTCTTTTGTTGGTCCTAAACCAACCTACTAATACCCAATAAAGGTAAGTACAATTTCAATCCAAGTACCAAAAGTGGACTCCACTACCTCTTTTTCCTAACCACGTCCTCAATTAAACCACCTCAGTACGAGCAGGTTAGTTTAAAGACAAAAAGGAAACATTTTGTTTTTTAGCTATTTTGTCAGAGCACAGTGAAACCTGTCTGTAGACATATGCATAGACTTCATAACATATTAATACAATAATGATCTTGATGAGTGGGGCAATGACAGGGATGCGGCTCATCACCGTAGCAGGGAGAAGACGAGGAAAACACACACACACACAGTGATTCACAGTGAAAACTGTGAAACACTGACAAATATTTAACACTACACACATTTCCTCTCTCGCCTCTTTGTAATCACTTTCAGCTCCTCCCGGTTCTCCGTTTGGTCGGGCCAGTGTGAAAAGCGGCGGTAAGCTGGACAGCTCCTCTTACTTCCGGCGTAAAGAGAAGAGGACCCGGTTCTTCATCCGCCGCATGGTGAAAGCTCAGAGCTTCTACTGGATCGTTCTGTGTCTGGTGGGCCTCAACACACTGTGCGTGGCCATAGTCCACTATGACCAGCCCGAGTGGCTTACAACGGCCCTCTGTAAGTCTCACATACAAATACACACTCATACTCCCACACACTAATTGATGCTAAAACTAGTTTCTCTTGGTTTTGTTACTCTCTCCATCTTGAAAACAGACACAGCAGAGTTTGTGTTCCTGGGTTTGTTTCTGACTGAGATGAGCTTAAAGATGTACGGCATCGGAGTGAGGAATTATTTCCACTCCTCCTTTAACTGCTTTGATTTTGGGGTAAGTAGCAACGGCACCAGTTTCAACAGCACACACAGAGTGTGAAGTAGAGCTGAATATCTTTGTCCTAATTTCTATCATTTTCCACGGGCTCAGGCCGGGCTTGGGCTTGCGCTGCGGGTTGCGCGGTTGGCTAAATGAGCGGTCAGGTGATGCGTTTCAATTAGCGCGAAAATGGATGCTGAGGAGGTGAAACGGAGGCTGGCCTCTGGAGGACTTATTTTATTTCTTTGTTCCAACTTCCAAGTAGCCTATAGCCTACGTTACTCCTGAATAAATGATGTTAAAAATGTATGAATGACTCATTCTTGGCAAAAGAGCTGTGTGCGTGCGCACGTTTGAATAATGTCGGGCTGTAAACGGGTTCGGGCTTTTAAAAAGCTGTCGATCAAAATGTACTTGTCGGGCTCGAGCCGAATTCTATCGGGCTCGGGTCTTGTCGGGCCTAACTTTTAAGGCCCGATTACAGCTCTAGTGTGAAGTGTGACTTCATTCTCTGCTCAGGACGCCGCTATTCCACCATATCTTTGCATAGCAAATCGTTGTTTGTTGCTATGTTAATGTTCTGAATGTCGTATATAGCACTTTTAAGGCTAACCAGCAGTGCTAGTTTTGTTTGGAGGGCCCAGTCTTGTTTGGCTTATTGAAACAGAGCCAAATACATGATGTAATAACTATCCTCTGCTCTTCTCTCCAGGTTATTGTTGGAAGTATTTTTGAGGTGATCTGGGACATGATTAAACCAGGAGCATCGTTTGGTATCAGTGTGTTGAGAGCCCTGCGACTGCTCAGGATATTCAAAGTCACCAAGTGAGTTCAATTCAAAACACACACGTTTAGCTACAGACACATTACATCAGGCTGCTATCACAGAAAACCTTGCTTTCATTTCCTGAACTGTCTCTAGTAACTTCCCCATTAACCCGTAGCCTTCACTGTATTTTACACGTAGAAATTGCACTCCTTCTCAGTGTCATGAATCAGCAAAACACATACAGTACATACTGCTAAAATCAGCAGACCTTTCCAGTGCTACCAGTATCTGGATAAACATCCATCCATCCATTTAGAGGACGCTGCAATAAGTGCAATTGCTCTGGGGGAATTGTTGGGTGTCTGTACTTTATAGTGTGGTCATGACCTACTCTGTAAAGTCCTACTCTGTAAAATGTCCTCAGGTAGCGTCTGTAATGATTTGACACTATAAATCAAATTGAATTGAATGAATCTACATAAAAAGGATTTTAAAAAAGGGGCTTCTTATAATTTCATATGTAGCATCATAATCATAAAGTAGATGTTTTCCTCAGTATCAAGAGCAATCGGGTTGATGTTAACTATAGAGATATTTGCAGTGCAAACATGAAAGTACAACACAGCATAGAATTGTACGGTGCGTTCAGAAAATGTCAATAACTTTTGGTTTGTAGCCCATGCACTGACTATATGAAAACATGACACACATAACACTTCGGTTTCAAAGCACGATGGGGACTAGTGCCAAAACACCTTAAGACGTTAGTAGGGTTGGGTACCGTTTGGATTTTAACGATTCCGATGCCGAACCGGTACTTTTAAAACGATTCCGATTCCTAAACGATTCCTAAACCGATTCTTGAAAAACTGAAAAATGACATAAAAGAAAGGCTTTTTATGGAGTTTTTTTTTTTATTGAAAATTATTTAAATTTAACAATATATTAATGTTTTAAAGTACTTAAATATGTAATAAGTAAACCTAAGTCACCTAACACACAGCTACAATAATTTAACAAGTAACAACAAAATAAATGTTGAGTTGGTATGCCAACCAGCTTCAAACTTTAGCCGTTCTTTTGCAGAAAAATGACCATATTTGCCTTCTCTGGCAAGATAGGATACCTCTCCTGACTTATGACATGTCCTGCACAGGAGAAAACTCTCTCAGACGGTGTCCAAGAGGTCTGTACACACCCAGGTAGGAGTTTGAAAGGGCAGACAATTTGGGGATGCTGTCCTGCCTCCCCCGCCACCAGGCTACAGGCTCTTGTCCTGAACGATAGACAGCAGAGCAAGTGTAATATGTTTACTAGCGATCACGTACAGTCAGTGAATGGTTAATATGCATTTACGTCCGTTTTGGTGAGCCCAGAGGGAAGATATGCCATTTTAAAAGTAGCCTACATTTACGGTAGCTAGCTAACGTTAGACTACAGAGAAAGTGGGATGTTTTTACGTCCGTTTCAGAGCGTGTACAAAAAGCCGTCTATCAGCTGTGATAGTAGAGTGCATGTCGGGGGAATAGCGCGGACACGCGCTTCACACCGCGAGCGGGCACGTGCGCCACTTGGCAAAAAAGGGAGAACGAAAAAAATAGTCTGCCGCTGTCCGGAGCGACAGAGGGAAAATATTTCAGTCGGAACCGAAATGAGGAACCGAAATTCGCGTTCTAATCCGGTCCGAATACTACTGTTTGCATAGTAACCGCTACCTAGACGTTAGTATCGGTCAAATTGCAAAATTACATTTCCCGGAATGCAACTCCCTGCCTCCTGAATGCCCACGTCGTTATTTTTTGACTTTGGAAAGCTCTTCCAGAGCTACAGAAAACATTACAATGACTGTTTTCACGGGCTGGGTTGTACTCCTCGTAACGGTGAAACTGAACTTCATGTCTAAAATCGAGGTTTTAAATTGGTGAAGTGCGGCTTTAAACCAAATAAAACCTGCGGTGCATGCTGTTATTTCAGTAGACACTATTCTGAATAAATTGACTAGCAAACACTTCTAAGTCTACACAGTGCAGTGTATTTGGACTTCTTTTAATTACGCTACATTTGGAGATGCAAGGTTTTGATGTTGCAGGAGTTGCACTTTTTCTCAGGGCTTAAGTCTTAATTCTTGGTTTCTCTGAACTGACAATCCTATTAGAGTTTGATGGCAATCCTTTTATTTCATTAGATAAGCTGTAATCCTGTGATTCACTGAAACTGGCAGCTGTAGACCCAGACACATTGATTTGTTTTATGCCACCTACAGTACAGCTCGTATTGCCATCTGTTCCTCTCGTTCCTCCTCTGTTTTGGTCGTTTCCTGTCTTTGTCTGAATCCGTTTGTTCTTTCAAAACAAAACAAAAGGTAATTTTTCCGTCTCTCTGTGCGTTTGCTGGGTCCTCTCAGATATTGGAACTCGTTGAGGAACCTCGTGGTTTCCCTCCTCAATTCCATGAAGTCCATCATCAGCTTGCTCTTCCTCCTCTTCCTCTTCATCGTGGTCTTTGCTCTGCTGGGCATGCAGCTCTTCGGAGGACAGTGAGTAACCTCTCTAACCTGCCCTGCTCCCTGAGAGCTCTTTCCTCCTCTTTCCATACATCCATTCAACACAGACACATGTGTATACACACACACACACTCCTTTTCTCCTCTATCCATCTCTTCACCTGACACTCCTCCCTGTGTGTGATCCCTGGCCCGGCTTGGCGGTGATGACAGACTTGTTGAAGCAGCAGGTCGCTGGCAGAGCAGCAGCGCCGACTGTGGCCCTTTGATATCACTCTCAGCAGGAGCTCCATGTCTTCTAATGGCAGGAACACCTCATGGTTCTGGGCTGGCTGCAGTTAATCAAAGGCCTGGCACACACACACGCGCCACGCACGCACGCACGCACGCACGCACGCACGCACGCACGCACGCACGCACGCACGCACGCACGCACGCACGCTACACTTCCCATGATGCAACTTGATAGCGACATTTAATCATAGACCGTATATAAGAAATAATTCACCCTTTGCAAACACACGACCACGTGACCACGCCATGACAGACGGCAGAATCACCAGAAGCACAAGCTCAACAGTGTAGTACTAAACACTAAATACACTAAATAAACTGTAATGATAATACTATGTTCTTCTTTATGGCTTCTTCTGTTGAACAACAAGTTGTCGTGCCTTATCGGTCGAGGTAGGGCATCTGGTACATCTACAGCATTGGTTGTTGACCTGCGACATTATTAAATTAGTTTTAATACGTTACTTTAAGGGGTAATACTGCTGAGTTCAAAGACCAGTGTAAAGCTGCATGTTGCATTAAAGACTGAGGTGTTTAGGATTTGTTTAAAAAGAATGTTATTCTTGCAAATTAAAGGAAAATTTAAGATTCATATTAGATTAAAGGATTCTTAAAGCTACATTGTTGAATTTCTCCCATCTAGTGGTGAAATTGTATATGGCAACCAACTGGATATTACTTTCTAGCCCCTCCCATTCTGAGCGCGTTATAACTCCTACGGCGGGCGTATGCCCAGATTAACATGGCTTCCAGTACGACTTAGGTTACTTTAGAAAACAATTACATTTGCATTTAGTTATTTAGTCATTTAACATGTTGGTTATGACCTCCATCTAAAATGAATAATAGTTTTACGTTTTCGTTATTTTGGTACCATTTCATTGCTAACATCAGCTATCAGGTTCCCAAACATATGCAAGCTAATGTTAGTAAAGTATCAGTGCTATCGTTATTGTGTATATTGTATGACATTAATAGTGCAAGGCAATCTTTACAACGTAGGCTAGGCATATTTTTCTCCGTGAGGAGAGTCAGAGATCAGTTGATGCGACGGAGGTGTGAGGGAAAGGTAATCTCGCCCTGGCATTCGTCACGGTGCCAACTGAGTGTAAAGGGGCGAAAGGCGGAGGTATGTCCCTCTTTGTATTTTAAAGATGGAGGCGCAAAATGGCTGCCGCCATTTGAGCGACTCGACCGTATGTATTCTGAACGATTCTGAATGGCACATTCTACGCTTACGAGAATACTTAGATTAGTTTGTGGAAGCAGGGTGTCATACTGGGGGGAAAAGGGGGACGGAGTACCCAGGGCCCTCATGTGAGGAGGGCCCAAAAAGATGCTAGAATGAATAGCTGTGGATGCGGGGAGGGGCCCAAAGAAAATGCCTTTCTACAGGGCCCGGAATTTTGTGCTACGCCCCTGGGTGGAAGTAATTACACATGAATGAGCACATATTTGTGAAAGAACAAAGGTGTTTTTGCTAAGAATCAACTCAAAAAATGACACAATGTCTTCAAGCTTTTTTAAAGGATTTTTTTCTGCCTGTGATTTATAACTAGAAAAACACATGTTTTATAACTTTGCATTGTTATTTTAGTGGAAGCTTTTTAGCCAGGCTTGGTAAATGTGCCGAAAGTTAGAATTTTGCTCCGATTTCCTTCAATTTAGTTGAAATCCCTTTTCGTGCAAAGACAATCAAAAATAAATATAAAAAACATAAAATAGATGGGTTTCTACATAAATAGCCATTGCAAGGTCAGAATCTGCACTTTAATCGATGAGTCACACAGTCAAAGCATTGACCCCTCCCCCGCCCCCCACATGAAGTCCCTTCTCCTCGGACTGAGGGCCTTCACAAACACCACACCACAACTGGCTGTCTTTGAAGCAGCCGGCTGTTGCCATGGCGCCGAGGCTTACATCAGTCTACGCCATCGTTAGCATCGCATTAGTGTCTGGTGATGGACAAGTGTGAGATGAGTCTGACGTCCACATGGTGCTTTAAGCCAGCTGAACACATCGGTACGAGCACACGGTCTACTTTCACCTTAAAGTCTAAAAATGTACACAGGGTGTCAAATAATTTCATTTTCAGTTAAAAAAATAGACATTTTACTGTTCTTGCGCTCGCAGATAATGTCACTTTTTGTTTCAGAAAATCTGCCAAAACTAAAGAAAATGGATAATTTTAATTGTTTAATGAAAAAAAAAGGCTTTCAGCCCTAAATAGAAGATTAAACATCCTGTTATGAAGACGAGGGATGCTTTGTAATATTCCGACTTTATTTTTGGCTCAGAGATTATGTTTCTGCTCTCAAAACACCAAAAGTAATCTCCTGGTAAAATTGTGAGAATTGAAAGATAAACAGCTTGAGGCAGAGGAGCGCCTGCCTGCTGAGACTCACAGGACATCACCGACTGTTTTGAAAAAAGAAAAAAAAAAAACGTGATAAGCTTAAAGGAAACGTTCAGGATTTACTGTAATAGAATAATGGCTTTTTCTGAATGCTGCTTTGTAGCTTTCAGTTTTAAGGGTGCGGACCTTCTTTGTTGATTAACTGTGTCACTTAGACACAGGAGAGATGGCATTTTATATTTCCAGCTCTTCGGCCTTCCTGGTATGAAAGGCTCAGCACAGCCTCTTCGACTGTGACAAAGAAAATGTTTTTTTCTCTAAATGCCAACAAGTTAACCTACCTTAAAACATTTAAAGATTATGCATTTAATAAAAAAAAATGTGGAGAGATTAATCTATAATATAATAATCAGTCCATCCACGAATTCGGGATTTTGCAAAGATACAACGCAACCAATCCCTAGTATACAGTATGCAGTATCCAGTGGGCTGCCTCTTTGTATTCAGCCTCTTCCTCATAGTGTAAAAGCCATTTTCATTTCTTTTCATATTTCCAATGCTCAGAAGTGTTTGTTTTCAATATCATACAGCCGTTAATTCCAATCCACTTGCACATGCCTGTGTGTTCTCAGAGATGTGTTTTATTCACGTATACAATGTAAACCTGCTGTTATTGTTTGAAGGATTAGAACTGGGGAGAGTTAGGGCACGAGCTTTTGGGGAGTTTGGACTCACGTGATTGTTGTTTTCAGGATGGGTGGAAGCCAAGCAGCATGCTCCCAATTCCTATTATCAGAGTAAACAGAGGTCGGCGCACACAGGCGCAGCAGCAAAGCGTCACCGCCGCTCCCTGCACTGGGCCAGCTAATCCTCAAAGGAAGGAGGAGAGGATGGAGGGAGAGAGGAGGATGTGGTGGAGAGCAAGAAGGAAAGGAAAGAAAGAAAGGGAGGAAAGGAGGGGAGAGGAAGAAGCTGAGATGAAATGAAGAAAGTGATGGAGGGATGAGCTATGGGTATAGAGAGGGGTGACTGCTGGAGGATGCCGTAATGAGACAGAGATGGACAAAGGTAGAAGGAGGGAAGCATTAGAAGAGAGCCTATGATGACATACCAAGGAAGAAAAGCCTTATTGAATTAGTTTCCCTACCCTTCTCTCTCTCTCTCTCTTCCCTCCCAGCGCCATCTCCCTCGTGCATGTACAGCACGTATTAGAGTGAGACCCATACATGATGGTTGACATCATAGGACCGAGGTGGGTTTTCAGTGATTTATCACATGGCCAAAAAAATGTGGATACCCAGTGGCGTAAGAACGAGCCCTAGTGCAGTTACTAGTTATGAAACACACACACACACATACATACACACACACACACACACACACACACACACATCACAGGATCTGCAATGAAAAGGAGAAACAAGCTGTCATTTGTGCAGACGGCCGCTGTAGGAACAATGTGCTCCACTTCCTCCTCAGTTTTACAGGCCCTTCTCCTTCCTTATTCCTCTCTTCCTCTGTGTGTTTTTTGTCCCCACACAAACACATTTTCTTCACTCTTGGTCCTCTGACTGCTTTACGTGACATATCGCATCATTTGAATTATATGGTTGTTCAAAGATGTGTGAAAGACATTTCATTCATTCTATAGAGCAGAAATAATCATGACATTTAAAGTGCTCATAGTATGCCCAAAGTCCACCCCAAAGGGACTTACCATCTCCAACAGAAAACCGTGTTCACAAACAGCTCTATTGTAGTCCAGCCTTTACGTCCGTGACAAATGTGCGTCACTTTGGAACACACGTTATAATGCTCGCCTAACTGCTAGCGTGACACACCCTCATACTCCTTACCTAGCTAATGTGCATGTGCGACTCCCAACAAAGATGGAACAGAAGTGAGATGCCTCACTCTGTAGCTAAAACAGAGAGCTTAAGGGTGAAAAGAGGAGCTGCAGCAATGTGCAGTACAACAAAATTATAATGCCTTTTGAAAATTAAACCACATAAACCTATTCTGGTACAACCTCTAAATAGAATTATGAACCTGAAAATGAGCATAATATGAGCACTTTAAATTCAAAATGTCAACCTTTGAACCCTTTAGGGCCTTTTCTGGGTCAATATTTATCAAATGCATTTTGAAAACACATTCAATTGAACATTATTGTCTAAATCATAAGCTCTTGTATATTCCTTAACTGGGCTGTGTAATGTCAACTGTATTTTGATTGTTTCTGCCAAGCTGTCCTGTTATTCAAAAAAACTAATTTCATACACCTTGATTTCAAAAGATATCCAAGATGGAATTACATGTTTATATTTGATGTAGTTTGACTGTTATCGGGCAGTTAATTGACACTAGGCATCTTTAGCATGTAAACTGTACTTGTGTCTGTCCTTGTTCATTAAGAAGGATTCAATGGGCTCTATTTTTGTGAGCATTTTTGCCAGCAGCTGCACATACTGTCATATTTTTTTAATTTCTATTCCTCTATTGTGAAAAAGATGAATTGCCATAGCACACAAAACTGTGCTTCAATCAACTTTCTTTACTAACTTTGAATTTTAAAATCACTGACGATTATGAAAGCTGTCACAGCACTGTGATAGACTGGATTTAAGAGATGATGGGCCAGCATGACAGTACATCATTGTTTATAGTCAATTACAGACATTAACTATGACTCAACAATATTTTTCCTTTTTTAGAAAAGACAGTCAGCCTTTAATTCTCTGCCAAAAACCTCACTAAACATTTTAATGTTTTGGTAAAGTGTTAAATAGGGATCTTGAATCCTACACTAAGTAATACTAAAGCCAAATTCTTAAGTATTTCTATGGGTCAGCAAGAATGATATGGGTACAATATAAAGTCTTAATAGCAAGATAGCCAAAGACAGAGGTGGAAGTAGAGAAAACCATGTACTTGTTCTCATCTGCATTTAAAAAAAGTATACGATTAATAAGTGGTGACTGGAAAGCCGACAGAAGTAAGAGCCTTGGTGGGAGTAGAATTAGTGGCATACAAAATAGTGTCACTAGCATAAAAAAATGTAGTGGGCTGAGAATAGACCCCTGTGGTACACCATTACTGATTTAAGTTCACCCTGTAAGGAAAACATGGACCCAATTTGGTGGTTAAATTACCAGCATCTGTTTTTACATAAATTTATTTAAAGGTGCAATATGTAATACTGACAGCTACTGCAGTACAAATTCAAAATACTGGAGAGAGTCATCTCCCCCTTCTCCTCCTCCCCAGATAAGAAGTTCACGGAGATTGCCAGTCTGAGACCGTAGCATCCATAGTCTAGCTTTGCCAGACACTCCTCCAAAGTGCGTTGAAGGAGCATCCACAACAATGTTGCTAGACGCTTGTCTCACATAGCCAGACATCTTCACAGCACAAAGGAGTAGCTAACGTTAGATGCTGGCTATATTGACAGTCATAGAAGCCTGTGCTCACGCGGAGCTCTGTACCCAACTGACAGGCACACTTTTTCGGCAAAGAATTCTGGTAGGAACCACTAAAAATAACACTATCTTGCCGTCCTCTCCACCCGACTGAGCACACTTTATTGGCTTAGAATTTCTGCAACCATTGCTAAACACACTGCAAACTCATGGTCCTCTCTTCCCGATTGACAGCCCGCCTCTCTTGGCTTGAAATAACTCACCGTTGTCGGCTACGGCCGCTGAACAGGCTTGCCTGGTCCTCTGGTAACGTTAGCAGTTAGCAGGGTTAGCATGGCGGCATTAGCCAGGACCAGTCGGGATCACTTTACTGGCTGTGTTTCAATTGTTTCTGCAAGTAACCAACTTGGGTACTCTAGCTATATATTCATGTGAGTACACAAATATTGAAATAACATAAAATGCCCGTCACTTGTAGCCATGATAAATTAGCCTGAAGCTAATGCTTACCTGTTCAAGAGGAAATAAGCCAGCTCTGCGTCCTTTTGGGCTCTAAGCTGTCTCCATCTTTCAAATACATCTCCAATATTTACCTGGGGTTTGTTACGTCTCTGGTCACGCAACTGTTAGAAACATGCCGTGTTTTTTTTTTTTAGGTTGGGTAGAATTTATCTCCGTTGATCCCGTTTGTGTTTGCTGTTTTCATGGCTGTACTAATGTTACAGCTGTAGCGTGCTGGGTTTACGTTTTTACAGGTATATCTGGCAACCCGGCCTGGCTGTCAAACTGGGCAGTTGATAACAACACACAGGCCAAGACACAAACAGAAATTCTGTCACGGAATGAAAATTTCAAAAGGTGAAAATACTGGCATTAGCAATGCTGTCAGAAAAAATTTCAACTTAGCATGTTTCCTTTATATCTGATAAATAAAATATGTAAATATATTACATATCTGACCTTTAACGAACATTTTCTAACTCATAACAATCATTGTTTTTAATTGTTTTCAGCCTGGATGCTGTAAACCTACTGAATTGTCACCATTACATTACATGTCATTTAGCTGATGCTTTTATCCAAAGCGACTTACAATTGCTATATATGTCAGAGGTTGCACGCCTCTGGAGCAACTATGGGTTAAGTGTCTTGCTGAGAGACACGTGTTGATGTATCGCAGTTGGAATTGAACCCAGATCTCCCACACCAAAGGCATGTGTCAGTGTCCATCACCACAATCTATATTCAAATTACATTTTACAATTGCTCTCAAACTTGTCTTAGATATTGCCTCAATTTTGTAATATATACCTTTTTCTATCCAACCCCACATATTTCTTCCACATTTTTAGGAATAACGGACACTTGAAATGATGAATGATCAGCAGTGTAGGCTATTTTTAGTTGAATGACCAACCCATCTTTACACATCTCTGTATCATTCTCTCATTGTCTTCTTTAGTTTCAAGACCATGGATTCAGGTTTTGGCAGGTTTGTTGGTTCATTTGGGGGCTTTCTGAAAATATTTTGATCCTTTGTGTAGAAAGTGTGCATGTCTGATGATTAAGTTGGACCCTACTGTTCACGTTCAAGAAAAATTAACATAAAATAAATCTGCAGCTATACATCTGTGCTAATGTAATTGTACTGATCTCAGTGTTTCAGTTTTGTGTAAAGTCAGTAGTGTTGGATTCAGATAGCTGAATCCACTTTGAATCCAATTAGGTTAATACTCAGATTCATAGACCTTTGTGTATTTTATTTATATTTACCCTCTAATATTTGTTAGCAGTTTCAGAGGTTGTGTGAAAAGAGATGAAAAGGATGACAATAACAATATAGTGCAAGCATTGCACATTGTGAAGACAGAATATCCCTCATTCATTCATTCTTAATCTGTTTTTTTCAGACATTGTTTGTGTTTACTGTTATTGTCTTTTCCCCGTGTTGAAGTGTGTTCAACTTTCCATTCAGGAGTGCTGTTGTGTTGAGCCCAAAACATACTGGCACTGTAGGATGTGTCAAGACAGCTGTCTGCATGATAAACCCACTTCACACACACAGCTGTTTGTTTTGAGGTGCTGAAGCATCATCCACACCCCAGAAATGAAGTTTTTTTTGTTTATTTAGAGTTTCACCTCTGCCTAGCATATCCAGGCTACTTTGATTTTCTTCTCTTGTCAACTGTCAGCACATGTTCATTTGTGGTGGTGGTGGTGGTGTAGCTCTCACAGCGGACAAGGAGAAACTCAAATACCCAGATCCCTTCAACCAACATTCTCAGTATTATGTTTTTTTAAAAGACCTTTCCTGGTGTGCAGAAATTGGCTGTTCTGGTGAGATATCAACTCAAAAGAAGAGAAAATCAATCAAGGCATTACTCCAGATTTACAATATTTGCTTGATATCAGATGGTTAATACTCCCTGTGGATTAGTTGACGTGCTGCATTGCAGTGCCTAATTTCTGTGCACGTGACACACGTCACTTGGTGTAGCCCTGAGCTGCAGAGGCAGTGTGTTTTGGACTTCAAAGTTGGAGCCATGGCTCCCTGGTGACTGGTGTTTCCTGCTGCATGTTTCTCTTCCTCTCCTTCTCTCATCCATTATCAAGACAAGTCCCTTCGTCTATGAATACACTAGTCCCTACCTGAAGCCGTGAAGGAATCTGAAAAACCTACTCCTGTGCCTGTGTTGTACATCTGTCTTTGTGAGGACCAATGTGAGTTTTGGAATTTTTTGGAATCCCACACGCCATGGTTCTACAGAAGTTCAGAACGGACAAACAAAACACTGGTTCCAGATGGGGCCATTTGCGTTTTTGCAACAGCCACCATCGTTCTTCGACACGTTTGGCACACAGGAGAAGTTTCAGTTGGTTTTAATCTGCAACCTCACTGCTGGATGCCACTAAATCCTACACACTGAACCTTTAAGTAAAAGAAAATTACAAACAAATTCAAATAGTAATGAAAATACGGTACATGTAATTTGTTACATCTACCTCTGGTATTATTATTGCTGACACAACTTTATTTTCAAGTTGAAAGAATCTGGAAGTAACCTTTCAGGGTCTAAGGAATGCATTATGTCAGCTGTTAACATACAACAAAACAGCATACTCAATTACGTTTCGAGGGAAACATATTTTGCTCCAGATGACGTTTGTCTAATTAAAAACTGCGAAAGTGGGGTGGACTAATGGGTCAACAAACACAGGGCTTTATCCCAGGAAACCAGCAGCTAAAACCACAATATCACAATATATTTCATGTCATTGTCACTTTTTGGATGTTTTCAGCACTTTGGGGAAAAGGGTTTGTTGTAACGTTACTCAACACCGCTGAGAGACTTTTTTTCGCGGCTGGGGCTACCGACCGAGGATACGCCTCCATTAATAGGATGGCTGCCGGGTGTTGCTTTCGGACTCTCCCCACCTTCACCTTTTGTCCACAGAACAGTCACCATTTGTGGGTCAAACGTAACTGTAAAGAAGACGGCTAAACACTACTAAAGGGGGGAGAATTTCCGCACCACACCGCGGCCAGCCAGACTCTGACGCCTAGGGCAATATGGTCTGTTTCACCGACGGAACATACAACTTGGCTGGATGATGGCCAACTGTGGATGTGTTGTCCCCAGGGCTGTTGTCCGCTCTCATCCCAATTTGAACTCCCTTAGCAGCGGGGAGTGAGGCAGAAAAACCAGGGTGGGATAGCTGGCTAAATTAGCATTAGATTTGTCTTCTATCTACAGCTGGCGAACGTAATCGTGGATTAGCCCAGTGTTGTTTAACGTTAACTGTACCTTGATCAAAACAATTATAGTTAAAATAACTTCATGAACGTGTTGAACGATGTTGTAACCTTTATAATGTTTACGTTAACGTTCCCCACCGAGCATTAGCATCAGCTAAGGCTAACTTTACTTGTCAACGTAGCTAGCACATAGCATTAAGCTGGATCAATCGATATTGAAATGTGTCAATAAATAACATCTGCTGTATTACTGTGTTGTAAGTTGCATGTAATCAATGACAAAATGTAGCAAGCTGTATTACGGGTACTGAGTATTATTCTTTCTGTGACATCGTATGATTTACAGTTACTCTCGAACGTATCATCTGGGTTCGCGTGTTTGGACGGAAGTTAGAGGAACCAGAGGGGTCAAAGGTTTTATGACGCCACTGACAGGCGACTAAATGAAACGTCCCATGTCATAAAATAACAGATTTCTCTGGGTTTAAACGTTATTGGAAACATTTTAATTTTAATGTGTAACATTTCTGCATTAAAATGTCTAAAAACGACTATACCTAAGTTATATATTTTGTTATATAACTTACTTATAGGCGTTTTTAATATATAACTTAGGTATAGTCGTTTTTAGACATTTTAATGCCGAAATGTTGCATATTGTACCTTAAAATTATATAACAAACAAAACAAAACTCAAACCATCAACATTTTCGGAACTTAACCAAGTAGTTGTGTTACCTAAACCTAACCAAGTAGTTTTGTATCAATACTAAACATTCACCACATGTTTAAAACAGTGACCGTTTTACAACTGGCACCAGTCACTGGAAAATATGTTTCCCTAAAAACGTAATTGCAGTTTCCTTGTATGGGAATGTACTTTTTTAGGAGGCAGGGTTGTTTATGCCTGTAAAGGTCCTCACAAGTATAGAAGTACAACTCTGTGGGGGGGAATTGTGGATTGACAGTAGACCATAAAAGTGTTACAGACAACGAGAGAAGGAAGAAATGGTGCAGCTGTGATTCAAGGTGTGACTGTGTCAGTTTTTTTAGTTTTGTCATGTTTCTCATGAGCAGAAACATGTATTGATGCTTAGACAGTTCAGCCACACGCTCCTAACTATTAATCCAAGTGGTTTCTTTATATTTTTTATTTAAAAATGAATAAATGTACCTTTCCTTTTAAAATGAGTAAATGTACCTTTCCTTGTATCTCCTCCTGAACTGCAGGTAGATACCATTAAGATCTGACTGGGACTACAGTTTTATTATTTGGGTTTTTTCTCTCTTTATAATGATGTGATTCTGATTCTTTTAGGTTTAACTTTGAAGATGAGACGCCAACAACAAACTTTGATACCTTCCCGGCAGCCATCCTCACTGTGTTCCAGGTGAGACACTCCAGACTTCCAGGTGCACTTCACACCGTCTGAGTAAATGAGAGAACGTTGAGTTCATAGAAAAAGAAAGATTTTATCAGTCATTTTAATTAGAGGGAATGACTGGTCTGTGTACCTTCTGTCCCCTTATGAGCTCGCTGATAATCCTTCAATTAGTCTGTGCTCATAACCCCTGACTCTGTAAAGTTACTACGGGTGGAAATTAGCAATTTGCTACAACCTGGCACAAGACATCTATTAATGTTCTTTGTGCACTGTCCCTGTTCAAATAAATAAATTACAATTACAATTATTTAATTCTACAGTCTGAGATTTGCAGGGGGGCTTTACAACCCACCGGTGTCCCTGGTGTCATTCTGAATGTCTTGTCTTCCTCAGATTCTGACTGGCGAGGACTGGAACGCCGTGATGTACCACGGGATCGAGTCTCACGGGGGCGTTCGCCGTGGCATGTTCTCTTCCGTCTACTTCATTGTCCTCACGCTCTTCGGAAACTGTATCCTCTTTGATATCTTGTTATTCAAACTGCAGTGCGTTCGGGTCAGAAGGAGCAGGATTGAAATGTGTAAATGGTTTTGGGTTGAAATTGGTGCTCATTTTCTCCATTTCCTTGTCGGCATTGACGGGAAATAAATCTAGCAATTTCTTTCTCACTGAGTGTACTTAACCCTCGTGTTGTTATCAAAATTTCTATATCAGAAATCTGAGTTTCCTGTTAACTATCTAATTTTAATAACCCAAAAATAAAAGCTGATTCCATACACCGCGCTTTGCAAGTACAACAAATGATTGGATCTCTACTTTCATTGAATTTGGGGTGTTTTATTCAGTTTTTTAGCATGTGAAAAAATAATTGAAATGTTTCGAAACAGTATTCCCAACTAAACGTTGACATATACTCTTCGTCCTTCCTAATATTAGCCTAAATAATTCATAATTTCTGCTTTTTTTTATGATACATTTTTTATTATTTTTATATTTTTGAACACCCAACCTACAGAACAAACCAATACAATCGAACAGGAACCAAAACCCTCACCCACCCTCTGCGGTCTCGAGGAAAACAAAACAAACCAAAATACAAGAAAACATAGGTCTATAGTCGATGACTTGGCTTTGTTGATCCTTGCTGTAGAGAGCTCAAGCATTACTATGTCCAGAAAATATGCCAACCACTGTTTTATACAAAGCGAGTGGGGGAGAGCCAGCACTGAGCTATCATTTTCTTGGTCGCGGTTGATCCAAGTCTCATCATTAAGTAACAAAACAATCGGGTCAGTAGGAATTTGACATCCTATCACATCAGATATTATTGATGTTGTTTTATTCCAAAACTCATGCACCTGTTCACACTCCCAGACCATGTGCAGGAAAGTTCCAGTTTGTTCAGGTTGGCAGAACGTGCAATAGGGAGTAGGAATAGCTTTAGAGACGTATCTCTTCTGGGGAGTCCAGTATATCCTATGACATATGTTGAAGTGGATCTGCTGGTGATTTGGGTTCTTGGAACAGTGGCAAATGTTGTCCCAAACTGTCTCCCAATTAATTACGTTCCCCTCCGAGCTCAACTCTCGCTCCCATTTCTTTAGTATTGGGAGTTCTCCTACGGATGCTTGCATCAGTTTAGCATAAATCCCGGACGCTAATCCTCTCACAGGAGAATCAACAAGCCATTTAATGATTGGGTGCATCTCAATACTGTTCCCCCATGGTACTCCATAACATTTTAGGGCTGATCTTAAGTGAAGATAAAGGAAGAAGGATGTCCTAGGGACCTCAAAACCAACTCTCAGGTCTTCAAAACTTAACATACCTTCATCATTGAATAACTGGTCTAGAGTATAAGTACGCTCCACTGGTTATAAATAAAAGGTTTGTTACCAGACATTAAGTGTATGTTGTGCCAAATTGGGGTGTTCAAATGCCACTTATTGGAGTAGCGTATTTGCTCCTCAACCAGTTTGTCAATGGGTTGGTGATAATAGGGCCATAGGCTAGCATACACTTTTTTGGACACACACCTGCAAAGGCAAGGTCTTGCAGTCTTATACTTCCAGTGAGGTTTTGCTCTATTTCTCTCTATGAGACAGTAGATGAGGGGTCCATCCACACTCTAAGGGCCCGTAGCTGGAAGACTCTGTGATACACTTTAAGGTTGGGGAGGGCCAGGCCTCCCATGTTTGTGGTACGTTGCAAGGTAGAGTATTTTAGCCTAGGTTGTTTATTATTCCAAATATACTTCTGAATTAAGGTATCAAGTTTCTTCCAGAAATGTATTGGTGGGGGTAAGGGGATCATTGTACTTAAGAAATTCACCCGAGGAACTATGTTCATTTTAACAACAGCAATCCTGGACTGTAGCGATGCCGGCAGCGCAGACCAATTGGCCAGATCCCTTTGAACACTACTTAATATAGTTTCATAGTTGTACTGGACAACTCACTGTAGGGATGCGTGTATGGTGATGCCCAAATATGTAATTTTGCTTTGGGTTGGTATTTTAACACTACTGGCTGAAGCCACATGCCTGTTATTCAATAAAAGAAGATTAGATTAGGCCCGACTTTTACAGGCAGACTCGTAGATGAACAAAATCCCATTTTGTAGGCCCTGCTCCTAGTTTAGTGGGGAAAAAGACGTTGCATATTTCATCGAAAAATACTGTACTCCTGTACTTTCTCCTGAGTCCTGTTGTTATTCAGACACCCTGCTGAATGTCTTCTTGGCTATCGCTGTCGATAACCTCGCAAATGCACAGGAACTGACTAAGGTAGGCTCGGTCAGACTGTCTGATGTTGTATTTGAAGATGCATTAGTAACACATAGCAATGTAAATGTACTTTTTTTGTTCTACTTTACAGTGAAACATGTCAAATCAGCAGCAACAAAAGCCTGGCTTGTGCACACAGTATCACCATGTTGTAATGTATTTTCATTAAGCATAATTAGATGTCTTGGTTCTCACTGGCTAAAGGATGAAGAGGAGCAGGAGGAGGCAGCTAATAAGAAGCTTGCCCTGCAGAAGGCTTTGGAGGTGAAGGAAGTCAGCCCGATGTCAGCAGCCAACATCTCAATCTCTGCGTAAGTTCCCTGCCATCTCTCTCTTCTGACAGCAGCTCTGTTCACTCACACTGGAGATTCATGTCGCTTTGTCTTTCAGTGTGTTGTCCTTCTGTATGTTCTTCCCTCTCAGTCTGTAATGTCTGTGTACATACGCACTATGTTTGATGTACTGTCTGGACTTCTCATTTATTCCTACTATGGGAGTGCTCCTGTGGTGTTGCCTCGTTTATTAGCCTGCATTCCAATGTCTATACCTTCGTCAATACAGTAGTAGAAACAATTTAAGGATCCTTCAATCAACAATGTATGTTAGTATTCACCAGTGGTCTTTACTTTCTCAGTCATATGAACAAGATAGAAGAAAACCTTAATTTCACATCTTCATTGTCAGAAGTTCCCATCTTCTCTAATATGATAATGACAGGGATGACTTTATATACGCAGATAGCTCCTGTGATGCCAAAACTTCTGACCCGCCCCCTCTCCACCGCCACCTGTGATTGACAGGTATGGGGGGTCCTGAGGTCAGCGCGGAAATTAATTGCGCCTCCAAATTCCACCTATTTTAGAGCCTAGATTAACACTGAAATTATTATTCTCAAGAGGAAGCTGGTGTTAACACGACACATTTTCATCCTTATTAGTGATTTATAGCTGCAATATGTGATGTTGGAGGTTAAAATATGATTTCTTTTGATACCCATCTGTTCAGTTAAGTGCATTTTGCTCACACCAGATGATGTGATTATGTTCACCTCCCGCTCGCCTCTTAATTGCCATCCTTCTCGGTAAGAAATTCATGAATGTATTAAAAGAAGAAATAGCATTAGGTCAGAGTGTGCACAATGTTTTAGGAGAACTGTTGGTAATTTCAAACGTAGTGTTTATTAAGTGGAGTTTTACACATGACAGTTTAAGTATTAGTTGTTACTAATTATTCCCAATTACTGCCAGCTGTAACGTTGTGCAATGTTAGCTAATGTTAACATTCGCTTATTAACACGTGACCTGCTAAGAGTGAAGATTTAAAGAGGTAATAAGGAATACAGTCCAAATTATGTTTAATAATAATTTAAAACTTTTTAAATAGATTTTACAAAATAATAAAACATACATCAAATCACAAAACGTTATGCTAAGCGTAAATTCAAGTTAGTTGACATAACGTTAATGTCACATAGCTAACAATAATGTGACATAGTTAGAAAACATTTTCCACTTAGCAGCTAGCTAAACTGTATGAATACTAACGTTAATTACCCTGAAACACGCTTATTTCTATACGTAGGTAGGCAGACACAAATAAAACAGAGTAATACAGTACATTTACTCAGATATATAATTTGTGCCAGTAAAAATAAAATGTTTGTAAGTTATGCTAGCTTGTGATTCTATACTGACTTCCTGTTTACATAATGTTATATAGCTAGCTAGCTAGCTAGTTCATTGCTCTTGGACAGTGCTAGTAACCAATTCCTGAAGTCTTTAACGTCACTAACGTTAGCTATTATGACATTTTAATGGTGCAACCTGATTCAATTGCACCTGACTGCAGTACACAGATCGTGGTTGGGCTAAACATTTGACACCGCGGGTGGCGATGATCAGGCATCACATTGGGCGCCATCTGTTGGCGGAGATCAGGCGGCACATTCTCAAACGTCAGTGCAGCACCTTTATAATATAATATATATTATATATAGATATATAGATTATAATAAATAATGATATTTGAATTGTAAAAAGGAAAAGAACAATGGAGTTGGGTTTAGGAAAAGAACCGGTTGGGATTGGGAAAAGAAGAACGGGGTTGGGTTTAGGAAAAGAACGGGGAAATCAAACGTGACATGTGGGAAACAAGCCCCGGTCTCTGGGGGACGCCAGACAACAACAGACGGTTGGGTTAAGGAAAAGAAGAACGGGGAAAGCAAACGTGACTCCTGGGAAACGAGTCCTGGTCTCTGGGGTGAAAGCTTGAAAGTCCTGTGTTTTTCCCTCAGACATGCATTCTTCCTTTTCCGATTGCTATTGGGCAAGTGGGCGGAGTCAAACGTTTAGCTCCACCCACGTCGAGCCGCTCTTCGATCTGCATACTGCGGTCAGGGCTTTCTCACCTGATTTAGCGAATCACTAGTTTGAAACTAGCTAGTAGTCACAAAGAATTTACAGTAGGAGGGACTAGCTATTCAATCTTATGATGCGTCCCAATCCAGCTCTGTAGCTAAATCACCGATTAGCTAGCTAGCTAACTTCTAGTCACACATTGCCAGACCCATCTCCACAGCGCTGTGTCAGTGCTGGATAATGGTGTGGCTACACTGCTTATCTATTATGGCATAGGGGGAAAAGGCTCCGGCTTGTCTGTATTTCTTTAAACCAATCACAACTGCCTTGGGTGCCGTTGCAAAATAGATAGTGGACATAGCGGAAGGGGAGGGACGTCTGACAAGCGAGATGTCAGGATTTATCCCAGCAATGTACATCTGTTGATCCAGACTAGCTAACTTCATATCTTTCCCACTTTCCACTGTCATTAACATTACTGTTATTATGTGATCTTGTGCATTACATTCAGTGTTCTAAGAATACTTTAATATATACATTGAACAGTGTGGTAACACTATAGCGAGTGAGTTTTATATTTCAAATGAACTGTTTTGTGTGCATTAAGTGCTGTTTCAGGGACAGGGTTTCATTACAAAATGACTAGCCTTTTTTGTTTTAAATCCCCTCATTAGAAGTGATTTTACAATCTAAATGTATGTAAAACTCTTACATTTTTACTATAAAAGATCATTTCAATAGTGGTAACCTGTGCTTTTTTTTGGAATGAAACTCCTGAACTGTTTTTAGAAACCCCTGAACTGTTTTCAGTTTCAGCTTTGTGTCCTTATTATGCTGAGGATCATGCTTTTGTTGCTGTTGTGTTATTGACGTAGTTGCACAGTTTAGTCCTTTATTGTAAGACAGAAGGAGACAGGTGGACAGACAGACTGACAGTCCACCTGTCCCCTTCAGATTTGTGTCTCATTTTTCTTATGTTTTTTGTTCTGCATGTACAGTTTTGTAAAGCAAAATCGAGATGCACACTCTCGCAGGTCGTCCATCAACAGCATTCAGTCAGCGTGAGTTATCACTCTCTGTTACAATATTCTCCTCCTCGTCTTCTCTCCTCTACTCCCCTGTCCTTTCCTCGGCTGCTCTCCTCTCTTCCCCTTGTCTCTTCTCCTTGTTTCTTCTCATTTCCTCTCCTTGTCTCCTCCTCTCATCTCCCATTCCGTAACTGTTCTTGTCTTGTCTTTTTTCTGGTTATCACCAGCTCTTTTCTTTTATTATCTTCGGTCCTCTCTTTTACTTGTTTGCTCTCCTCGTCTTCTCTTTCCTTCTCTTCTTCCCTCTCTTCTCCTCTCCCCTCCACTTTCTTTGTTTCTTCTTCCTTTCTTTTTTCCTCCATGTTTCCTCTCTTTTCTTCTCCTGCTTCCTCTCCTTTCCTTGTTACCTCTCCTTTCCTCTCCTCTCCTCCCCTTGTCTCTCCTCTCCTCTTCTCCTCTGGACCTCCAAAAGACTAAATGTCTTCATTACAGGTAAACTGAAATGTATGTATGATTCTTATAATAAAAAAAAAAAAAAAAAAAAAACAAGCCATCACAAACTGCCTCACAGAGTAGAAAAACATGAAATGAAATGGAACAATAATAGCATTAAATCCATATGAGGCCAGTCTGGGTGTCATTGCAACACACTCTGGTCTTAACCAACCACTGTGTGCACTTTGTTGATGGTTGCAACTCCTCTGTGTCGGCGCCTACAGTAATTCATCTTCCGCTCTGTGCTCTCTGATGTGAATAATTTGTGTATAAATATTTAATTTCTTTGAGCGTTGCCATCACCGCAGGCAGTTTGACATTTCCAGTCTGTTTGTTATCACAGACCCCAAGACATCACTTTACAAAGACAATATGAGCCGCGGCCACAATTAAACGCAACCTCCAGCTGTAAGTTTGCTCTCCTGCTGGGCGACCTGTTGTCTCAATCGATTAAAGGAAGGCCAGAGACGCTTATTTAACACCTCACCTGTTTGAGATAACACAAATGCATTACTAGAAGGGACTATCATTTCTTTGACATTGCTTTTCTCAGTGTGTGCATGTGCTTTCTTACGTAATATATCTCACAAAATAATGCTCCTATCCCCTCAGTTTTACATCCCTCACTTTCCTTTCTGTGAACATTTAAACACTACCTATATGTCCGTAGCTCACCTGTCTGTGGATACCTGTCCTGTGTTCTCTGTGTCTTCTGTCTGTCTTTTAGGAGTTATTCTGTCTACTCCTCACCCGCCCGACGAATCTTGAGGTACAGGTGACCAGATGGAACAAACTTAACTAATCCGTAAAGCCTTATGTAAATGAGTCATACTGCGCAGACACAGTATGCAATGCCTTCATATATGATAGATGGAAATGAGGACACATCAAAGGATTGATGGTTTATGATGTCTTTAGAAAAACTCATGTTCAAAAAGGACATTTTTCAACCATTTAGTGTGATCGCTCACTGTATTCTTCTCCAATCAGGAATCCGCTTGTTAAAGACTATACATGTCGGGAATAACCATCACCCATAGCATGTTGGTCATGCCTGCCCCATTTACACATGACCTGAGTCAAACTGAATTTGAAAAATTATTTCTGTTTCAGTTTACTTGCATGCAAGATTAGCAAGGTTTGCCACATGACATGTCAGTCAATTCCTACGTTTGACAGCTGCTGTAAAGCCAAAGTAATAGAGGCGTGTTGACATACACAATCTTACCTGCCGGCACCGCGCAAACAATTTAAGTTTAGGCAACAAAACAACTTGTTTAGGAAAAGATCATGGTTTGGGCTCAAATAAGTAGGTTATGTATGCAAGTTAAGTACATTACGTATTTAAAAAAACTCAGCATTGACTTTTTGTCACACCGGACACGAACAGCGGTTGAAAGTCCATGTTTGTTTGACACATCCCTCCCATCCACCACGTCTTCTTCCAGACGCAGACTGTGTTGAACCAGGTGATACGTGTGCCCAGTGCCCACCCAGACAAAAGGATCCTAATTGACTGTCTATTGGCATTGCTTCCATGGTGCTGGCATGTAAATTTAACACATTACTTGCCACCAGTATTGAATGTGGTGTTTCTCTGAGATCAGGCTGTCTCTTTAAAGCACAGTGGATTTCCTGTACCTAAAGAATGTGGCCAAGTCAATAATAATATGTCTATTTTCCAGTCATGCTGTAGTAGTTATAGGCTCTGATGAAGGCTTCATGCCAAAACACCAGAGCAGATTTGTCAGCCTTTTGATTGTACATCATTTTACCTGACACATGATGGGATTCTTTTGCTGTTTTCATCCTCTGGAGGGCTGCCTTTTTTCCAGACTTTGTTTTTGGATAATACAGACATATAGTAGCTTTCATTTTTGCCGGCATATCCTTTGTCACACAGCCTTGGTTTTAGTTTGTTCCGACACTTTTGTTGTTGTTGTTGTTGACAATTGACATTTTAACGATTATCTACCTTGTTAACACCTTCGCTAATTGATAAAGTACTGTAATAAGGATAGTCATGGGATATGGTGCCCCTATTAAAGGATAGGTTCACACTTTTTAAAGTTTATCAACACACAGTACAACACTCACATGCCCATCTGTAAGCTACATTAAAGAGTTATTGGTTGCTGTTCTCCATAACTGGCCACAGAGAAATACCTTCTTACAGCAATATCAGTGTAGAAGATAAGGACCGAATCCACAGTCCTGTGCAAAAGTGAATTCTAAAGTTCAGCGGAGTTAGACAAATTAAGTGGGTATTATTAGGGCATAATTCCCTCTGACATGGCTTAGCAAGCAAACGGTCTGTGGAAACACAAATTTTCATCCTAAAAAGACTAACTTTGGAAGATATGATTTGTTTAACTGCTGAATACTTGTAACAACTTCGAACTACAATGCATTTTTGCACTACCGAGGACGGTGGATTTTGATTTTAAAGGTGCCATACAAAACCGTTTTTACTTGCATTTTTTGAAATATGTGAGGTCCATATGTGTTTGTGTTATGTTGTGAATGTGAAAATGAACTGCTACCTCCTCTGTCACCTCTGGCCACTGAACAGAAATAAGCAGAGAAATCAGGCCAATTACAAAAGCTGGTCAGTCTGACATTATATTGCCTGAGCTCATTACTATTCATTAGCTCGCCCAGTTGGATTGGGTAAAGGATTCTGACAGCCAGGCTCTCATTGGCTAGCTGTAAACCAATCAGATTCAAACATCTTAGTTTGTTGAATATTAATGAGAACTGGCACAAATCGAGCTGAGTCTTCCTGCAGGCTTTCTATACCACACTAGAATGGCGTGAAACAAGGTAACCAAGGAATTTTTTCCACAAAAAATGTTACAGAGTCCATGGTAGAACTTCAGATATTACCACAAAGTCATGAAATACGTGTGGCAAGGCACCTTTAAGTAATTAAAATCGCGTTAAGAAGGGAATTCTTTTGGGCCAGTATGGACATGAGGAACAATAACAGCAACCACTATCACGCCATGTCAGTGTTGTTGGACTTGAAAAATGTAACTTCTGATAGGTACAACATGTAGATGTACTTAATTAAACCTGTTCCAGAAGTTTTAAATAATTTTTTTAATCCGTAGGGCAGCATGGGCCAAATGATCTGTCCTGAATTCTGGAATAAATTCCTGACAGTTTGAGTAGTGTTTCGGAAGGACGAATTAGACTTTTTGGTTTTGTATTAGTATTAGTATTAGTATTAGTATTGAAAGAAACTTTCATTAGATCAATCTTTTAATTTCAACAAAATGTGGTTTCCTTAAGTATATGAAATAGTATATGCATCTGTTTTAGTCCATGGAAAGCTTGCTCCGCATTCAGCTTGTTTGTACGAGTCATAGGAAAACTTTGTAAAGCATGTGTGAGAACACTGTCCTTTGCCTTTTCCCCATCTATCAGATCATGTCATGACAAGAGCATGTAACAACCCTTAGCAATAGATACATTTTTCCATCTTAGGTGTCGGGGAAATTACAAATAATCATATTTTGTTATGGAGGATGTAAACTAATTTCTTCATACAGTATATGGTAAGTGAAAGCTTTACCATGGTGGACATTTGTGCTGACACATCCATAGACCACCTCGTGTCTGGTTCCTTATTACTTACTTTTCCTAATTAGGGACTTGATGAGTAGAATTAGAGATTAGATTATGGATGATTATGGTGGCTATGGATGAAACTGTGGATGGCGATGTTCACCCATACGAAAAAGAACTCAAAGTAAAAAAAAAAAAAAAAAATCATATAAAATGTTTGTATGTTTGTTTTTCCTTCTCCCATGATCGCTTTCTGTGGGTTTATTCCTGTTTGCAGTAAGGAGCAGCAGCGGTCAGCAAAGGCCATGTCAGTGTGGGAGCAGAGGACCAACCAGCTGAGGAGACACAACATGAGGGCGAGCAGCGAGGCTTTGTTCAACGAGCTCGACCCTGAGGAGCGCCTCCAGGTGTCCTCTGCCCTCCACCTGCACCCTGACATGAAGACTCACCTGGACCGGCCACTCGTGGTGGAGGCCAAGAACGGCGACAAACCCAGCAGGTCTCCTGAAGGAGGACGGGATGAGGCAGGGGATCCGCAGCAGGACTCGACGGGTGACAACTTCCACACGCACTCCAGGAAGCATCACAGGCACCGTGACAGGAACGGGGAGAGCAGGGAGGGAGGCGAAGGCCGGGGAGGGAGGCCCCACGCCCATCACAGCCGGAGCAGAGATCACAACACAGACAGTGCCCAGATAAGAGAGAGGAGAGGGGAGAGTAGCCACAGCCGCGATGGAGGGCAGGGACACAGGCACCATCACCAGGCCGGCTCCCCTGAGGAGGAGGTCAATGACTTCCGAGGAGGAGAAGAAAGAGGGCACCGCCACCATCACTCCCATCGTCCACCAAAAGAGGGAAACGGGATGATAGGGAATGGTGCGCAGGGAGAGCGCAGGGGGAAGGGGGGAGGAGGTGGAGATAGTAATGGAGAGAGGAAGGGGCGCTGCTCTCGTATGGTCAGAGCTCAGTCTACACTGAATGGAGACGACTGTAAGAGGAACAAGAATGGAACCAAAGGCCACAGGTAAGACTGCAGATGTTACTTTGTATCAATGTTTTGGGTAGTTTGTTTGTATGTCTGATGTTGTTGGTGACTATACAATGGCCTTACTATATTCTGACTGACTGTTGTCTAGGGCTGCACGATATTTAGTTTCATCGCCTACATCGCCATGTTCGCATGCACGATAGTCACATCGCAGGATGTTGAGATGTTGACGCTACAACTTTTATTCTGCTTGATAGAACAGTTACTTTCACCGTTCTCCTTTTACAAGATTGTTACCCCTTTAAGACAGGTAGCCACGTGGGCAACGTGTGTATGTGACGTAACGTTAGTCCGACGGGGTTTATAACGGGAAGTGAGGCTCTCCCGTGTGTAGGAAAGTAGCGTAAGCGGCAGCTGCCACTGACACAGTGATGCACATGCTTTTCCATGGGTAGTGAAGCTACAGTAGTCCGTGTTTTATGTACGCTGCAAAGACTAAATCTAAATCACCTGATTAATGCAACGTAATCACGCCATCTCCCGGCCATTTTTCACCGCAGAAAGCTGCTACCAGCTAGACTAAAGCTAATAAAGTTAGCCTAAAGAAACAAGGCGTCTGTCCCAACTAACGTTATTGTTAGGAAAACCTAACACTAATCTACAATAGCAGTCTGTGTCTGATCTAACGTAATTTACACTGATTTCAGTGTTTTTGGATACACAGTTTGTTGCTAGTGCGTAACATGCAGGCTCTGCATGCACAGCAAACCAACAATCACAATCAATGTTGATCAATTTATCAAGCAACCAAATCATGCCCGCTAGTCGACCACAACCTGAAATTTAGAGGAAGCAACATGCATGCATTGTTAATATCATTCACTTTAGCCTGGATTGATAGTATTATATGAATACAATGGTGTCATGTCAGTCATTCATTGTATTTCTTCCTAATTTCCCTCTCCAAAATCACTTAAGAAGAGTAGTCACAGCGCTTACTTGATTTGGTTATTGTTAAGCATTAAAGTTAAACAAAGACTGGTTTACATAAGAAAATTTCCTTTTTTATTTTCTATGTAGATGCACCCCCTCTATAAAATCACCCCAGTAGTTGAGAATGATTCATTATTTCTAAATAGAGCTATTTATGTCATCTTGTAAAAGTTAGTCTTTTTTTCATATATATATATCGCAATGTCAGTTTTATCCAATATCCTGCAGGCCTACTGTTATCCTATATATATTCAACTATTGACAATTACTATAAACTATATACAATAGAGTTGATTTAAAGGAAAACACTGTCCTTTCATTAACAACATGGTTTGTGTGTTTTATTTTTGACATTTTACACAGCAACTTTATTGCTGCTGTGTTGCTTGTCTTGTAAAACTTTGTGCATTGTTGTTGTGGTGTGGCAGGGCAATGGATAAATTAGCTAGAGACACACCTCATTTCAATTTAGCTGCATAATAGATCATTGATGTGTCTCTTTAAAGCCATATATATATATATATATATACACACTCAATAGTTTGACAATATATAGAATGGCAGTGTAAAAGGGATCGCTCGTTGTGATAAACCTACAGAAAATGATGAGCTGAATCTGCAGCTCCCCTCAATGCAGCTTTATAGTGAGTAATACATTTGAGGTTAGAAAAAGGGCCTTCAGTTGCAAAGTCTTGCTTCATTTTATTTGATATCTTTTTTGCCTGTTTTGAATATTAGTTCATGGAGTACAGGCTTAACAGCGCCATGTCATAACATCTAAACACTCACTACAGCTCTCTGATTGGCCGGTTATGTATCTGACTGGGCTTAATTTATTCCCCAGTGGGTTTTTTAGACTTTAATTTTATATTCCAAGACACTGTGTAAGTAGAAGTAAGAATTATTTATTATTTGCATCAGTTTGTCTCCATACATAAACACCACATAACTTGTGTTTGGATAGCAGTACACACCTACTTCTAGTCTGCTGTCAGATAAATTGTGGTCTGTTTCCCAGGAGGACAGAAAAAACGCTCTCATATGGATCTCATTTGGCCAAAAACGCTGGCAAATGAAGCACCCTGAGAGCAGAGTACAATGATGCCTGTGATAACACACACATCTCTTTCCTCAGGGAGAGGCAGTCAGATGCTGAGGAGGACGGCCTCGCCTCCAGTCCTCAGCAGCTAATGCGGAGTAGCCTGAGTCTTGGAGAAAAGCAAGAGGATGCTGACAACCAGAAGAACTCCACCAGGGCCAGCCAGGCCGGCCTCAACAGCAACGCCATCCACATCCCTGTCACCATCACTGCCCCGCCTGGAGAAACCACCATCATACCCAGTAAGTACACACATCAACTGAGGAAGGATTGGGAAGGTCGAAGGAAAGTTTTGCTTTTTGAAGTTTTTGGAGATCATTGTATCAGTTATACTGTATGATTAAAACATCTTATTATATATATTTTTTTTCTCACTATTCATCACTTTACAGCAGAGTCATTAAGGGTAATTAAGGCTAATTAAGAATTTCACCACAGCTCCAGATCTCAGCAAAGAAATTAATGAGTAAAATGTTATCGTAAACAATAGGGGTCATGTCCGAATGTGCCAAAATAAGAACAATGTAATTAACTGATAAACAAGACTAACATGTCTACATCCATACTAGTGGCTCTGTGATGCTGTACTTTGGCACAGCAATGCTTTGAGGTAAATGCTAATATCAGCATGCTAACGTGCTCACAGTGACAATGCTAACATGCTGATGCTAAGCAGCAGGTAGAATGTTTACCATGTTCACATTGTTCACCATTTTAGCTTAGTGTGTTAGCATGCTAAAGTTTGCTAATAATGTTTAATAATAATGATTACTTTTGTAATCTTAAAAAAAGAATACAAATTTAGCTATGCCCATTTTTAAAGAAAAACGTGAATGTTAACTTATGCCACTAGTTTAAAAATACTATAGCTGTTCATGATGACTGCCTAATTTTTACTCAAGACATGTGAGTTTTTTTTATTAAGTAGTTTGTGTGATTAACCAAGATTTTCATATTTGTCATGCTTAGTCTTGACACTGCAAACACCACCATAGGTGAAATGAAATTTATTATTATTTAATCTAATTAATCTAATTTATTGTTATTGATAAAACATTTGAATGAATGCAGGAAGAAAATGCAATCGTAAAAGAACTATATAGACTAGAGCCTGCATTTCGAATCCAACCTCAGTTTTTACTAATGTTTGTGCTTCTTTGAGCTAATGAAAGTGTTTATTTTTCCACACCAGTGAACAATATCGACTGCGACAACTTCCGACTCAGTGATGAGAAGAAAGACCTGGAGGAAGAGGAGGCAGCTAATGGGCCTCGGCAGATCCTTCCCTACAGCTCCATGTTCATCTTCGGGCAAACAAACCCGTAAGTCGTGGCTGCGAGGTGACTGTGAGGAGTGACATGAAATAAAATTGATAGTTTGGGTTAAATTAGGACAGAAAGTTCATAAATCCCACACATTAGGGTTTTACCGTACGAGATGGAAAAAACTAACAAACAGCACATAGTGAATTCATGTAGATGTAGGCCATTATTTTTCTGCCCAAAATGATTTCATTCACCCACCTTGTTAAAACAATACTTGAAACTAAGAGCCATATATTATACATTAACTGTTCCGCTTGTGTCTGCATCCCCAGTGGTGAACATCAATTCATCCTCATTTCCACAGGAAGTATATCAGACATACCTTCATCACATAATTAAGACATGTACTGTATATTTGGAGTAATGTACAAAAAATCAATAATATTGATGGAGGAAAAGAGATGCTGTGCAATATTCAATTTCAACATGTATATTGATTTGAAAACGCCACTTGTTTAGATGTTGGAGTCTGGAGCGTTGCCATTGTGCAGCGGGCGCCATGGGTACATAGGTGGACCGACCCCCTGGCTACAAAAAGTGGTTATCAGGATGTTGACTGTCCTCTCTCTGGTAGTAAAGGAACACAGCCGGTGCGGCAGATTGATCAACACCAGTGAGATCAAATTGACCTTAACTGCAAGCACAGCACTTTGCTCTGAAATCCTGAAATCCTGACAGGGGCTGGACTCTCCTATTTTCCGGAGAAAGGTGTTGTGACACTCATAAGACTCCGGCTGACCAAATGTGTGTTGTTTTCCCTGGAAAACAAGATAGTCTTCTCTAGTGACTGCATCTCTCAGAGAGGAAGGCCTTCAGACTGATTGCAGCCTCCAGGTGGTCTATCAAATATACATGTATCCTGTTATGTTACTTTGTAGCTTGATCACTATATTCATATTCATATTGTTAGTTCTGTGTGTGCAAATCTTGGGAAGTAAAGCTGATGCCAGGGATACACTGGACCCGGAAGCGCTGTGAAGCAGAGCCATTTTCATTTTGGCGCCCATGTTATCCAGTCTGGATAACATCCATGTAATACATTCTAGATCCTCTTTTTCTTCCAAATGGCCAGAGCGAATATGTCATGCCAGGTACGTTATCAAACACAGGAATGCCACAATGCAGCCGGATGCTTTACCAAAAATCAAACAAATTTCAAAATAAAACACCCAGGTTCATGGTGATTTTGACACGCAATCAGGCACACGGAGACAGATAGAGAGACAGACTGAGAGAGTGACACACACACACACACACACACACACACATTACATGATGTTATAAACTTTTCCCATGATGAAAATCCGTTCTGTAGAGCGGAAAGGCTCAGGATCGTTTTGTGACCGGCGCTGTGAAATGCGTGTCTGGTGTGAATAGCAAGGCGCCCGATCGGGCACGATCGCTCTCTGCTGTGAGTTGGATCAGGAGACAAAGAAACCTGCTGGAACACCTGGTAATCCACAAGGTCTTGAACTCCTGCATTTTGGGAGATGTTTTACCTTGCACCGCAGCTGTATTCTCGCAATATCACGCGAGAATCGCAATATTACAAGATCACCGATAATCATCTTTAGGCTTCAATGGTTCGGACCAATCGGCGTACTGTGAGGAGCTACAGGCAGCTACGGGCATGGTTTAGGTGTGTGTGACGACACAGAGAGGCAACTGTTTTTTAGAAAGTGTCTGCCCTTTTCCCAACCGTTCCCAATGACGGCTTCTCAGATGGTTCTGTGTAACAAACCATCTGGCGCGTCAGACTGGGATATGGTTGGACATGTTGAAACTCTCAGACATAACTGCCATTCTGTCCTTGCATAACCGTATCTAGAGCTGTGCCTACAGTGGTTCTCCTTTCTGCTGATGATGTAGTTCTGTTGGCTTCAGACCATGGCCTCCAGCGCACACTGGGGTGGTTTGTAGTGTGAAGCAGTTGGGAAGAGTGCCAGCACCTGAAATCTGAGGCCATGGTACTCTGCTGTAAAATGAAGGGTTGATGCCCCAAGTGAATTAGTATCCGAGGAGCTGAGAAGAAGAACATTGAACTTGATTTACCAGTCGATCTACATTCCAAACCCACATATCATCATGAGCTCATGATTGGGACTGAAATAGTTAAATCACAGATTCAAGCAGTGTACTTTCAAACGACCCGAGACACATTTCCTACCTTTTGATGTTGTCAAATTATTTATCCCAGAAAGTACAGAAAAAATAACTGTTATTGGCTAGTTAGCTTGTCGAGTGTTTTTTCTTTGTGTCTTATAGGTTTCATACAAATGCCGCTCTTCCAAAGTTGTTACATATTGATTCCATTAAAAGACATTGCGCACCCAGATGAGTCCCGTGGTACCCCTGAGGCTGGCACATGTCTACTTTTGTGTATTGTTTTGACAAGGAGGGATATGCGTGACCTCTTATGGAAGGACGTCGCCTGGGAGGACGTCACCTAGTGAGCTGTCACTACCACGTTTGTATTTTTTTATTTGTGTGTGTGTGTATTTATACGTGTGTGGTCTTGCAGGGTGCGACGGCTGTGTCACTACGTGGTCAACCTACGCTATTTTGAAATGTGCATCCTGATGGTCATCACCATGAGCAGCATCGCTCTGGCAGCCGAGGACCCCGTGCAAGCCAATGCACCGCGAAACAACGTGAGTCAGACTGACATCTAGACGTAATAAGTAAACATCTGGAAGTACACAACAAACACACGTTTACACAAGAGCATGAGGATTCACACACACAAACACACACACATCTCGTTTGGGCTGACTGGCTGATTCATTCGAACTGATGAAGTCCTTCCTAACAGAGGCTCGACGGTTTGCCCATATTGAGGTAGAAGGCACAAAAAGAGGCTTTTCAAAATTAATTTTCTTCGATAAATGTCACACTGACTCTTTATATAAAATGTATTACATGTATATCCCCAGTGTTTCCCACAGATTAGAAAGCAATTTGTGGCGCGGGTGGGGGGTGGGGGGGGGTTAAAATACTTATTTTTGTAACAATCAAGTATCAAAAACTGAGGAGGACACGCTGTTGGATGCTGTCCTCCTCTCCTACTCTTTCTTCAATGCCTAACAAATCTATCTCTTTCTCTCCCAGTGACCCTGTCTTTCTGCTTGAGCAGCACTGGTTGAAGCCTGAAAATATTGTAAACAAATTAATAACATAACTAATTCCACTGGTCGGACTGTTGAGCTCTGTTTCAGACTGATACCTCCAGTTCAGGCTGGTCCTCAGCCTCAACACGTGCCTTTTTCAGTCACGGAAAATACTTTTCAATACTCATCTGGATTGAAGCAGCAAACATTCAGTATAAGAGTAAAAAATGACATAACATTATTTATAATAAGTTTATTTGATTCACAGCTGCTACATATAGTGTTTTGACCTTGACAACCCAACTGCATTTATTACCAAACTTGCGACTGCTTAACTTTCTAAAGCGGCGCAAGAGTCTGGCCGGACTCCAACATTAACACACTGACAACATTGTATTCAGAATATAAATCATTTTTATAGCTGCTTTTTAATGTGTGATTGTACGGTACAGGTGTACGCGAGATACCAACCTTTCATGAACTTGTGAATTTACCTGCCAGCCGTCTTCTCGTTTTCTTTTGGAGACAGACGCTGTGTGCACGTAGCGGAGGGGCGTGTGTGTGTGTGTGTGTGTGTGTGTGTGTGTGTGTGTGTGTGTGTGTGTGTGTGTGTGTGTGTGTGTGTGGCCTGAGAGAGAGAGAGAGACGCGTGAGTGACAGAGAGACAGAGGAGAGCAGGGAAAGGAAATGCAGCGGAACAAATACGCTGCGTGTTGTAAATAGCATAAAGAAAATAATAACGAAACGCAATATGTGGCGTCCGGTGTTGATTGTGTGGCGCACCACCACAGTTTAGTCTATGTGTGGGAAACACTGATCCCTGCGTGACACATTAGCCCATGTGGGTAATGTGACTTTTTGCATTTTGTCTGACAAGCACGACTAATTCTTATTCTAGTCAGGAGCACAGAGAGAAGCTGAGGAGATGGGCGTTTGGATGTTATATATTTGTGTGGGTGTTCAGTCAATCTGTGTTAGTGCAGGGGAGTTCAAAGCTGACAGAGCTTGAGACCTCTGACAGTGCAGAGGAACATGTTTTGCATAACTGGTCCATTCACACACACA
The DNA here is from genome assembly GCF_010015445.1 of Perca fluviatilis. Taxonomy (NCBI): domain Eukaryota; kingdom Metazoa; phylum Chordata; class Actinopteri; order Perciformes; family Percidae; genus Perca; species Perca fluviatilis. The sequence goes on from NC_053128.1 coordinate 9,060,549, forward strand.
CACACACACACACACACACACACACACACACACACACACACACACACACACACACACACACACACACACACACAAACTTCCAAAGTTTCTTGAACTGAAAACATCTGTCAATGGATCTGACGAGTCATCTAACAGGATATTTTCTTACACAGGTTCTCAAGTATCTGGACTATGTCTTTACCGGGGTCTTCACTTTTGAGATGGTGATTAAGGTGAGGAGGCTGTGGAAATGGATGTACACTTTGATTTTTGAGCTCTGAAAAATTTAGCTAAGCAAGGTTTTGGCAATGTGCAGGTCAGCAACATCTAGGATTCTAGGTTGGGTTCTATGTGTTTGAAATACAAACTTTTTTAGAGGTTTAGGTTACATATAACTATGGTTTCAACAGCATTTCAATGACTACTAGTTTTCGTCTAATTAGGACAAGCCTCATATTGAGATTATAGTTTTTTAACCATATTTCGCTTAGTTTTATCTAGTTGTTTTTTTAACCTGCAAATCGCCAAATCTGTGTTTACCGGAAAGGCAGCACACAGCGGACAGCTTTGTCATGTCACTGGCATTGCTAATTGGGTTTGTGGTTTTAACATTTCTTAACTGTAATCTTTCCAAATGCTTTAGATAATGAATGTACTGCGCCACTAAAATGAATGGTAGTAAATATTAAAAGCAGAAGTCTTTTAAAGAGCTTTATGAAGTAAGAAGGAAGGTCGGTCAGAATAGCTTCTAGAAGAGACCTTAAAACACAGAAAGTGTCCTTGTCAGCTTGTATGGGTTTTTGAAAAATGATTCTGTTATATTCACTCTGTGACTCGAGATGATTGACTTGGGACTGCTCCTCCACCCTGGCGCTTATTTCCGTGACCTGTGGAACATTCTGGACTTCATTGTGGTCAGCGGAGCTCTGGTGGCCTTTGCCTGCTCGTAAGTCAACGTTTCCTTTTTTTATGCCTGCAGTGTTACTTTTTAATCACAGCAAGGAAAGGGATATGATGTATTCAGGGGTTGATACAACCAGACCAAAACACAACAAATTGTTTTTGTATTGTTGTAGTAGTAGTAGTAGTAGTAGTAGTAGTAGTGTATTTTTAGCTGATGTTACCCTCTCTCCCGTATCCTTCTCTGGATGAGGCTAGCATGCTAACCTGGGGCTAGGTGCTGCTGCGCCTGTGTTCATCCAATTGCTCTTGTGCTGCCTGGGGTTGTTTTGCAGACACACAACTATGTCAAACTTATCTTTTATTGTTACATAAAGTCTCCGCAGCCCCTCCCTATTTGTCACAGTTTGGCTGGTTTAAGGTTTCCGAGGGGACATAGGTGTCTAAGCTGGCACCTAATTGCAACTCTTGCAGCTCAATAGACTGCAGAAGTAATCGTATGTTAAAGGTAGTTTTACAAATTAAAATGTTCCTGTCGTGATTTTTGTTGTTTTAAACCACAACTAGTGTCACAGTCTAGTATCGACATCTTCAAGTTTAAAATCTTTTTGCTGTTTTTGTGCTATATCCACCTATTCTGTATTGTATGCCCTGAAATTTGAAAATAATGGACAATGTGGGGGTGAATGTTTGCCATTGTTTAGTATATTGGGACACCTTGGAACGTATTACAGTATATAATCATGCTTATACTATACCCACTTTCCACATCCAGAAAGAAAAGCTCCAGCAGCTTTCTGCCTCAACATGTTGTACCTCACACAGCTGCACATTTTTGGCCTCCCCTCACGACTATTTGGAGTAGTTAATGGGCCTATTTTTCCCCGACATTTACCATATTTACATCTTGAGTACCTACATACTAATAAGTATTCAGAAAGACAGAAATCTATTCCTTATGGGTGAGCGCTGGTTAGGTCCATTTTATCAGTGATGTTAACTAGTAGCAAAAGAGGTAGTTGTTGCTGCAGTTATCTGCAGCTCATTATACCTCGCACACTGATATAGAATATTAAACTGACCAGATCTATGTTTGAAGGGTCCGTGTTATATGATTTCAACAGGCACCTTCCAGGCAATAGGAAATAAATGTTATCCATAGCCACAGTATAAAGGGAGGTAATGAGGCCCTTGACGCTTACAGACCTGCATTGTGGCTCTCTGGAGTACCAGGGTGATTACGTATTCTGTTTCAACCAGCGCTGTCAGGTATTTCGCAGACACCACTATTTCACATACAGTATCGACTCTGCTGAAAGTTTGTCCACCTGTGTATTTTTCTTTGTACTGCTTTCTGTCGCTTTGATTTCTTCCCAGCTGTAGATTGATGCTTCTCTGTCTTTTTATCTGTTGCTGACTCTGTCTCTGTCTCTGTCTCTGTCTTTTCTCTTTCACTTTTCTTCCTTCCGTCTTTGTTTTCTGGCTCGGATTGCTTTCAGGAGCCTTATGGGGTAATGCTGTCTGTCCCTCTGCCTGTGTGTCTGTCCATGTGCTTGTTTATTTTCTGTTTGTGTCTTTTCCTTCCTGTCCATCTTAGCCAGTGTCATTTGCAGTGTTTATAGATGTGTCTGCAGCAACCTCCCTCTCTCAGCTAAATGTTTTGAACAAATGTCATATTTTGTTATTCGCTATTCTTATCATCACCGCCACAGTCACGATGATCAGAGATACTGGCATTTACTCTGCTTTGTGTTATGTAACTGTGTTTGTGCTTTAACATCAGCATTTGAGTCACATAAGTGCAATTAATGGTTTTCCATTTATTGGATATATTTAATATGCGTTAGCAGGAAAAATGTACATAATGAATATCGTGGCAGCACTGTGAATAAGAAACATACAGTACTGTCAGAGACTACATTTTTTTTCAAGCTTTCATAAGAGTGAAAGGGGTTCCAGGTATTCATGGATACAAAGGACCTGAGTGCTGCTGTCCATAATAAGCACACAAATATACATACGCTAATTGAAAACTATTATAACTATTAAACTGAGTGAATGGTAGATTTTTCATTTTTACGCAATTGCAGTATAATAAAGATACAGAATGATGTAGCTTTCAGCATTCTGTCAGTATCTTTCGAACTACTAATGAACTGTTCATTTATAAACATATATCACTTTAAAAGTAAGTAATAGCAATGTCGGGTTCAGCAGGCTACGTGACCCTGTCAACCCCTTCCCCCTCATCCCTTCCTCCCACGTTCACTTCCTGTCCAGCATTTTGTCTCCTATCATCTTCCTCATCAACTCACCTTTATGGCATGTAAGCGTGTAACAGGCTACGTTCACATTGCAAGACTTACAGAATAATTCTGCTTTCTTGGAACTCGGATTTCATTTGGATGTATTCTTCTATTGGTTTAAAAAAATAAATAAAAATAGTCTCGCCAAGTTAGCTGCTATCGATCCGACGAGGCAAGAAACATGAGCAGTCATACGATCAGACAGTTTTAAGAGAAAACAAGAAAACACAGACATACTGTAATATTATTATCATATTATGTAAAACTCAAGCTGTCCTATGTAAAGATCCATCACAGTTTAGAGACTGCTTCAACTCTGACCTGCCATATTTGCTCACTTTCAGTTTTACCTCCAAATTAAAAGGCTAAACATAATTTGGCCAAACTTTTGGATGTCTCGCTACCTAGCCTTTCATTTTTGACATGGAAGTTGTTATTGCTGGGAACAGCGTAAAAACATTTTTCATGTTGAAATGAAGGGTTCATTATCTCCATTTTATTCCTGCTAGCCAGGGACTATCAATCAGACTGTTGTTGGTTTATTCATTTTAAGCGTGACTTGTATCGGGGGGGTTTTTGGGGTAAAATATGCAAATTTAAGAGTACCATATTTGTACCTGTATTGATCTCTTTTATTTAGTTATTTTTCTGGCACTCCGCAGGAAGTTGACATTCCCATTCTCAAAAAGCTCTGTTCGGCTTGCTTGTTTTTCAAACAAGGGAAACACAGACATCTTCATGAGTCCAAAATGTTGGACCTTATCTGAAACTGACCTTCTCATAAGGAGAAGATTCCAGATCGGCCCATCTGAGCTTTCATTTTCTCAAAGGCAGAGCAGGATACCCAGGGCTCGGTTTATACCTATCACCATTTCTAGCCACTGGGGGACCATAGGCAGGCTGGGGGAACTCATATTAATGTTAAAAAACCTCAAGTGAAATTTTCATGCCGTGGGACCTTTAAGTAACATAACCCAAACCAAAATCTTCTTCTAAACTTAACTAAGTACTTTTGGTGCCTCGACGTACCGTAACCTAACTACGACAATTTCACATTGTAATCGGCGTGTTTAAAACTGTGACCGCTAAGTTCGCTTCTGTGGGTCGTATTCCCTGCCACCTCTAGCGGCGCTAATTTATGCAACGACTAATTAGGTCATCTTAGAGGGTAGGAATAAACAACCTATATCGTCGTATGGTTAGGGCACATGTTGAGTAAAACAGCAGCTAGCCCACAAGTGCCGCCAGGACTTCAGTATGTCACAGATTTTGGACCACATACTGTGTGAAAGTGGCCTAAATCAGAATTGAATTTAATTAATTGTGGCTTTGTTTTTCTTCTGTTCAGTTTATTAAAAGCAGTTTTGGTCACACGAGGGATAAAATCAGATTTTTAATTTTTTTCAGCTGCAGTGTGAGCGTAGCCATACAGTAGATTGTGCTAATTAACAGTGTCCTCTCATCTTGGCTTCTCTCCCAGTGAAAAACTGTCCATGTCATGACCATCCTCTTGCTATAAATGTGATTTATTCATGCATGCAGTGCACATAATCATTGTAATATTTCATCAGACCTGTCTATTGCTTTGCTCTTTTACAGGGTAATTAGTTTAAGTGCTTCTATATGTGTCTTATCTTTAGCTTCTTTTCAATGTAAGTTTGAAAGGCTGGATAATGTCGCTGTATCTTCACGCCTGTGTAATATCAGCTTCAAATGTTTGTCTTGCTCTGTCTTTCTTTATATGCTTGTGTGCTCTATTTATGTGGGCGGTGTTTGTGTTTGTGTATTGTGTGTGTTCGTGTCATTGCTTTTTCTCATCAGATCGCAACAAAGCGTGGCCAGGTGGGAACTGTCCCTATCTACCTTTTGCTTATTGACCTCCCCCCTTGTCCATTTTCCCCCCATATGTGAAACACAGAACGCTTCTCTTATCAACCCTTCCGTATAAACTTTGCCGCCCTCCATCCCAAGGTGCTTGGGAAATGACCATGATTTCCCTCCCTCTCTTCCCTTTTTAGAAAAGTAACATCCTGTCCCAATATTGGGACATTCAAACCAAAAAAGACAATATTGGGAACGCCACCTCATAGCTTTCAGAAGACCAACATAGAGCTGCTGACATGCACCATTATGAATCTGCACTTAATATCTTTCCACTTACAAAATCATTAGGTAGCAATTGTAACAAAGCTAAAATGTCTCTATCTGGTGTTTCTCCTTCATGTAAATCTCCTTTAATCTTCACTAAAGTGGGTTTAATTGGTCAAATCACTAAGAGATTATAGCATGCAGCTCAATTCACCTCCCTGCCCCTAAGCTACATCTCTCCTTGGACTTCGATGGGAATCGATAAAGGATGATAGCTTCTCACCTGAAATTACCTTGAGTGCTTATTTCAGTGAAAAGCAGGGTTACAACCTGTTTATATAAGGGAAATAATACTAGATATATTTTCTTCTCCATAAAACACAGGTATGATTGTTTTTTTTAAGATTTTCTTTTGAAGGGGTACGATCAAATTTTTTTAACCTCCCACACACATTCACAACTTTTTTTTTAATTCTCTTACAGTAATTGTATATTTTTGGAAGAGAAAAAGAAAATGCTGACCACACTTTGCAGTAACCAAGGTCCTTTATTATCGTTGACAGTTCAGAAAATGCTCCCAGTTATAGAAAGTGGAAGAGGAAAATATGTAAAAAAAAAACTGCAAAAACGTATGACTAAATGTGTTTAGTTGGACTTTAAGCAATCAGTGCTGAGTTAATGTGAATGCACAACCTTGTGTACACACACACACACACACACACACGTTCATTTTCATCGTCTTCCTGGCCCACAGCACTTCTGAAAGCTATTGGGAGACTGTTCTTTCCGTCTCAATGTGTTGAGTTCCTTGAATAGCGAGGACTGGCATTGAGTTTGCAGATTGCATGCCAGGGTAACCAAGCCATCCAAGCATGAGCGCCGCATGTCATTCTGTTAGACTTCCGTTGAGAAAGGAAAAGGACTAAAATGTATGGAACCATGCTTCTGTCCCTCACCACGTCAGACTTTTAGACACAAGAAATAATTGTTTTCATTCAGTAATGGGTGAACAGTCACAACTTCAACATTTGGTTTTCATCCTCTGGCCCCCCAGGTGTTTATTAAATTAAAGTCTGCCAGACTGACCGGGGCCTGGATGAGTGTGTGTCTCTCTGTGCGAATGGCAAACCTTAAAGCAAACCAGGCACACAGAGAGGAAGAGATTGGAGAGAAAGGTTTTCAAAGCCTACTGATGTGTGATCATGCTTTATTTTACAGGTACCTTAGTTTCCAGATTATTTACTAGAAAGGAGCTGATAACTAATTTTCCTGGAATAGAAATTTCTCATTTGGTATTTATAATAGGGAAATAGCGTTCCATTAGACAGACTCCCTTTTGGAGCCAGCCTCAAGTGGCCATTTAAGACACTACAGGATTTGGTCCGCGGTGGCTTATTTTTTCAGCACAGGAGGTTGCTGTTGAAGCTAAAGCTAAAGTTGCATGTCCCAGGCATAAAGATAAAATTACATGTAACCCCACAATATAATATAGTATAGTAGTAATATAGTTAGTTAATGACATGTCCCTTGCCTTTGGACATTACGCTTAGTAACTAATGTAGGTATTTAGCCAGACATGCTAAAGCTTACAGCTTTTTAGTCCATCTTTACACTTGTTTTTTTGGGAAAGGTGACTAAAAAGACAATGCATCTACTGTATTCCTATAATCCTTGTTTAATAGCCTGTAGGTGCATTTTCTTTCTTTTACAGTTATAAGAATAAATAATATTCTTTTATTTCAAAAGAAGAGTTGTTCTTCTCCCCTGGGGATGAAACGATTGGCTGTTTGGTAACTCTACCTCATGCTGTTGTAAGAACCAACGGGGCCTCTAGGGGCCAAAAACAGGGCTTTTAGATTCATGTTTTCCTAGCATGCTCGTGTCCTTCACATCCTTCACATATACAATTGCTTGCTTACTTGCAATGCACACACACATACATATACACACTCTCAATTTGTACATCTCAGAATTTTGTCATGAAGAAGCAAATGAGAAACACTTCTTTATTGAGAGTGACAGCCACATTGTGTGTATGTGTGACTGATTAATTAAAAAAACTCCTCTCCCACTGTCCTTGGCCAATGTCAGTCTCTGAGTGAATGATGGCTCAGCTGCATGTCATTAGCATAACAGCTAGTTTTTAAACCCCCACACCCACCTCCGACTCTGTGACCATTTAACAATACCTGCAGCGTCCGCAACAACTGACAGCAATGGTTCCTGCAAAGAAGCTGCTTCCTCAACCAGGAGCGGATTTTTTGTGCATATACTCTAAACAGTATGAAATGTCTCTATGTTATTCTACAGAAACAGCACGTTAGCTTTGTTTGACTATTATCTGCGATATATTGGGGTTTTGGGGTTACACACAAACAATGGCCATTGCAGAAAAAGTAATTCATATATGTTCGTAAACTAAAAGAATCAATACCACAGTGGAAAATGCATAAGAAGTTAACACCCAACATTAAAAAGTGAAGTGAGTATTTGCAGTCAATGTTTTGATTGTTGAAGAAGAGTGGAGTTTAGAAGGGTTAAAACCGTCAATTCTCCATTTTTTTTTGAGTGATCTGATATCAATTAATGAAATCATGAAATTTATCTTTTAATATAGGCCTTTTCAATAGCTGTCATGTTAGTCCTGTTAAGTAAAAAAGCACTTTAAACTAACTTTTTGGGGGTCAATTCTTGATCTAAACATAAAGCTGCTGCATTCTAAAAAATATTTTAGTTTTAAGTTCTCTGAGAATCTCTTTCATATCCAAGCAAAATTGGTATTGAAACTGAAATTTCCCTAACCAAATGGATATTGAATCAGACCCTTGTTAATCGGAATCAAATCGATTCGGTGAATCGATGGCGATACTCAGCCCTGGTCCTAAAGTAAATGTATTGCGGTCATCCGAACAAATGCATTTTCCTCCTGCTTCTGTGGAATAACATGAACTCACATGCATGTACTCTACTAACAAAATAAAGATGTATTTATCTGTGTACACAGTTTACTACAATCTGCTCTTGTTACTCGACGATGGGATGAAAGGGTTTACATGCTTGACGGTGACACCACGTCACCCAGACTAACTGTACTCTCGATCTGCACAGAGGGACGAAAGGCAAGGACATCAACACCATTAAGTCCCTGAGGGTCCTCCGAGTCCTGCGGCCACTCAAGACCATTAAACGGCTTCCCAAGCTGAAGGTACAGTGATCCAATCTGTCACCCACCCACTGCATTATCTGCATTATGAGAAACGCACGGAGCAGCTGGGGCCACATCCGACGTCAATCACACGCTATAATGAGTCAAATGCATTTATAGTATACCAAGGAGGAATGGATCTATCTGATTTAAAACAGTCTGGTTTTAAATGAAATATAAATATTGTATCTCTAGCTCTCTAATGAAAGGTTTGACCTTTGGGGTGTTCGGTCTATGAGGTTGGAGTCACACAAATTGGAAGTAAGTGACTGAAAATTGCTTCCTGCATCCTTTACTGAAGTAGTTCAGTGCAAGGAGGCTCATTGATAGCCTGCATTTCCCAGAACATACACTCTTTAAACGACACGGATACAAAACGTAGAGCCAATCATGGAGAAACTGTGTTTTGAGCAACACTCCCGCTCTAGGCTTGGAACGTGGCTCTGAAAAGTTAGGAGTTGCTGCTTTGTTTAGAGTATCTGCTGTACGTAGCATGGAATCACAGCAGTTATAATGTATTTCAATGGTTCCCCACAACCTTTCTAGTCTCATTTCGCCACTTTTCAAGACACGTAAAAGCTTCAAAGTTCACCAGTATTTACCGACGTTAAACAAAATGTGAAAATCTCTTCAGCTTGTGTTAAACACAAACCTTATTTGGGGCGTCTAACCAAACACCCATTGACTTCAAGACGAGGCAACCGGAAGTGCAAGGGTTTTAGGAATCATTCCTGCAGCACTCTATTGGCATTCAGTTAAATATGAACCATCTTTGATGTAGTGTTTTGTGTTTGCCATTAGGTTTAATTTCTTTTATCTTTCTTCTTTGCATAAAGTATGTTCCATTTGTGTTCATGTTCAAAATTACTTGCTCTACTACTTAAACTGTGCTCAAAAGAGAAACATTAAATGTGAGGACATTTCTGACTTAAAGCGTAACTCTCGCCAAAATGCAACCTAGGGTCTTTTTGTGAATGTACCCGAGTCAAACTTTAGTTTAAAAGCATATTTAGGACGGAAAAGACACTTTTAAGATTTACCGTATTCTCGTTTTTCGGTCAAATGGCCTTCTGAATGGGAGTGCTAGGGGCACTACTATGATAGCATCAAAATAGCTATTTTTAAAACACTAAGGGCCCTATTTTAACGATCTGAAACGCAAGTGTGAAACGCCAAACGCAAGTAGCTTTGTGGGCGGATCTCGGGCGCTGTTGCTATTATACCGGCGGGATAAATGAGTCTTGCGCCCGACGCAAATCTAAAATGGGTTGGTCTGAAGTAGCTAGGTGTGGTTTGGGCGTAACGTGAAAATAACCAATCAGAGCGTCATCTCACATTCCCTTTAAGAGCAGGCGTATTGTTCCGTGGCGGATTGCTATTATGACGGCGGATTTGCCTGGCGCACGCCAGCGGGAGCTGTCTGGGATGCGGCAAAGTAATAAATGCCCGTCTTGTCCGGGTGGCGATGTTGCTGCGGCCTCTCGGGCGCATCTCCTCAAGTCTGGAGAGGATTGCTGCAGCCATGGAGCGTGGGCCTCCAAACGCACCACCTGCACCTGTTGTGCCCCTTCCTCCTCCCCCCACTCCATCTCCGTCCACCCGCTCCACCAGGAGCGCATCGCGCATTACTCCCGGACCAGATTCCGCCGGAGTGTCCAATCCCACCGTAGTTCAACATCACGTCTCCTTAAGTCCTCTAATATTTCCTCATTTATGTCATCAACACATCCATGATTCATGGAAATGTTGTGTAAAACACAACAAGCCACAAAGAATGCTGCGACTTTTTGAGGACTGTACTGTAAAGTGCCTCCTGACCTATCCAAACACCTGAAGCGCATTTTCAGTAATATTTTTCTTTGTAATTATGTATGGTTTTCAAAAATGAGAATTGCTGTAGATGAGAGAAGTGTATGCGCGTTGTGCACACACTACATTATGGCCAAGCATGCGCCCCTAAAATAGCATCTGAATAACGCGCTACTGACTTTAGACTAGCGCCACTGACTTTAGACCAGGTTTTTCCTGGTCAGTGGCGGAATAGTTTTCTGAAACTGCAAAATAGGACTACGTAACGTTTGCGCCTGAACACGCCTCCTCTTTTCGCTGAACCGCCCCCGGGAGCGCAAATACATTCCCTAATTTACCGACGTGCGTCTGTGGAGGGAAAAGTCCGCTGTGCGTCCGGTGCAAAATAGGAATGATACATGCGTCGGTGTACAAAGGCAATTGCGCTGAGTGCAAGATAGGGCCCTAAGAAGGCTCGACACAACATGAAACTTTGCTCCAAGTATCACCAGGGTCTCTACACATGAACTCCAGCATTGAGAACATTGGTTGTGTTCACAGAGTTTACTAAAAAGAAAGGTTTTGAACAACTCACTTTAGCTGTTGTTGTTTATGCTATCCGTAGGGTGACCAGATTTCCCGGAACTAAAACCGGGACACTTTGTGCGCGTGACCGTAGTGCTCGTGCACACACATGCTTTTTAACGTGAACATGTGCCAGCCCAGGTCATATTTTTCAGAGGAAATTGAGTCCTGCTTCCATATAAATGGTCTTTTCAGCAAACCTTGACCTGTAGTAAGTAGCAGTGAGGGATTGGGAAGTAGCCTACTACAGCAATCGGAATGAGAGAAAGAGATATTTATTTCATAGTTTCCAGAAATAATAACTGAACTGTACGTATTGGGAAGTAATGCAATAGTCATGAAAACAAATTAGTAGTGAATATTTTTTTCAAGAAATAGCAAACGTTTTGCATCCCTACTGTCATTAACGATCTACCAAAATGGTAATTTGTCGACGGTCACTTACACAGAACCTAGCGACAGAACAGATGATGAAGATATGAAGCTTTATGTCGGATACAAATCTCTAGCGATAATAATTGTAGTTGATACTCTGTAATAATGTCAACTTTCCCTGACCCTGATCACGTCATTGACCTGAATTGCGTTGGCGATCTCAAACGATGGGGAAGTTAAAATCGAATATCAAACGTCCAGCCAACTTCACCGCGCCTAAAAAGCGAGACTGATAAGAAGAGGCATTGCAACAATGTTTACAAATATACATTGTAACGCTGGCTGCACAGATTATGCAGACCGCTACGATTGACTGACACACACACACACACATTGTTAAAATCATACGCTGGACGCTTTATTAGTCTTTCTACATGGGTTACTTAATGATCGGGCTATAATAAGACCACGTCAACTATGTAATCGCTGACAACCGGGACAATTTCATAGTGGTTGGTGTAAACCGGGACATTTTAGCGTCCCGACTGGCTTTTGTCGGGCCTCGGGACACGCAACTCAAAATCGGGACAAACCGGGACATCTGGTCACCCTAGCTATCCGCCATCTTCTTGCCAGTCAAAAAGAGTCAATCTCTGAATGCAACATAACAGGGAGAGGAGAGTAAAGATGGAAAGCTCCTAAAGCTTATTTCCATATAAATGCATGGATTATTTCTTGTTTTGTTGTTAGTGAAAAACAATATTGACCTCATAGTTGAAAAAGGAGCCTCATATAAGAATGACATTTCCTCCTATGGAGTCCGTTCATTCGCACTCAGAGATAGACTCTTTTTGACTGTCAAGAAGATGGCAGATAGCGTAAACAACAACCGCTAAAGTGAGTTGTTCAAAACCTTTCTTTTAAGTAAACTCTGTGAACACAACCAATGTTCTCAATGCTGGAGTTCATGTGTAGAGCCCCTGGTGATACTTGGAGAATACTGTAAATCTTAAAAGTGGCGTTTCCGTGCTAAATAGGCTTTTAAACTAAAGTTTGACTCTGGTATATTCACAAAAAGACCCTAGGTTGCATTTTGGTGAGAGTTACACTTTAATGTGAAAAGGCAAAGAAACCTCACCATAAGTGGTCCACGTATTCCCATTCAGGGGATTTACAGAACTCAAAGTATTACACATTTTTTTATGCATTTATAGTTAGCTAAGTTTGGCAAAGAAACATTCACATTCATTAATGCAACTTTGTATATCATTTCTGAAATTATTCTGGTTGCATAATTTTTGGATCATATATAAATTAAACAATCCCAGTGAAAATCCTTTTTGATACAACTACTGGGCGTGCTAAGGTTCGACATTTTGAAATTCTACGTAGTGGCTTTGTGATAAAGAATCTCACGCATCATGTGTAGAGTGAAGAATCTGTATTATTGGATTGTGACCCTCATCAAGGCAAGACCCTCAACTGTTTCCTCTAATGAAGAAACGACCGCTTCCCTCTGGTGCTTAAAGGCAGCTGATCATCCAAAAGTAATGAATCTGATAAAAGATGAAAGCTCTGATTAGAGTAATAGGAGTGAAATGATTTGAGGCAGATCTGAGCTGGCAGACAGACGCTCATCAACAACTCTTCCTAGATACTTGGCCAGAGCGGTTTGACGGACAGGCTGGTAGAGGAGGCGAGATATACTGTATGCTCCATCCTCTCTCTGGAGACAAAAACATGTCTCATGCAGCAGAATATTCATTGGTTAGATTGCATACATGTCAGGATAGATAGACAAGGCACTCCATCTCACAGAGAGATCACAGTACAAGCTGACAGAATAATGTAGCTGGAGAGAGAGAGAGACAGCCAGGAGACACAGAGACAGACTTCATGCAAAGGTGTGTTTTTGTACTCCATAAGCGTTGATTCGGTAGTTTGCAGGACATGAGGCGTCCAGACATCTGGGTTAAAACTGAGCTGAATTTGGGTGAGCTTTTAGACATCTAGGTTAGTTATACCCATTTATTTCAACAGCAGTTAACTTACTCTGCTAACTTTGATAAACAATGTTCAGAACACCTATGTATATACCTATATATGTTCAGAATAATTTGACATTTGATGTACGACTTCAGTTGCTCACCAGTCCTGGGTCTCTGTTGTCGTATTTTGCGCTTCATAATGTGCCCCACATTTTCAATGGGAAACAGGTCTGGACCGCAAGGCAGACCAGTCTAGTACCCGCACTCTTTTACTACGAAGCCACGCTGTTGTAACACGTGCAGAATGTGGCTTAGCATTGTCTTGCTGAAATTAGCAGAGACGTCCCTGAAAAAGACTTTGCTTGGATGGCAGCATATGTTGCTCCAAAACCTGTATGTACCTTTCAGCATTAATGGTGCCTTCACAGATGTGCACGTTACCCATGCCATGGCGCTAACTTCCAACTTCATTGGAATTGGGGTTTGTAATACACTGTTAATCCCTTATCAATCATCACTTATGACTTACTAGAAGTGTGTGGTTGTGTCTATCTGCAGAGACTCTGTCCTATCCAAAGGTGTGTCTGGATTTAGTGGGGCATTTGTTGTACAATGACAATAAATGAACCTTGAACTTTGTACAGTTTAAAGTATACATTATGAGTTTAAAGCAGAAATAATCAAAAACCTAGTTTAGGCTACTTGTTCTATTCAAATAAATGAAATCCCTTTGCTTGTAAATGTCTCCTCGTATTCCTTTTATGAAAGAAAAACACATTATTTGATACATTTTCATTGCGCCCCTAAAATTCCTAAATTTTTCTACTTAGGTGCACATGTGCTCCTTTGGAAAAGATTTAGCGTTGAGCACTAGTTATGTTTACGCTTCCTAAGAGTGGAGAGAATGAAGATCAATGCAGCACCTTACATTTATTGATCTGTGTGTGTGTGTGTGTGTGTGTGTGTGTGTGTGTGTGTGTGTGTGTGTGTGTGTGTGTGTGTGTGTGTGTGTGTGTGTGTGTGTTTTTCAGGCGGTGTTCGACTGCGTTGTGAACTCTCTGAAGAACGTTCTTAACATCCTCATCGTCTACATGCTCTTCATGTTCATCTTCGCTGTTATCGCCGTGCAGCTCTTTAAGGGTAAATTCTTCTACTGCACCGACGAGTCCAAGGGTCTGGAGAAAGACTGCAGGTACATAACCCAAACTTCTCTCCATGCCTGAATGTCTTCTGAATGAAACCATATTTTATTAGGTAACTGACTTACTTAGACTCCTCTACATTCAGCCATGGTGTTTGCCATTTTCTAACATATGCTTTTATACTGAAATACTCTCTCTTTTTTTATGATGTAGTTTAGTCTCTTTCTCCTCTTTTGATTACATCTCTTCTCCCGTGATTGCGTCTCTCCTCCCGTCTCTCTCTCAGGGGTCAGTTTCTGGACTACGACAGGGATGACGTAGCAGCTCAGCCCAGAGAGTGGAGGAAGTACGAGTTTCACTACGATAACGTTCTCTGGGCCTTCCTTACGCTCTTCACTGTGTCCACCGGGGAGGGATGGCCACTGTAAGTCAGAACAACCTCCATATCACTTTATTTGTGTTGCACCTCACACAAGCAACTTTAAGTCAGCTTAAACAGTGGTTTACTAAGCTGAATATAAAAATGATAAAAACCAATGTATAGATACATAGATATAGATTCATAGATGGAGGGAATACATTGGTTTAAAAAGAAAAGATGGCGACAGTACATTATTCTTTTTTTTTTATGTAATAATTTTCTTCAGTAACTTGCAGTGAAATGCACTGAGCGCACCTGGAGGCCGGTGGTACAGCGCAGATTAAACCCAACTGATTTCTCCCAGGCTTAATTACTGAGCTTTCTCTAAAGCTGCAATCAAGACTTATTGCATAGATGTCCTCAGTCTGCCATTCCGTGCCTGAGCTAAAGTACCACGGGCAGATTTATTCATCATCATCATCATCATCATCATCTCCTTCAAGGACTGCTGATGCCTGTTTGCTTATTTCATTCATTATATTTACCTGACGATGCAAACCAAATTGTTAAACTGACTAAGCTTGTCATGATGTTCTAAAATCCCACACTCCTAAACAAGTAGTGACAGCATGACATGATTTGGGATACATAAGAACTACATAGGATATTTCAAAAGTTACAGCTCTGTTACTTTTCTTTAATTAAAGTCAAGCATGCTAAAAAAAGAGGTAACATGTTGATAAGTCAACTAACAAAAAGCTAAACCTAAAATTGGACAGATACATACAGTGCCTTGCGAAAGTATTCGGCCCCCTTGAACGTTTCAACCTTTTGCCACATTTCAGGCCTCAAACATAAAGATATAAAACTGTAATTTTTTGTGAAGAATCAACAACAAGTGGGTCCCAATTATGAAGTGGAACGAAATTCATTGGCTATTTCAAACTTTTTTAACAAATAAAAAACTGAAAAAGTGGGCGTGCAAAATTATTCAGCCCCTTTACTTTCAGTGCAGCAAACTCTCTCCAGAAGTTCAGTGAGGATCTCTGAATGATCCAATGTTGACCTAAATGACTAATGATGATAAATAGAATCCAGCTGTGTGTAATCAAGTCTCCGTATAAATGCACCTGCTCTGTGATAGTCTCAGAGGTCCGTGTAAAGCGCAGAGAGCAGCATGAAGAACAAGGAACACACCAGGCAGGTCCGAGATACTGTTGTGGAGAAGTTTAAAGCCGGGTTTGGATACAAAAAGATTTCCCAAGCTTTAAACATCCCAAGGAGCACTGTGCGCGATAATATTGAAATGGAAGGAGTATCAGACCACTACAAATCTACGAAGACCCGGCCGTCCCTCTAAACTTTCAGCTCATACAATGAGAAGACTGATCAGAGATGCAGCCAAGCGCGCCCATGATCACTTTGATGACCAGACAGACATAGTTGAGGTGGGAGACTCTGTCCATAGGACAACAATCAGTCGTATACTGCACAAATCTGGCCTTGCGGGAAGAGTAGCAAGAACAAGTCATTTCTTAAAGATAACAATAAAAGTGTCGTTTTAAAGTTTGCCAAAAGCCACCTGGGAGACACACCAAACATGTGGAAGAAGGTGCTGTGGTCAGATGAAACCAAAATCGAACTTTTGGGCAACAATGCAAAACGTTATGTTTGGCGTAAAAGCAACACAGCTCATCACCTCTGAACACACCATCCCCACTGTCAAACATGGTGGTGGCAGCATCATGGTTTGGGCCTGCTTTTCTTCAGCAGGGACAGGGAAGATGGTTAAAATTGATGGGAAGATGGATGGAGCCAAATACAGGACCATTCTGGAAGAAAACCTGATTGAGTCTGCAAAAGACCTGAGACTGGGACGGAGATTTGTCTTCCAACAAGACAATGATCCAAAACATAAAGCAAAATCTACAATGGAATGGTTCACAAATAAACATATCCAGGTGTTAAAATGGCCAAGTCAAAGTCCAGACCTGAATCCAATCGAGAATCTGTGGAAAGAACTGAAAACTGCTGTTCACAAACGCTCTCCATCCAACCTCACTGAGCTCGAGCTGTTTTGCAAGGAGGAATGGGCAAAAATGTCAGTCTCTCGATGTGCAAAACTGATAGAGACATACCCCAAGCGACTTACAGCTGTAATCGCAGCAAAAGGTGGTGCTACAAAGTATTAACTTAAGGGAGCTGAATAATTTTGCACGCCCAATATTTCAGTTTTTTATTTGTTTAAAAGGTTTGAAATATCCAATAAATTTCGTTACACTTCATGATTGTGTCCCACTTGTTGTTGATTCTTCACAAAAAATTACAGTTTTATATCTTTATGTTTGAGGCCTGAAATGTGGCAAAAGGTCGAAAAGTTCAAGGGGGCCGAATACTTTCGCAAGGCACTGTAGATACTCAATAAAAGAAACGTGAACAAAATGACCTATTTGTGGGGCTGAGTGGAGCTGATGTGATTGGCTGAGTGGAGCTGATGTGATTGGCTGAGTGGAGCTGATGTGATTGGACATGATTGATACCAGCTCCTAAAACACCGACTGAGAATTTATGATTATAGAGTCCTTCTAATGTCACTCTGTTTTCAAGTGTGCAGCTATGGGTAAAAAAAATCACCATAGCAAGGGTGCAATTCGTGAAAAAAAGCAGAGGGGCCATGTTTTTTGATCTTGCACGACAAAACAAAACTTGCAAGAATTAAATCCCCCTTGCAATACCATGGATATAGTGTCACTCGGCCAGGCATGCCATACACTTAAATATGCACTTCAATATTCAATGGAAAACTCAGCGCTTTCAAGCTGGAGAGCGGAGCTCACTTCGTGGCGAAAACAAAACCCTTTTACCCAGGTCGTTCGTTCGTTCCTCGGGAATGTCTTAATCCAAACCACGATCTTTTTCATGAACTTAACTAGTCGTTAACTGTCATCGCTGCATGGCGCTAACTTTTTCTGGTTAAACTCCACTACATGGCCCCTGAAAGGACTGTCATTCGGCGGTGCCTGCCGCTGGTAGCCGGCGTCCCGGAGCTCTGCGGTGGCTAAATACAACCAGCAAATGCTGCTCGGATTTTATCGTTCTATCGCGCCATAGACTGTTTACGTTACTGTGCTTTACTAAGTTTAAAATACTTCTATTTTAGATATATAATGGTCTATTGGTGAAATAGCATTGATCACTTTGAGGGGGGGGGATACATTTTGTCCTCACCGGGGATACAAATAATTCAGCAGAGGCAGGGATATGTAGACCAGAAAGGGAAAATCCCACGCATCCCCCCAGCAAATCGCACCCTGTATATAGCCAATATAGCCCTCCTCCTGCAGCTCGCCCCTCTCTGTCTTAAGCCCCTCCCACTAGACGAGCATGGGCATATGCACAAGCTTCTTACAGTAACCTGCACGAGTACTAGTCATTCATTTCAATCATCCCGATAGTGATTGTGATCTCAATGCAGTTCTTTGAGTATGACCGTCCTTTATTCATGGTAAAGACTTAAAGGTCCCATGGCATGAAAATTTCACTTTATGAGGTTTTTTAACATTAATATGCGTTCCCCCAGCCTGCCTATGGACCCACGGTGGCTAGAAATGGTAATAGGTGTAAACCGAGCCCTGGGTATCCTGCTCTGCCTTTGAGAAAATTAAAGCTCAGATGGGCCGATCTGGAATCTTCTCCTTATGAGGTCATAAGGAGCAAGCTTCCCCTTTCTCTGCTTTGCCCGCCCAGAGAATTTGGCCCACCCATGAGAGAGAGACATCATGGCTTTCAGACGAACAAAGTGGCAGTTGGTCAAGGCCACACCCCCACCCTCTACCTTGCCCCCCCCCCTCCTCCTCAATAGCTACAGACACAGAAATGGCTCATACTAAGGAAAGTTCAATGTGGGACTGGCTCTAGTGGCTGTAATTCTGCACCAAGGCTGAATTTCGGGGAAAAGACTTCAGATACAGTATTAGGGGACCACTAAGGTCTATATAAAAGAGACTTCAGATACAGTATTAGGGGACCACTAAGGTCTATATAAAAGAGACTTCAGATACAGTATTAGGGGACCACTAAGGTCTATATAAAAGAGACTTCAGATACAGTATTAGGGGACCACTAAGGTCTATATAAAAGAGACTTCAGATACAGTATTAGGGGACCACTGAGGTCTATATAAAAGCATCCAAAGAGCACCATGCTCAAATTGGAGTCATTTAACAACATTTTTCTCTCCATGTCTGAAACCCTTCGTTGATAGCATTTTATTGAGTTTATTGTCAGACTCTCTTTTAAACTCTTTTTGAGAAGTCCATCTTCCTTTTTTGGGTTGCTTTGTAGTATAGGATAGCAACTTTTTCTGTTTCGATTGAATCAGCCTTTTACCATCCAAAGGGATGTGCATGCCCATCTGCATCTACATTTGTAGAACAGCCAATAGGATGGCTAAGGTCTCCCGTCACAGGCTAGAGAACTGAGCCAAGATTAGGTGCAGAGGTCTAGTTTTCTCTCTCATCTTAAATTACAATATGCTGATAGGTTATATAATAAAAATAAAACTGCCTACCCCAGCTTTAATGTTGCAGTCATGTCATGTGGGTTGGACGGTAGAGATGGGAAAGATTCTCACGTTTACGTGTCATGGTTACAATAATAAATACGTGGTTAAGGTTACGTATTAATGCTTTCCAAAAGACACCAAAAAAACCAAAGTTGACTCATCATTGGAAACAAGCAGCAGTCTCGTGTGTAAAGGACACACCTCCCTCTGTGGACCTTGTCGCTCCATAACAACGTCTCCTTACTTCCTCCTTTGATTAACTACCACAGTCCCTAGAGGGTTTTGTCACTTAAAAGTAATGATGTCATTTTAGGATACTTGCTGAAAAGACTGATGTTGTCGTTATTCTCGGGAGAACAGTTTTTCATCATCATTTGTAGGGCACTTTTTAAAAGTAACGAAGTAAAGGTACTTTATTGTCACATACACATACATGTAGCGAAATTCATTCTCTGCATTTAACCCATCCCTCAAGGGAGCAGTGACACAGGGGGGACCAGCTCCAGATCTGAGCCAGTGCCTTGATCAAGGGCACTGACTGGAGAACCTAGTACATGTTTTTTTGATGGTGGGGGAAACCGGAGCACCCGGAGGAAACCCACGCAAACACGGGGACAACTTACAAACGACCTGGATTCCAACCCAGAACCTTGTTGCTGTGAGGCTACAGTGCTATCAATTGGGCCACCATGCTGCTAAAAGTGCTTTGCACACAGCCACACATTATACACAAACTTATAGAAAGTGTGAAGACAGGTCTCAACAAGTAAGTCAGAGAACTTTCGAGCACTTCCTGATTTCACAGCAGAGGAGTCGGGAGCCCTCATTAACTTGCGGAGACACCTGCAATAATCGGTGGGCCCGCAACTGCACCGCCTTATCCTCTGTTGAAGGCACACAGGCTCCTGACTCATTCATTCATTTATAAATAGAAACCTTACAGGCTGGTTGATTGGGTATTTTGGGACAGGTTCCCTGGATATTTCCAGACCATTTGATTTCATTGTTATTTCATCAAGCTGGCTTGATTCCACTTCCAGGATTTATTTTAGTGAGTTACAGGTTAAAGTGGGGTAAAGGTAGAGGTGAGCTGATTTGCTGGTTCTCTTCAGGTAGAAGTCATCTCAGGGATTTGTTATATTTTAAAGCTCTCAAACTCAGATTAGGACTGATAGATCTGCAATGATTTATTGTGTAGTCCATTGAAAAAAACTAAACTGATAATCTATTCATCGTTTCAGTCATTTCTCAAGCAAAAATGCCCAACATTTGATGGTTCCAAGTTCTCAAATGTGAGAATTTAAGGCTTTTCTTGGTCTTACATTATATTTAACTTAATATTTTTCTTATGTTTTGGATTGAAATTTGAAAATGTCACCTTGTGATCTGTAATGAAAATAATCGTTTCAGTCCTACTTTGAAAAATCTACGGAAATTCGTTGAAATATTCTGACAAGGTTGAGGGCCTGAATTAGATATTTAACAAGCCATTACTCTGAGCTTTACAGCCTGCTGTGAGTTCTACATGGTTCTTTGAATCTCTTGTCAATTCATCTTTTCCTTCTTTCCAGGGTCCTGAAGCACTCTGTGGACGCCACTTATGAGGACGAGGGCCCCAGCCCAGGCTTCCGCATGGAGACATCCATCTTTTACGTGGTCTACTTCGTGGTGTTCCCCTTCTTCTTTGTCAACATATTTGTGGCTTTGATCATCATCACCTTCCAGGAGCAGGGAGACAAGGCCATGTCAGAGTGCAGCCTGGAGAAGAATGAGGTGTGAGAGTGGTGGAAAGTGATGCATTATGTTGTTGTTTTTCTCCCGGAAAACAATTACTCCCCTCTCCCCTAAATGAAAGAAGAACACAAGCTGATTATTTCTGAACAAGCACTAGTTTCTGAACATGTTTGTCTCTTGCATCACAAATGTTTTCTTCATTAGAAATCAGAGCACATGCTTATCCACTTCTGAACATCACTTCCAGGCACATTGTATCTAACATGGCTTACAATTCCCTCAAACAGAACAAAGCACTAAAGAAGAAAGCAGTGGGGTTTATCTTCTCCACTCTCTTCATCTCCACTTCACACAGAGTTTGTTAAAGCCATGCTGTGTTTTCTCTTAAATGTATCAGTGAGCCTCAATTTGTAGTCTCATCTTTTTATATTAAGAAACACTTAGAAAATCCTCCTGTGGCGTGCCAGCTGTCTTTCATGTTTTTAAATTAGATTTTTCCAGCACTTTTCCCTTCTATGGATTCTTCTTCTAGGATTCATACACAATTTGTTTTTGTTTTGTCTTATCATCAAACAGCGGGCGTGTATTGACTTTGCCATCAACGCCAAGCCGCTGACGAGATACATGCCAGAGAACAAGCAGTCCTTCCAGTACAAGATGTGGAAGTTTGTGGTGTCATCGCCGTTCGAGTACGCCATCATGACTTTAATCGCCCTCAACACAGTGGTGCTGATGATGAAGGTCAGTGATTCCTCCTGCTAGCGATTCAAAGCGCCAATTCCTCTCAAATCCCTCTCAGCCAGAAAAGTGATACTTCAGTTCCCAATATGATGCAGCAAACTGTTGTATAATTTAAGAGGATTGCAGAAGCAGAAGCAGTTCCCATGAATCTGTACCATTTAATAATTTAGCTCTTAAGGCAGAGATGCAATTACAAAAGCAATGTTGGTCTGGCCTTGGGACATGGTCAACAATGAAATATCAAACGGCATCACCATTGCACCACTGCGACACTTCTGCCAAACTGTGCTTGCTGCTATCGGAGAGAAGTACTCGTGTCTTGGCAATTTCTTTATTCATCTACTCAGAAGAGAAAATCTCTGAGGGAATGGAACAGCCAGTTTGGGTATTAATGCAGGCTGGTGCCAGAGAGGAGCTCTGTTCGCCCGGTGCTTGTCCAATTGTACCCACATTTGTTTCTCACACTTCAAATTTGAGTAGCATTTCAGTCCCTCAGGCACATTTTGTCAAAGGAAGCAGTGGCGCCGGCATGATTCTATTTCGCACAACAACCGCCGCAGCTCTCTTGCAGTAGCTCATATTTGCAGTAGAGTCATGCAAAAGGCCAAATACATCACACACCGCCAGCCGCACATAGAAACGCACACAGCTTCACACAATATTAAAAGTTTCACACAAAATAATGTGGTCATATCTGTAGTGACTTTCAACAAAACTAATATAGGCCTATATACAGACAAATATGTCCAGTGCGCTGTGTAACTTTGGATTCGGCGATCCATTTTTTTTGTCTCTTGTATTCAAGTTTCTTTTCTTAACACATTTTATAAATTCCTGAGTGACTGAAATGTTAGGATTCCATAACATTTCAGTCACAGGCATAGATAAAAAACTTTTTCTATATCTATCGTCCAGGATTGTGAAGTTAGTATTATGTTGCTGGATGAAGGGTTAACAACGGCCACAACTAGAAGACTTTAAAAATAAAAAAAAAAGCTAAGTTCTGATACCCTCTCACATCTAAAGAAAATGTGTCATCAGTCACAGAGTTTTTGTTAAAGACTATATATTTAGCAGAGACTGGGGATCTTGCAGGGTCACTATTTGCAAGACTACATCTAGGTTTCTTTTGAGATGTTTTGCCATCCTACACCTGGTGAAAATTTACATGAAGGAAAAACTGTTGAACAATGGAGCAGAAACAGCTTTTGGATTTGGATTTAGAATCTTGAATGTTTACTATCTAACCGCACCGAGCACTCCTATTGGTTGTTGACTTCAGTATTTGCATGAGCCAAGACTAAAAACATACGAACATTTTATTCGTATTTATTCGTATTTATTCGTATTCAACGTTTTGATTTAATTGGAATGTCAAGACAGGAAAAGGACTGACTTATTAAGATAGCTTGGGCTGAGATTTATGACCACCTTACACCAAACAATTGAGATCACAGGAGCGCACCACAACTCTAGCAAAACTCAAGCAAAACTATGATTTTATTCCGACATTGAAAATATTCCCTCGACAATGAAATCACTTGAAAATTCTTTGGGTCCTATTTTAACGATCTAAGCGCAGGTGCATTTAGGGCATGTCCAAATCCACTTTTGCTAGTTTGACGGCGGAAAAAAGGGTCCTTGCACCAGTCACATTGTTCTAAAGGGTTGTACTTAATGTCTTCATTAATTCATAGGTGCGTTTGGGGCGTAACATGCAATAAACCAATCAGAGTGTCATCTCCCATTCCCTTTAAATGCCAGGTGCGTTTGGACCTTGGCACATTGCTATTATGATGGCGGATTTTGCACCGTAATATTTTTATTTGTAATCTTTTGCATGTTTGTGTGCTGCTGCGCTTCCCAGTGTGCACGTGCTGTGCATGAGCCTAGGAGCATTTTACTAATTTGCTGTTAAAAACAATGAAATGCTGCGCTATTGACTTAAGAACAGGTTTTTGTTGGTCAATGGCGCGATCACTTCCCGCTGCATCAAGATAGCAATACGCCAAGAATGCACCTGAACACACCTGAACACACCTCCCTGTAAGACCAGCACGCCCATGGGCGCACAGATGGGCGCAGGTGCATTTGCTATTTAAACGACGCGGGCACTGGATGGGAAATGGACAACTGCGTCGGGCTTTGCACCGCGCTGCGCCGGATGCAAGATAGAGCCCTTTTGGTCTAAGGCCGGCATAACATAAACACAAACAGGCACAGATCATTTTAGTGTCACAATCACCTGTCATTACTACAGTGGAAAGACACAGTGCCTACTGATACTATTAAAAAAAAAATATATATATTTAAAATAATATACACATAATTAAAATGTGTACGTGTACTTGCCAGAGTGCGTCTGAGCAATCAAATATAATTGGTCTGGAGTGCTTCTTGCTTTGCATTTATAGTTTTCAGTATCCTAAATCTATCTGAACAGTACATAGGGGTAAATGATGCAGCTTTTACACTCTACTGTCAACTATATTAAGTGTATGCTTTGATTTCTGTCTGCAGTTCTACGGAGCGCCAGAGCTGTACGAGTCCATGCTGAAATACTTAAACATCGTCTTCACAGCCCTCTTCACACTGGAGTGCATCCTCAAGATTATTGCCTTCGGTCCACTGGTGAGACCATATGCTTCGTGTACTCATCAAGCACTCTTCAATTATTCACTGTTGTATTGTGTTTCTGTTTACACACATGAGGGGTAATCTCTCTTTGAATATGCAAATCAGCCAGAAGAATGAGATTGAGGGTGACTTCTGCATCAAGCTGCTCTTACTGTGCTTTTAGTGCTCAGTTAATTAAATGTTGTCCTTGTGAATGCTTACTATTTAGAGACTAACCGGGTATTTCTAATTAAGAATCAGAGACATTTGTTGCACTTGGATGTTTGAAGGTGTGATTTTGTTTGGGCAAAAGTACATACAGTAAAATGTATAGCAGAGGATAACAAAACAGTCAAAGTAAAAGGTGTGAGATCTCAAATTCCAGGAATGAGGATGGTGAACTGGTAAGAAAAAGAAGGGATGATTGGTAGCAGGGGTGCGCAAAAAGAATAAATCTTTTCCCAACATGGGGCCGTCTGGCCCGCAGCGAGGCGTTTTATCTCTTCGTTCCATTTACCAGGCCCATTTATTAAATGGCTTTTCTCACACACCACTTCCCTCCACCTGTTTAGCTGTTAAGCCCAGACGGATGAGCTCGCATCTGCTGGTATAAACACTCGGCTGCTGCATCTCTTCAGACTGCAGCTGCAGGGCCTGGCAGCAGCCTCTGCCCTCAGGGGCTGGGTGATTGACCAGTCTGAGGCCAACCAGGCAGCAGCTCAGCAGTTAGTTTATGCAGGGGATGTGTGCGTGTGCGTGTGTGTGTGTGTGTGGGGAGGTTCAATATTTTGAAAAGAAATTTCACACCCCTGCAACTTTTTGCATATGCACATATCTGTAAGTCTAACCAAATACCCAGACTGTAACTATGCATTAGAATTCGTACAAATATGTCATGTTCCTAAAGTTCCTGCATAGGTTGTGTTAAAGCGTAACTCTCGCCAAAATGCATCCTAGGATATTTTTGTGAATGTACGTGAGTCAAACTTCAGTTTAAAAGCAGAATTAGGACCGAATCGCCACTTTTAAGATTCACCATATTCTCGTTTTTGGGTCAAATGGCTTTTTGAATGGGAGTGCTAGCTTAGTTCCATATAAATGCACGGATAAGTCGTTGTTTTGTCGTTATTGAAAAACAATATTGACCTTGTAGTTGAAAAAGGAGCCTCATATGGAGTCTGTTCATTCGCATTCGGATATCGACTCGTTTTGACTGCCGAGGTGGTAGCGGCCGGAAACAAGAGCTGATACTTGAAGCAAAGTTTAATGTTTTGTCGAGCCTTCTTAGTGTTTCGAAAATAGCTATTTTGAGACTAGCATGAGAGTGCCCCTATCACTCCCATTCAAAAGGCCATTTGACCCAAAAACGGTGGTGAATCTTAAAAGTGGCGATTCGGTCCTAATTATGCTTTTAAACAAAATTTTGACTCACGTACATTCACAAAAATACCCTAGGATGCATTTTGGCGAGAGTTACGCTTTAACTTATTTTCATGGAGACCAAATATTCATTTTATTGGCTTTCTAATGGAATCTAATCTACATAAGATGTATAAAAAACTGAAATATGGTGATTATAAATAAAGCCTGGGGACCTGTTTATAGTATGAAAATGTCTATTAAAATATAAATGGGTTAGGAAGGTTTAAAAAGAGACAATTAGTCAGATAATTGATAGATTGTGCCGGCAAAAGACAGAGCGAGAATTAACTATCAATCAACTATTTTGATTATCAATTATTCATTGAGGTCATTTTTTAAGGCCAAAATAATTTATATAATTGTAAACTGAATATCTTCAGTTATCTTCTGAATATCTGATTTTGGACTGTTGGTTGGACAAAACAAGACTTTTGAAGATGTCCCAAGGGGGCACTGTTCACTATTTTTGGATATTTAATAGACCTAACATTAACAAAAATCACAGCAAAACAATAGTCACCTCCCTAGTTTGAACAGTTTTCCCACTCTGTTTCATCATATAGAGTATAAAAAACACAGAAAATAATCACAACACCCAGAATTGTACTATAGTTTGAATGAACTCTCTCAGTCCAGCCTGATCGCTTTATGCTCTTTGTCTTTTAGAACTACCTGAAAGCAGCCTGGAATGTGTTTGACTTTGTGACTGTCCTGGGAAGCATCACAGACATCTTGGTCACAGAGATTAAGGTAAGAGCTGCAGCGAGCATGGGCTCCGCTTGAGTGCCATTACACCAGTCTCTTATAAGGCACTTTGTACACGAGTATCAGGATTCAGTGCATGCCCACAGCTGCTGCAGCAAGCTGTTATACAGGAAGTAGATTCGGTCCATTAGTTTACTCATATACAGAATATCATTTACATTAGATTTGCAAGTAATGGCTATTTTCGTTATCCGTTTTTCTCCATATGTGTTTGGATTGATTGATGAATTATTGTCTATAAAATAGTGAAAAATGCCCATCACAAGTTGTGAAAAATTTTTTTTTATCAACAGTTTAAAACCCAAAGATTTTCAATTCACAATGTTGTACAAACAGAGAAAAGCAGCAAAACGTCACCATTGACCGATTATCGAAATTGTTACAAAGAATGAATTGGCTAATTGTTTCAGCACTAATTTACATGTCATTTTGTTTATCGAAGATGGGTATTTTATTACTGTTTTTTTCAAACATTAGCAATCTGAACCAACCACTTCAGCTATTAAATCCTGAATGTAGAAGTCATGCTTTGCTAAGCTCTTACAGTCTCAAGTCCTTGAATCCAAAGCTCAGCCAAGAAAACTGCGAGCCAAACGATATGAAATCATGAAAATCAATACATGAAACAAAGCAAGCCGCAGGGAAACAGGAGGAACAATACTGCTGTTTGCAGCATTTTGTTGTCTCTAAAAATTGACAAAAGTAATTGATTGTGAGATGGAGGGCTGAGGCAGAGTGCTGTTGCTTTCTGTGTGGCAAAGTCGGTCTCTTTCTTTGTCTGACTTTCTTTTCATGTGATCATTAGTCTTCTTTTCTGTCTCTTCTCTCTCGCTTTCCTTCTCCGTTTTTTTTTCTTCTCTTTTGCTGTTTCCATCTTCTGCTGTGTCTCTCCTGGCACCTGTGCCCTCACTCTGCCCCCTCTGTCACATCTGACACCTCTAGACGGTAAGTGGCTTTTCTTGTTGGCCGCTGATATTGTCAATTCCCCCGTCAGTGAGTGTTGTTCTCTCCCACAGTTTTAGCTTAAATTGCCTACCTTCTGAGTCCTCAATGTGACACGATATAACAGAAAAAAAACACCTATTAAACTGTTAGAAATGTGTGCCTTTACAGCGACAGTCATCTAGAGCAGTTACAGTTACATAAGATCTGACGTTTGAAATGTACATGGCAAAAATTTTTTACTTTAAAGCTTTAGGGCCCTATTTTAACGATCTGAAACGCAAGTGTGAAACGCAAAACACAAGTAGCTTTGTGGGCCGATCTCGGCCACTGTTGCTATTTTATCCGCGGGATAAATGAGTCTTGCGCCCGACGCAAATCTTAAATGGGTTGGTCTGAAGTAGCTAGGTGTGGTTTGGGCGTAACGTGAAAATAACCAATCAGAGCATCATCTCACATTCTCTTTAAGAGCAGGCGCGCTTGTTCCATGGTGGATTGCTATTATGATGGCGGATTTGCCTGGCGCACGCCAGCGGGAGCTGTCCGGGATGCGGCAAAGTAATAAATGCCCGTCTTGTCCGGGTGGCGATGTTGCTGCAGCCTCTCGGGCGCATCTCCTCAAGTCTGGAGAGGATTGCTGCAGCCATGGAGCGTGGGCCTCCAAACGCACCACCTGCTCCTGTTGTGCCCCTTCCTCCTCCCCCCCCACTCCATCTCCGTCCACCCGCTCCACCAGGATCATATCGCGCATTGCCACTCCCGGATCAGATTCCGCCGGAGTGTCCAATCCCGCCATAGTTCAACATCACGTCTCCTTAAGTCCTCTAATATTTCCTCATTTATGTCATCAACACATCCATGATTCATGGAAATGTTGTGTAAAACACAACAAGCCACAAAGAATGCTGCGACTTTTTGAGGATTGTACTGTAAAATGCCTCCTGACCTATCCAAACACCTGAAGCGCATTTTCAGTAATATTTTTCTTTGTAATTATGTATGGTTTTCAAAAATGGGAACTGCTGTAGATGAGAGAAGTGTATGCGCGTTGTGCACACACTACATTATGGCCAAGCATGCGCCCCTAAAAATAGCATCTGAATAACGCGCTACTGACTTTAGACTAGCGCCACTGACTTTAGACCAGGTTTTTCCTGGTCAGTGGCCGAATTGTTTTCTGAAACTGCAAAATAGCACCAGGTAACGTTTGCGCCTGAACACGCCTCCTCTTTTCGCTGAACCGCCCCCGGGAGCGCAAATACATTCCCTAATTTACCGATGTGCGTCTGTAGAGGGAAAAGTCCGCTGTGCGTCGGGTGCAAAATAGGAATGATACATGCGTTGGTGTACAAAGGCAATTGCAAGATAGGGCCCTTAGTGTGTAACTCTTTTATAATAATGAACGTCCGTTCCATTCAAGCCATTGCCAAATGAGTTGCTACAAAGCTAATTAAGACTATCAGCTCCACACAACTCTCTCTGGATTTCTCAGTGTGGCTATGTTTAGAAATTGGTGTCGTCCAGCGAAATTTGAGTAAAGATAATGACCTCTTCTGAAGAGTTCATCATGTTTTTTTTAATCCTCCGTGTCCACCTTGACTACATAGCAACTGTGTGGAGGAGGGGTTGGGGGTGAAGCATGATCACGGAAGGCTTGTATCATGTGGATGCACCGACAATGTTGTTGTCATTACTTAGAATTCCTCATGGGGGAGACAGAAACTACGCACTATAGCTTTAAGATGTCATTTAGTCTTATGATAAGCCAATGAAGTTTCTGTGATTTACATCAACATTGTGTACTAAGACAAGATCAGTACACTACACCCAGTGACTTGAATCTACAAAATCTTTGAGATTGTTTGGTTTGTATTGCAGCTAGATTACAATATGTCGCCACCCTGCCGTGTTTTTGTGCTTGTTAAACACTATTCTTAGACCCTAACCAGTCTAAATCTGGTTAAGACTGACATTTCTTTGCAGAGCAAGTGCTAGTATTTAACCCTTCAACTTGAATTTAACTTTTAAATGAAAGAGAATGAAAACACAGATTGGGATCCAGCTCTTGTTGTCTGTGCTGCTTGGTATAAGGCAAGAAAATCTGAGTCTGTTTTTACCATCTTGTTCCTTTGTATTATCTCTCTGTTCAATCTACTTTGATTCGTTATGCAGATAAAGCACGCTGTTCTCATTCACTGTTCTTACTTATAATTACAAAAAGTAATGCACTATTTAATTCCTGGATAACTCACATAACCCACGAGCCAGGACAGCATGGCTGCCTCAAGGAGGAAGTAAGGCGACATAGTACTGTATAAAGATCATCAAAATCTGCGTGGGTCAAACAACACAGGACTTTTACCCAGGAGACCACAGTTCATGACCTGTGTGTGAAAACAACGCTTTTACATATCGACCTATTTTATATACTTTTGTTTCGTAACTTATGCAATTAACTAACCGTACGAGATGTAAGTTACGTAACAAATGTACTTATTATAACCCAAACCATGATCTTTCCTAAACCTAACCAAGTCGTTGAGTTGACTAAACAAGTTCTGCACTGCAGGGTTTTGCAGGCGCACTGATCGCTCATGTTGCTGACATGTTGATAACTCACAGAAATGTGTGCATAACGTTTTCGTAAAATGTCATATAAAACCGTGTGAGGAAACAGTGGACAATGATATGAGATTAGTTTAAAGGGAGCCTATGTAGCTTTAGCTGTACAGTGGCAAGTCTCAGTTATGTCACATCCACAGCAATATCTACATAAAGTTAGCCACCATGAGCAGATCATACCAGACCAAGTAGGTATGTAGCAGCAAGCCCTTAAGTGTATTATTATTTTATTGCTAATGAATAAATTTGTTAAAAAGAAGTATGTGTCATTTTGTTTTTCCTCTCCAGAATAGGTATGGCTTAAAATCCCTTTATCCTGGGTTTATTTTAATACCTCACAGAGTCTCTGTTTTCTCTCCCAGGACAAAATGATCAACCTGAGTTTCCTGAGGCTGTTCAGAGCAGCTCGTCTCATCAAGCTGCTGCGGCAGGGCTACACCATCCGTATCCTCCTGTGGACCTTTGTTCAGTCCTTCAAGGTGAGTAAACACACATAGTAGGAACCTAAACACGCAAACCATCAGTATGTGCCTATAGACATGCATGTAAAATATGTAAGTAAATTTGATTTACAGTATGTAGCGAGTTTCAAAACAAAAAGTTTTTACTGAAAAAGAGACAAAGGGAATTCAATCAGGAAAGACACACGTGTATAAGAATGCAGATGTGGATTTATTCAATAGAGATTATATTGTTAAGTTCATGAATTTGATTGATTTATAGGTAAATAAAAGAATATCACTCAAAATACAAATAGTGGAAAAGAGGGATCAAAAGCAGGCAGAGGCACACTTCAGACTTCTTCTGTTAAAATCAAACTACAGTATATAGCTCTCAGCAGACAGCAGCTCGGATTTTCGCCCACTGCTGGTTTGCTCTCTAAATCCCCTGGGACAAGTTGAGTTAAATGCAGAGCGCCGGGCTGCAGCCGAGGGAATTTATAGCAGGTTTAATGTCAGTGGTGAGAGCTTTTAAGCCCAATGAAAATGGACAGTAGTTGCAGAGTGTTAAAAGGTTGCTATTTAATTACAACAAATGTTCTCCTCCTCCTCGCAGCGATATAAATAGCTGGTTAAAAGAATCGACCCTGCAGGTCAGGTTGACTGCTCGGGTTCTTAAATAAGACTGTAAAACCTTATAAGGGCGCTAGTCCTCTGCGGAGAATCCGATTTGTGTGTGTGTGTGCACAGAGACAGACGGAGAGATCAAACGAGAGGCCATATGTGTTTGTGTATGAGAGCGAGAGGTTGTAACATGTATCAGTTTGTGCTCTGTGAGTGTCTTTAACCTGTATTTATGTGTTTGTGTTCAGGCTCTGCCATATGTCTGCCTTCTCATTGCCATGCTGTTCTTCATCTATGCCATCATTGGAATGCAGGTGAGTCGTGACCAGCTGGACTAAAGGAAATCAGATTGTAATGAGTCAGCGATGGATGCCTCCTAAAAAGTGTGGATGTCTTGTTTATCCAGAGTCCATACACAACCATGGTACCCCTCCACAGGTGTTTTTACCTGTTTTGGCTAATTAAACATTTTCTCAGAACTGTACACCTTTATTATTATTATTATTATTATTATTATTATTATTATTATAAGTGCAGTTGTAGCTTATGGAGTTTGCGAACCTGAGCAGCGGTCAAACAAGCCAGAATAAGAATGATAATAAATTGGGGGTGTCGCGGGCGCCCGGATAGCTCAGTTGGTAGAGCGGGTGCCCATACAGTGGGTACGGAAAGTATTCAGACCCCTTTAAATTTTTCACTCTTTGTTTCATTGCAGCCATTTGCTAAAATCAAAAAAGTTCATTTTATTTCTCATTAATGTACACTCAGCACCCCATGTTGACAGAAAAAACAGAAATGTAGAAATCTTTGCAAATTTATTAAAAAAGAAAAACTGAAATATCACATGGTCATAAGTATTCAGACCCTTTGCTGTGACACTCATATTTAACTCACATGCTGTCCATTTCTTCTGATCCTCCTTGAGATGGTCCTACTCCTTCATTGGAGTCCTGCTGTGTTTAATTAAACTGATTGGACTTGATTAGGAAAGGCACACACCTGTTTATATAAGACATTACAGCTCACAGTGCATGTCAGAGCAAATGAGAATCATGAGGTCGAAGGAACTGCTCAAGGAGCTCAGAGACAGAATTGTGGCAAGGCACAGATCTGGCCAAGGTTACAAAAGAATTTCTGCAGCACTCAAGGTTCCTAATAGCACAGTGGCCTCCATAATCCTTAAATGGAAGAAGTTTGGGACGACCAGAACTCTTCCTAGACCTGGCCGTCCAGCCAAACTGAGCAATCGTGGGAGAAGAGCCTTGGTGAGAGAGGTAAAGGAGAACCCAAAGATCACTGTGGCTGAGCTCCAGAGATGCAGTAGGGAGATGGGAGAAAGTTCCACAAAGTCAACTATCCCTGCAGCCCTCCACCAGTCGGGCTTTATGGCAGAGTGGCCCGATGGAAGCCTCTCCTCAGTGCAAGACATTTGAAAGCCCACGTATTGCCAAAAAACACATGAAGGACTCCCAGACTATGAGAAATAAGATTCTCTGATCTGATGAGACCAAGATTTAAATTTTTGGCGTTAATTCTAAGCGGTATGTGTGGAGAAAACCAGGCACTGCTCATCACCTGCCCAATACAATCCCAACAGTGAAACATGGTGGTGGCAGCATCATGCTATCGGGGTGTTTTTCAGCTGCAGGGACAGGACGACTGGTTGCAATTGAAGGAAAGATGAATGCGGCCAAGTACAGAGATATCCTGGAAGAAAACCTCATCCAGAGTGCTCGGGACCTCAGACTGGGCCGAAGGTTCACCTTCCAACAAGACAATGACCCTAAGCACACAGCTAAAATAACAAAGGAGTGGCTTCGGAACAATTCTGTGACCATTCTTGACTGGCCCAGCCAGAGCCCTGACCTAAACCCAATTGAGCATCTCTGGAGAGACCTAAAAATAGCTGTCCACCAACGTTCACCATCCAACCTGACGGAACTGGAGAGGATCTGCAAGGAAGAATGGCAGAGGATCCCCAAATCCAGGTGTGAAAAACTTGTTGCATCATTCCCAAGAAGACTCATGGCTGTACTAGTTCAAAAGGGTGCTTCTACTCAATACTGAGCAAAGGGTCTGAATACTTATGACCATGTGATAGTTCAGTTTTTCTTTTATAAATTTGTAAAAATGTCTAAATTTCTGTTTTTGAGTGTACATTAATGAGAAATAAAATGAACTTTTTTGATTTTAGCAAATGGCTGCAATGAAACAAAGAGTGAAAAATTTAAAGGGGTCTGAATACTTTCCGTACCCAAAAAAAAAAAAAAAAAAAATATATATATATATATATATATATATATATATATATATATATATATATATATATATATATATATATATATATATATATGAGAGGTTTACTCCTCGACGCAGCGGCCCCGGGTTTGACTCCGACCTGCGGCCCTTTGCTGCATTTCATTCCCCCTCTCTCTCTCTCTCCCCTTTCATGCCTTCAGCTGTCCAGTCAAAATAAAGCCCGAAAATGCCCCCCCCCCAAAAAAAATCGATCAAAATGAGCTTTCGATTTAGAATTCAAAAGCAGGATCGTCAATTACCCCAGTACTTTTTTCTTTATTCTCCCCCGCCTACTTGCTAAAGACACAGGGTAACGTTAGCTTACCGGTAGCCTGCAGCTTGACTTTTCCAGACGCCACGGCCACTGCCGAAGTCAGCGATGACGCAGAAACAGAGCTGGAAAATCCTGCTGCTTCCCTTCCTCATGAGTGAGTTATGTAAACAAAAAACGTGGGCTCCGAAAGGACTTCATGGTGTCTTCAGGTGCACCTCCTTAAACTAGTTGTGCATTTTATTGCTAGAAAGAATCTAGTAGCTCTTATTGTGGCATTGCCGTCCCTATTGAGAAAAAAAAAAATGCATTACAACTTGTCTAATGTGGTTATGTGTGGTCAGTTTATCCATTAATGAGTTTCATGTAGGCTATGCACTGATTTATTGTAGGAATTTCATTGTTGGCTGAAACTTTGTCTCAGGTGTTTCAGTAGACACCTGCTAGCAAATGAGAATCATTAAGTATCATTTGTTTTTTAAATGACACGGCTACCTGTAGTACTGTGTTATTTATCTTAAGTTAGCTGACGCTATGCTAGCTTCCTGTGTATTGCAGTCCAGACAGGGATGCAATAGGCGAAATTTGAACACTTTGTAAACTTTATAATGTCCCACAGTACAACAGCACAGTCATCTGCCTTCAGTAAATTTGCATCAACACATCACTGACATACAGTAGTCTCAATGAAAATGTAATATTATACCTTTCACAAACCAAATATGTATTGCAGGGCTATTGCCTTGGGTTGCATAAGATTGTACAGGTGTTTGATTATTTCTTTCCTTTTTAGAGGTAGCAGATTTAAAGGATTAGCCTACCTACTTTTTATTCCTCTCATTTATAAGATTGTCACCAGGTTTTTGCTGAAAAAGTCAGTTGCTGTTCTCGTACAGCGTCAAGATGCCACATACATATTTGACTGCTGTCAGAGTTGTGGTGTTTATAGGCCAGCAGGATGGACATGCCGAAGGGCAAATAAATATTTAAAATGAGACTTCTGGGTTGTGGGACGTACCAAGTTGTGGCACTCTATTCAATAAATCAGTGCAGATTTATTGGGATGGAGTTAGGAATAAAAACATGTTGACAAAGCATATACATCAACTGAGTGATGGTAAAAGTAAATAATGAAAAGATACAAATAATATATAGAAATAGCAATACACAGTAAATAAAACTGCTAATAACAGATAAAAAAAGATATATTTTAGTGAGAAATTCAATTATATGCAAAACCAAAGAGGGTTTCTCCCTTTTCTCTCAAATTAGCTTTCTTGTCAAAACCCAAATGTAATGAAGTACAGTGCACTCAAAGCAATTTGTACTGTACAGGGTCTACCATAAGGATAACATAAAAAATGGTATGCATATCATACTGTATAGAAGAAGAAAAAAAAGAATGAAAAAGATATTTGTGATAAGTATATATGATAAAATGATCATTAAACATAATATGTATTGAAAAGGATGTAAGAGGGTCTCACATTTAGGACTGGTGGGTTCAGTTGGGTTGGGTCTTAATGCTTCTAATAACTTGGTTTACAATTTTCTATAACATTAGCTAGCTATGACTAAATAAGCAACAATCACATTTAAAATGTAATATAATAATTAAGAATATTTAATTTATCAGTGCTGTGTGGGTGTGGTTTGATCAGATTTAACTGACCAACCAACTGACTAACCAAATTACACACCAGCTACCATCGGATTCTGATTCAAAAGTTGCTAAATCCTGATTGGTTTACAGAAGTACGTGACATTGTGTTTTTGCACACGAGTCCTGCCCACGTCAAACCAGTGAGAAGAAAAGAGAAAAAAAGAAATACATAAAATCATTTTTCACTTATATTGTATTTTGGGTCTTAGTTTGAGGACTGGGCAGACCTCTGTTGTAGTCTCTATGCTGCAGTAGTTGACTCTAACGGTTGAGTAGGACTTTAAATGTTTGGGGTTTGCTCTCCTGCTGCCTCAGGTGTTTGGCAACATCGAGCTGAATGAGGAGACCGCAATAAATCACCACAACAACTTCCAGACCTTTTTCCAGGCCTTGACTCTTCTCTTCAGGTAATGCTGCTTCCGTATTCCAACAATTCCGGTACCACAAATAATCCAGTGCCTTCTGATGACATCAACCCCTGTCACTGTGTGTGTTTCAGGAGTGCGACAGGCGAGGCGTGGCACGAGATCATGTTAGCGTGTCTCAGTAACCGGCCGTGTGATAAGCTCTCAGGAACCGTGGGGAAGGAGTGTGGAAGTGAATTTGCCTACTTCTACTTTGTCTCCTTCATCTTTCTCTGCTCCTTCCTGGTCAGTGTGAAGGGAAACCGAGGGCCGTCCCACCTGTTCTCAGACAGTGTGTTCTGATTGACACAAATGGTTTTGCATGTTTCAATTACCAGTTGGAACATGCAAACAGTCAAACTTCGTCTTAGAGACTTAGATCATTGTGACTTTTTGTCGTTTTGTTTTTAGTGATCAAAAAATACCCAGATTTTTTGAAAAGAGCAGGTTTGTTTGAACCTATTTTCACCCAGATTTTATGCCCCCATGAACCCAAAAGTAATCCTGTTCCCTGCTGCGAGAAGACCCTGTTTGCAGTTTGTCGTAAACAAGGTCTTCTTGCACCGAGCACAGCTCAGAAAAAGCCGACAGTTACAGAAAAGCAAAAAGAGAAATGGGAAGAAAATGCAAATGGGCTGCTGGTTATGTGACAAAATCCCTTCAAGTTAAAGTAAACAGCTAAATTGCAAAAGGTATTTTTAGATGTTCACCTAGATTCAAACGATTCAAATGATCAAAATAAAGAGATACATACATGGATTGGTTTTAGATTATTCCCAAAAGTAGAGAAAAACAGTGAGCCCCTATTTGTTGCCAACAATAGGAAAGTGTTATCGTCAGTAAAGTTGCAAGTGGGGTCAATTCCAAAAAGATATATGTAACATGTAGGAAATTAAGTAGTCAGCAGTAACATGTAAGAAATGTAGGAAATTAAGTAGTCAGCTGTAACATAGAATGTATAGTTTCTAGTTTTTGGGCTAAAAACATCCAAAATCACTTAATCCTTTAAGTAGAAATTAGATTTTATTTTATTTTTTTAAACAAATACTCCTATTCATTATTAATTTATTTTACACACTTATGTTTTCCTTCTCTAGATGTTGAACCTATTTGTGGCTGTCATCATGGACAACTTTGAGTATCTGACGAGGGACGCCTCCATCCTGGGGCCCCATCACCTTGATGAATTCATCCGCGTGTGGGCAGAGTATGACCCTGCTGCCTGGTAAGTGCTTCTGCTGTTTCTCTCTGACCTGTGCAGCTACAGTATAGTCCCTAATATCAGCCAGTGTCAGTGTTAAAGAGGGGGGTGTTTGTTTTTGGAGGAGAGGAATGCTAGGAAACAGGGAACTCTCAGCTCTGAGTTCCAGCAGGATGACTCTGCGATGTGGAACTGGAGAAATCCCATCTTCGAATGGCATTAAGCCTGAGCCAGAAGTTGGCTGAGGCTGCTGACGAGCCCCCTGTCGGCCAGACTGATGCATGTAAATCCAGCGTTCCGCTTGGCGGCCGCTCAGCCCTCTTTCCCTCTAAGCCGGCAGGCTCCAAATCTCCTCAGTCTGTCACTGTGGAGAGAAGAAGAGAAAGTATTTCTATCCCTTTAAAGGGTAGAATACAGGTTGATGTCAGCGCCCTCTCTGCTCCTTACACTGACAGTGTTTAACTTGACTAAAGCACAATACTAGTTCTGCGTGAGACAGTGCGAGGCGTAATCTGTCTCCGATTATGTAAGGCTCATTAAGTTTTAACCAAGGCTTCACAGAAGCCTTGTCAGTGAGTCAGGACTCCAAGAGAGGTGCGAGATGTGAAATACGAAATTGCCATCTCCTGACAGACATTACGGGGGAGGAATTATTATTTATTCCTTTGAATATAAATTAGCTGCTCTCAGAGATGTGCCTTCAGTAACAGTCAACTGCTTTAACTCATTTTTATGTCAGGTTGAAGCAAGGAGTATATTTAAGGCTCAGTTTTCACTTGTTTTCATAGATTTCTTTAAAAGGTTTAACGGTTTAAACAGATTTCACAGTTTTTATGTCTTTTACACATCCAAAAGTTGTTGTGTTTTCTGCAGCATGAAGAAAATGACCACTTTAGTTTACAGTAAACACAGGGCCAGAACCATTCCGGTTTGTTTTTTGGGGGGAATTTGGGGTTTAAAGAGGAATTTTACATTCTACAATTTGAAATGTACATGTGGTGGTAATTTAAAAATCTTATTACAGTATTTTTAGACTAAAAGGGAAACTTTAGTATTTTTCAACCCTGATCCATCCTATCCTTTTCCCAGTGTTTATGTCTAAGTTAATAATGGGGACAACAATTTTGAAATTGGTCCAGTATTAAAGGAACACGCCGACTTATTGGGACTTTAGCTTATTCACCGTAACCCCAGAGTAAGACAAGTCGATACATACCCTTCTCATCTCCGTGCGTGCTGTAACGCTGTCGGACGG
Organism: Perca fluviatilis; assembly: GCF_010015445.1. NCBI lineage: Eukaryota > Metazoa > Chordata > Actinopteri > Perciformes > Percidae > Perca > Perca fluviatilis. Next base: position 9,098,828 of record NC_053128.1, read on the forward strand.
CTCCAGCATTAGCTTAGCCCAGCACAGATCCTGCAGGTAACTGGTTCCAACTAGCCTACTGCTCCGAATTGTGACAAAAGTGACAAAATAACGCCAACATGTTCCTATTTACATGTTGTGATTTGTAGAGTCACAGCGTGTACAAAAAACAACATAACATGAGACACAGCCATCTTCTATCCGTAAACAAACCGGGAACTATATTCTCAGACAGGCTTGCTGCGAGCATATCACTCCACCCAAGTACTATATTCTTCCGCCTGGGAATATAGTTATAAATAACACTACCTTGCCGTCCTCTCCACCCGACTGAACACACTTTATTGGCTTAGAATTTCGGCAACAATCACTAAACACATTGCAAACTCATGGTCCTCTCTTCCCGATTTATAGCCCCCCCTCTCTTGGCTTAAAATAACTCACTGTTGTCGGCTACGGCCACTGAACAGGCTTGCCTGGTCCTCCTCTGGCGGCGTTAAGCAGGACCAGTCGGGATCACTTTACTGGCTGTGTCTCAATTGTTTTTGTGAGTAACCAACTCAGGTACTCTAGCTATATAATTCAATGTGAGTACACAAATGTTGAAATTACATAAAATGCCCGTCCCTTGTAGCCGTGAAAAATTAGCCTGAAGCTAATGCTTACCTGTTCAGGAGGAAATTAGCTAACTTGGCATCCTTTTGGGCTTTAAGCTGTCTCCAGCTTTCAAATACATCTCCAATATTTACCTGGGGTTTGTTACGTCTCTGGTCACGCAACTGTTAGAAACATGCCATGTTTTTTTTTAGGTCGGGTAGAATCTATCTCTGTTGATCCTGTTCGTTTGTTTGCTGCTTTCATGGCTGTACTAACGTTACAGCTGTAGCGCGCTGGGTTTAAGTTTTTACAGGTATATCTGGCAACCCGGCCTGGCTGTCAAACTGGGCAGTTGATAACAACACACAGATCAAAACATAAACATAAATTCTGTCACGGAACGGAAATTTCAAAAGGAGAAAATACTGGCATTAGCATTGTTGTCAGAAAAGATAGTATTTCAACTTAGCATGTTTCCTTAATATCTGATGACTCATTGGTGTCATTTTTGGATTTATTACAGTAAATACAGTACAGGCCAAAAGTTTGGACACACCTTCTCATTCAATGCGTTTCCTTTATTTTCATGACTATTTACATTGTAGATTCTCACTGAAGGCATCAAAACTATGAATGAACACATATGGAATTATGTACTTAACAAAAAAGTGTGAAATAACTGAAAACATGTCTTATATTTTAGATTCCTCAAAGTAGCCACCCTTTGCTTTTTTGATAGCGCTGCAAATCCTTGGTGTTCTCTCAATGAGCTTCATGAGGTAGTCACCTGAAATGGTTTTCACTTCACAGGTGTGCCTTGTCAGGGTTATTTAGTGGATTTTCTTTCCCTTATTAATGAGGTTGGGACCATCAGTTGTGTTGTGCAGAAGTCAGGTTGATACACAGCCGACAGCCCTATTGGACAACTGTTAGAATTCATATTATGACAAGAACCAATCAGCTAAGTAAAGAGAAATGAGTGGCCATCATTACTTTAACAAATGAAGGTCAGTCAGTCCGGAAAATTGCGAAAACTTTGAATGTGACCCCAAGTGCAGTCTCAAAAACCATCAAGCGCTACAACGAAACTGGCTCACATGAGGACCTCCCCAGGAAAGGAAGACCAAGAGTCACCTCTGCTGCTGAGGATAAGTTCATCCGAGTCACCAGCCTCAGAAATCCCAAGTTAACAGCAGCTCAGATTAGAGACCAGATGAATGCCACACAGAGTTCTAGCAGCAGACACATCTCTAGAACAACTGTTAAGAGGAGACTGCGCGAATCAGGCCTTCATGGTCAAGTAGCTGCTAGGAAAGCACTGCTAAGGAGAGGCAACAAGCAGAAGAGATTTGTTTGGGACACAAGGAATGGACATTAGACCAGTGGAAATCTATGCTTTGGTCTGATGAGTCCAAATTTGAGATCTTTGGTTCCAACCGCCGTGTCTTTGTGCGACGCAGAAAAGGTGAACGGATGGATTCTACATGCCTGGTTCCCTCCGTGAAGCATGGAGGAGGAGGTGTGATGGTGTGGGGGTGCTTTGCTGGTGACACTGTTGGGGATTTATTCAAAATTGAAGGCATACTGAACCAGCATGGCTACCACAGCATCCTGCAGCGACATGCCATCCCATCCAGTTTGCGTTTAGTTGGACCATCATTTATTTTTCAACAGGACAATGACCCCAAATACATCTCCAGGCTGTGTAAGGGCTATTTGACCAAGAAGGAGAGTGATGGAGTGCTGCGCCAGATGACCTGGCCTCCACCTGAACCCAATCAAGATGGTTTGGGGTGAGCTGGACCGCAGAGTGAAGGCAAAAGGGCCAACAAGTGCTAAGCATCTCTGGGAACTCCTTCAAGATTGTTGGAAAACCATTTCAGGTGACTACCTCTTGAAGCTCATCAAGAGAATGCCAAGAATGTGCAAAGCAGTAATCAGAGCAAAGGGTGGCTACTTTGAAGAAACTAGAATATAAGAAATACACTTTTTTTTTTTTTAAATACAGTACATAATTTCATATTATCATTCATAAGTGTTTGATCTTCGTGAGAATCTACAATGTAAATAGTCATGAAAATAAAGAAACACATTGAATGACAAGGTGTGTCCAAACTTTTGGCCTGTACTGTATATTACATATTGGACCTTTAAAATCCACTGCTGACCTCAGTATTTGTAAATCTCTGGCTACGGCCCTGATGTCTTGTTTTGATGAGCAAAAGAAAACCGAAGATGTGAGAAGAAGACACTCTTTGCCAGACACTTTTTGTCTCTCCAAGTAAGAAAAGAAAATAAGTCAGCAAAAACAAGCTATGAAAGTTTTAGACTTGACAGTCAAAATAAACTCCAAGAAATTCACAGATATAGTCAGAAAAATAAAAACTGAAACAACTGTTGTATTATTTATGCTGCTACTGAGTATTTACCGAACTGTTAATGCCCACTAACAGAGACCAGCTTATTATAGATCGATGTAATGAAATAACCTGTGACCTAACCACTTAAACATGTCTTATCTTTTACAGCGGGAGGATATGCTATCAGGATATGTACAAATTGTTGCGTTTTATCTCGCCTCCCCTGGGCCTGGGGAAGAAGTGCCCTAACAGGGTGGCTTATAAGGTTTGCAATCCCACACAGTCCTTTTGTTTTCAAAGGGACCGTGGTGGTTTCGGACTGTGACTGTCTGTTCTCATTCCCTGCAGTGCCAGAGAATGACCCAACCACACATGCATACATTCACACATCGATCCACCACTAACCAGCTGGCAGGTAACCATGGCGAGTGCAGGAAACAACGCCGCAAGTCAGGCTCAAACAAAAGGCATTTTATTTGTGATGTTTCCCTGCTTCTAAACACAGGAGTGAAAGGAGAGTGGGTAGTGAAGAGCGAGCATTGTGTGCTTTGTTTCCACTTTGGTTACTGCTAATGTCTCTTAGCATGCAGGAACAAAGGGCATTGTAAAGGAATACTCCACTGGACATCTGAAATAATAACCACCTTGAAAGTTGGCTCTGAAAGGTTTGAAGCTGCTCTTTTGAGAAGGACGATCACTGTGGTCCGCTTGGATTATATTGGATTCCAATGACTCAGAGTCATGGCATAAAAAGAAACAAAGAAAGAAAACATAAAAACCACGTTGAAAATTCTCAAACCACTCCTGCAGCATTTTTCCATTGATGTATCAAAGGGGAATTCAACTGATTTTTACTCAACTTTTCTTTAGTCTGTGGCCCAACAGGTAAATTAGGTCTTCAAGCTAATGTTTGTGAAATTGTTGAAATATGAAATTATCAAACATGCATTCTTGATGAATGAGATGACAGTATATTATCCCTGAGTATATCTCCCCCGTTCAATTGTATACAGGATGCAGGAGTTTTCAACCCCAAACTTATTGTAAACAAACTTTGTGAGTGGGTCTAGAATGTGTGGAATAAAAACATCTCTGGTTTTTCTGCATTGATTATTATACTTTCTTCTTAAAGCTGTTGATCATGAGTTTGACAGTTTTAAAGGAGTGTAAATGGGAAGTGCTCTTTTAAAAGAACTGAATATTGTGTTCTAGGATGGCGTCAGTTCTTTCCAATAAAAGTCGCCTACCAGTTAATTTCAGTGCCCATAACACGTGAGCGTTAATGTCTTTTTTCTACCTGAGACTCCCAATACAAGTTTTGAAATTTTGGTTTTGAAGTTTGTATTGCATTTGGATGTTTGTGACATCTAGAAAAAAAAAAAGTTGGTTGTTTTACATGAATGATTGTGTATGGGGAAAAAAACTTTTCGGCACACGCACATCCTGTGACCTGCAGCTTGGGCAGTGGAGTACGTTGCAGGAGTGTTTTAGGAATTTCTTTTTTTAAAGATATTTTTTGGGGGCTTTTCCCTTTATTTGAGTGACCGTGAATAGACAGGAAAGGTGGGAGAGAGATGGGGGATGACACACAGCAAAGGGCCGCAGGTCGGACTCGAACCCGGGCCACTGCAAAGGACTTGGCCTACATGGGGTAGCACGCTCTTACTGGGTGAGCTAGAGGTCGCCCCAGGTTTAGGAATTTCTATAGGTTAGGTTGACATTGTAAATCATTGTAAGTAATGTGAGTCCAAGCTTTAATTTTTTCAGAGCCGCCTTTCAAGCCTTCAGGTGGTGAAAGACAGATATTTGTTGTCGTAAGCCTTTATCATAAAATGCACTGTGGTTCCTAAATGCATATCTTCCAACATGATCCCTCCATCCAGCATCTCTGCACAGGGAATCCTCTGGAGCATCCTCCCCTCCCTCCTCCTCTGGGATCCATTCCTATCCTAAAACCCAACCAGGATGGTATTCCACATCATGATCTCCTGGAAATCTTATTAACAAGGATTTCTGTGTTTCCCTCTCTTTCCCCTCCCATTCTATTGCCACTTTCTGTCATTATGTAACTTCCCCAACCCCTGTTAATCCCAACACCTCCTCACCTGGAAAATCTTCATTCCTCCTTCCATGGCCTCCTACCATCTTTCCCCTGGGAAGCGGCCGCATGAATTACCGCGATATGTACGAGATGCTTCGCGACATGTCCCCTCCGCTAGGTTTGGGGAAGAAATGTCCGCCCCGGGTCGCCTATAAGGTAGAACTACTCCTTTCTCCTCCCTTCCCCTCCCTCCCTTCAGTCACGGCTGGTTTCCCTGCTTCCACATGTCAAACATGTTCAGGCTTCTGTCAGTGTGTCACAGTCAGTATCTTCTGGCCTGCTGTTGTGCTGTTCTTTCTGTTCATCTGTGACGCTCTGCGGCCCTGTCATGCTCTGCGAGGGTTCGTTGTACATTTCATCTACGGAAGGGCCAAGATCAGAGAGCAAAACCATCAGCAGCTGTTTTCAGCAAACAAGCATACAGACAAAGTTAGTGGCTATCTGCAGAGGAAAGTAGAATAGCTAACAGCTGAAGAGACCAATATTTTTCTCAGGTGTTGGTAGAGACCTAGCCCCATTTATGACTTCAGGAGTGTACCTTACTCTGTGATTTGTATGTAAATCTTTGTTTGTACCGGTTATCCAGTACCAGGTTGTATCTTCAAATGTTTTTGTGATGTCACAGATGTCTGTCTGAAATGATGAAATATTTGCCCAGGGTGAAAACAATGTTTCCACAGACTGCTAGGCTGATGCGTCCTTAATATCCATCCAGCGAAGAAGAGTAGAGTGGATTTCAAATGTGGATCAGTTATTTTATCATTCTGGGCAGACTATAGATATCTGTGAGACAAAGAAAATACTGAACTGTACCTTTTGAAGATGCAACCCACTGGATAACTGGGGAACATTAGCATTTAGATTTTCTGCCTCGCTACTGGCAGAGCTTTAGGGATGTAAGCGCCCGGATAAATTGCCATAACATTTTGCTTCATTGGCATAAAATTTTGCTTCATGGTACCCAGGGGATGAATGTTACTGACTTTGGTGATCCCCTGACTTTTTAATCTAGCACCACCATCAGGTCAAGATTTGACCTTTTCCAATTCTTTGGTTTATGACCGAATAGAACTGATAGCCCCATCTGCCTCAGATGTAGTTTGTGTTTAGTCCTATTTCACATGTTGCTAACAACCTAATCTATGATGTTAAACATGGTAAACTTTACCTTCTAAACATCAGCATGTTTACATTGTCATTATGAGAGTGTTAGCATTTAGGTAAAAGCACAGCCTAGTGTGGTTGTATTTTTGTGTCCCTTAAGGTTTGCGTTGGAGACGCCATGTTAATGAATAACGTAGTAACATACGGAATGCTCAAGTATCAAATGGGGCTAGTGGAGACACAACCAGAGTTAGAAAGAGAGTGAATATTGGATGGATTTATAACGTGGAATAGTAAACTCAACTCCAAATAAAAAGTTGCTCTGTGTCTGCTGGATGTAAAAATAGCTAAATAACTGTTTGCTAATGCCGTGTTTCCACTGTATGGTACGGCGCTGCTTGACTTTTTTGGTAGCAGTACTTTTCTCTTTTTGTTTTCCACTGCTGATAATATCCCCTTAGTGTAGGCAGGATGAAAGTCTTCAACACAGTTCATCCTGCACAAACCTCACATTTTTGTGGGCTGCCATTTATTAAAATCTGTGTCGAGTTAATAAAAAAAAAAAAAGTGTGGTTGCTATTGATGGTAGCTTTCCTTCCTTCTGGCAGGGTGTGCCGTGTTGTGATAGTGACGGTTCTCTCTGACCAATCAGTGGTCTGCTGTGTTTTAACACCTTTAAGTATCGGCTCAGCTCGCTTGGAGCCTCGGCCGAGGTGTTCCCAAAAAGGTACCATGTAATAGTCACAACTTCTTTTAATGGAAAACCAAAAAAGAGTGAGTCAAGCCATGCCATGCAGCGGAAATTTTGTTTTTGGCCCTCTAGTGGCCAAAATCATCACAACAGCCAACAGTTTTGATTGAATTACTGTTATTGTAAGGTTTGGCAAAGAAACAAATTATTTAGTTCAGGATCTCATCAGGATTCAGATGCTTATAAGGAATTATTATTTCTCAACACTGAAAGATGGGACATTTAAGAACACTTTCACCATCTTCTCATTCTCTCATGGCACATTTATCCCATGATTATATGTAAGACTTTTATACTAGTGGGGTCAACAATCCTCAGGTAGTCCCTGCCAGCTGCTTACCTCTTAGCATGCACATGGCTCAACTTGATTGGTTTCATTGCACGCACAGCTGTCCAAATAAATCACATTTAAAGCAGCCCTGCCCTCACCACAGTTAAAAATGTCTGGGTCTGACGTGGTCGCATATCCAAATATAACTCCTGTTTTTGAGAATCGGCAGAGAAAGACCTGAGCAAAGACACAGAGCGAGAGCAGCTATGGTCTATAGGGCAGCTAGCGTTTTTCTTCACATCTCTATTTTTCTCTATTTTCCCCCTCCCCCTACTTTGTTTATTGCGCCCCTTGTTAACCTCCCTTCCTAATGAACATGTCTTCCCCTGATAGTCACAGTTGTCCCTGTTACCCTCTCATTTTCCAGTTTCATGTTCTGTCTGCAGGCTCAGCTTCACTCTTTTGGATGATCTTTCCTTGACCCTCTCAAGGGATTTGTTTCCTCTCTTCTACTTCCTCTAACCGTGTGTGTGTGTGTGTCTGTGTGTGTGTGCATGCATGCGCACGCAAGTCAAGCATGCATCCTAGGTGCTTTTTGAGCACTGTATGCGTTTCTTTATTTGTCTGATGCTCATGGTCTGCAGCCATTCTCTGTTTTGGGGCGAGAGATGCAAGACTTTACATGTGTAGATGCTTTCCAGTTAAGGCACATACTCCTCATTTTCCACCTCCTCCTCTTCTTGCCTCTCATCTCTCCATCTCTTCATCTGTATTGTTATGCTTCCAGAGTGAATGTACTTTCTCTGTTTCCTTAGCTCAGCAACACTTTTCCTTTTTTCACAAATGTTTATGATGGTTTTTGCTTTCGCTTTTCGGTAAATTATTTTCCTTTTAATTGAAAGTTCCATGTCCAGCGCATCCCTCTAGCCTCACTGTCATTGTATTGTACTAACTCCAATATGCATGTGTGCATAAATTATTTCATTGCAGCATTGATCCAGAAGCCGTGCATGGCATGGATCAATGCTGAGCAGTTTCTACTTTTTACAGTTAATGCCTGATGCATTTTATGTTTCATAACCTTCTGTAGAAATACTGTTGAATTAATAATCATAATGAGCCTCTGTGCTGCCTAGTAATTGGACTAATATTTACCAGATTTTAGAACTTTGGAGCACACCGCAATGTAGGGCTGCCATTAACTGTTATAGCTATTTTAATGAAACAATTCATCATTTAGTCCATAAAATGTCAGAAAATGGTGAAAACAGGCCTCAGGGGTAACATTTTTAAATTGCCTGTTTTGTCCAAACACCTGTCTAAACCAAACGACATAAGGCTTCAGTAGCCTTAGTAAGCAAAAGAAAGTAGGGATCTTTCAAAGCTTTTTCTCTCAGCGTGTCCTTGCATATACTGTGGGTTTGTTGCCGGGGCAATAAACTTGCACACGACTACCCGCTTTATTATACAGTATTAGCTTCAGCTGAACTTTAGAATGCATTAGTGCACCCATCGAGGACTGTGGATTTTGCTCCCCATCTTGCAGTGTAGTCACACACAGGGTTTTCCCTTCCATCATAAGGCTTAGGCGCAGCACCCAAGCTTTGGGCACCACCTAAACCGAATGAATATAAAATCAATGTGAGCATTAAAACTAACTCAATGACTTTTCTCAGATCTAATGATTGTAGTTGGTCTACAGTGGACTTTATTTAGTTATTTTTGTCATTTAGCCATTTTCGTCATTTATCTATTATATGCTCTAGCTTTTCCAACATTTTAGACACAGATATGTCAATAACAATGGTCCAAAATGATCTGAAATTGCATTATTGTAATTTAAAAAAAAAATACAACATTTTCTTGAAGGAGGACCCCTAAGCCCCCTGCCAAATGTGTGCACCTAAGTCTTCCACAAACCTAGGGAAAACACTACAGTGGTATATCTTCATGGCTAATTTGGAGAGGAGGAATGATTAAAGCAACCAATAACTCTCTCAATATACACAAGGCATGTGAGTAAAGATAGCCTTGATCAAACGGGAACCTATCTTCTGCGGTGTCTTAAGTACAGTAACAGTTTGATGGAGAGTTTTCTGTCACACTCTCATTCCAGAGCTGTGGGTCCACCAGCGACCTCTGTTTTCTTCTCAGGCCTCCAAGTCATTATTTCCACAACAAATACGTGCTGCTGCATGTTTCCAGCAGCAGTGAGAGCTTAGCATGTTCTGTGAGCTCACAGTGCTTAGCATCACAAGTTAATCATATTTCAGCTTTTAGCTGAAGCCTGCTACGTTTCCAGTGGATTCGTAGTAGTCTCATAGCAACAGCAGCAGCCATTAACAGAACAAAGCTCCATGCATTAATCTTAGCTTAAAAATAGGTGTGCATGGTGGGCACACAGTTTTAGGCCTTTGTGTGCACAGAAATTATTCATTGACTAATGGAGTTTGAAAGTGAATGAATTTACAATAATATCCCTATTTAATTAGGTCAATTAACAAACATAAATGCTAAACATTCGCTGGTCCCATCTTCTCAAATGTGAGGATTTGATGTTTTTCTCTGTTCATATCATTAAAGGACTGTTGGACGGACAAAACACGACACAAATTGCACTTTGGGAAATTGTGATGGGCTTCTTTACTATTTTCTGATAAGTTATTGACTAAAGGATTATAAACCACAATTCCAGTGAAGTTGGGATCTTGTGAAAAATGTAAATAAAACCAGAATACAATGATTTGCAAATCTTTTTCAACCTATATTCAATTGAATACACTACAAAGACAATATATTTAATTTTCAAACTAATAAACTTAAAAATTATTATTATTATTAAAAAATATTCACTCATTTTGAATTTGATGCCAGCAACCCGTTCCAAAAAAGCTGGGACAGGGGCATGTTTACCACTGTGTTACATCACCTTTCCTTTCAACAACACTAATTAAGCGTTTGGGAACTGAGGACACTGATTGGTGAAGCTTTTTAAGTGGAATTATTTCCCATTCTGGCTTGATGTACAACTTCAGTTGCTCAACAGTCCTGGGTCTTCTTTGTCGTATTTTGAGCTTCATAATGCTCCCCACATTTTCAGTGGGGGACAGGTCTGGACTGCATGCAGGCCAGTCTAGTACCCGCACTCTTTTACTACGAAGCCACGCTGTTGTAGCATGTGCAGAATGTGGCTTAGCATTGTCTTGCTGAAATTAGCAGAGACGTCCCTGAAAAAGACTTTGCTTGGATGGCAGCATATGTTGCTCCAAAACCTGTATGTACCTTTCAGCATTAATGGTGCCTTCACAGATGTGGAAATTACCCATGCCATGGTCACTAACACTTAATACCATCACAGATGCTGGCTTTTGAACTTTGCGCTGATAACAATCTGGATGGTCCTTTCCCTCTTTGGCCCGGAGGACAATTTAAATTTTGTGGACTCGTCAGACCACAGCACACTTTTCTACTTTGCGTTAGTCCTTCTCAGATGAGCTCTGGCTCAGAAAAGCTTGCGTTTCTGGATGTTGTTGCTATATGGCTTTCGCTTTGCATGGTAGATGTAGCGATGAACTGTGTTAACTGACAATGGTTTTCTGAAGTGTTCCTGAGCCCACGTGGTAATATCCTTTACATAATGATGTCGGTTTTTAATGCAGTGCCGCCTGAGGGGTCGAAGGTCACGGGCATTCAGTGTTTGTTTTCAGCCTTGCTGCTTACATGCAGAGATTTCTCCAGATTCTCTGGATCTTTTGATGATATTATGGACTGTAGATGATGAAATCCCTAAATTCCTTACAATTGTACGTTGTTCTTAAACTGTTGGACTATTTTCTCACGCAGTTGTTCACAAAGTGGTGAACCTTGTCCCATCCTTGCTTGTGAACGACCTTTTATATCCAATCATGACCAATTAACCTGTTCACCTGTGGAATATTCCAAACAGGTGGTTTTTGAGCATTCCTCAACTTTCCCAGTCTTTTGTTGCCCCTGTCCCAGCTTTTTTGAAATGTGTTGCAGGCATCCAATTCAAAATGAGTGAATATTTGCAAAAAAATAAAGTTTATCAGTTTTAACATTAAATAGCTTGTCTTTGTAGTGTATTAAATTGACTATAGGTTGGAAAGGATTTTCAAATCATTGTAATCTGTTTTTATTTACGTTTTACACAACGTCCCAACTTCCTTGGAATTGGAGTTTGTAAGAGGGTAACTGACAGATTGATCGTTAATGCAAATAACCATTAGCTGCAGCCCTAACATGTAACTGTGGATGTTTTTCACCAGTTGTTTTACAGTATATTATTGGTAAAGGTGCATTGACACAATTCAAAAGAATATTTATCATTATTTATTATTTGAAAGACATAAACTCTGGGTGGACAAACTACAAGATTTGTTCACCTGACAGAGAACCAGAGTTTTTGTACCAAAGTTAAAGTTTGAAACAGCTATCCATTAATTTGACTCGTAGTTACATATTTAATCCAGTCTCCTTTCCTTCAGCTGTTGGTTGTATTCATGCCCCTTCCTCTTTACTTCCATTCCTCCCAGCGATTGGTGAAGATGAACATGCCTATCGCAGCTGACAAGACGGTGCATTTCACCTCCACGCTGATGGCCTTGATTCGCACAGCCCTGGAGATCAAACTGGCATCTGGTGAGAGACTAAAACTACAAAATCCAGAGTCCCTTGCGGACGGACCTATGGCTCTGTTGTTTATGCAAATGGCTGTGATCGCTGTGCTGCAGATTTGATGTGACATGTTTGTGGGCCATTCCTCAGGGGTCCTGGCGCAGCATTTGTGTGACGCTGACTTGAAGAGGGAGATAAACCGAGTCTGGCCCAACCTGTCGCAGAAGACTGTCGACCTGCTGGTGACGCCACCTAAATGTGAGCCACGGTTCTGTTGGGGTTCTACTGGGCTCTACTGAAACCCAGATGTTTGCTCTTCACTTGACCTCTTCCTCTTTATATTCAGAACTTCATCTTTGAAAAATGTTCATGTTCATTTTCTGTCACTTCTTCATATGGCTGTGCACTGCATAATCTTCTTTAGCTTTACTTTCGAAGTCTAAATGAACATGTTTCAGGATTTGTCACAGTTCAAGTTTCGCTTTTTCTTGATCCTACTTCACCGTCGTGTTTTGTCTTCTTTTAAGATACAGACACTCAGATATAAATAGATATTTCTTAAAACAGCTTGATTTGTGTTGGACACTAGCTAACTAAATAATCATCTGGCAGATTTGTGAGCTTGTTTAAGAAAACAAGACTTTAAAATGCAATAATCGATTCAATTTGCTTAGTACAATGGAGATTCTTCTCACATTTTTGTCTGCTATTGAGCCCTAATTGTGTTGGTTTCTCAAAGCAAGTGTGGTGATATGATTTCTAGAGAAGAATCTAGAGAAGTCAGTGTTCTTGATGTTAGTGCATTGATATGCATTGTTGTGTTTTCTTTCAAGATACTTTTACTTTTGGTCAAGACTTTGATGGTTCGCAGTGTGGTCTTGTGCGTAGTGTCTTATTTCTAGTGAACATGACAGGGCAGCTCAGCTCAGTCCCACCCACAATGACCAGGCACATACTGTCCATATCCTCCTATTTACTCTGTGTTGTTGCTCATCTGGCGCCACCTACCGGCCTCATGGCAGAACAGTCTCTCACTCTGCTCTCTCCTCCTCCAGACAATGAGCTGACTGTGGGGAAGGTCTATGCCGCTCTAATGATCTTTGACTACTATAAGCACACTTGTGCCAAGAGACTCCAGCAGCAGCAGCATTCTACAGGGGGACCTCAGGTACAGTGTGTTGTGAAAAATGTGCATGTGAAGAGTTCAGAGGGGGTTTAGGCAGGAAAAAAACTCACAGCAACAAACTTGAATGAATTAGAAAATGTTTTAATCATTTCTAGCATAGGAATTTTCGGTAGTCATAACAATCTAAGAACATTTCAAATAAATCTTATTTCACGTGCTTTCTATATAAATTGTATAATGTCAATGTAATGACATTGTTGTTGATCTGTCCTGCAGAGTAAACTTGGGGCGTTGTTCCGTCCCATGCTGCCCCTCACTCAAATACAGGAAGTAGAACCGCTGATCTGCAGCCCCAAACAGCCCCTCCCACCCCAGCCTGAGCCAGAAGCCAAGCCAGAGCTGCTGCCCACTACAACCATCATCTCGGTTAACAGGGACACAATGTAAGGGACAGCCTTCTCCGTAATATACAGTAGAAACATAATCCAACAACATCCCCAACTTAGATGGAGCTGTTGTTCAGTATTTTAATATTGAAAGTAAGTAAAAAGTGCAATACACTCTGGCTCCATATGCATGCCTCTATTTTATTTAGATGGCGTTTCGGCCATCAGGCCTTCTTCAAAATCAACAAGGCCTGAGGGCCGAAACATCATAACGTAAATAAAATAGAGAACTGCATACATTATGGAGCCAGAGTGTGGACACTTTTTTCTTACTTTCAAGTCTACCTCCAGTGATCAGCACCTCACAACAGGCCTTGGTGTGCATTACTTTTCTATATTATTGTAATATTACCTTCAAGTACAAGAGAACATGTTCTGTAATATTTAGGAATTGCCCTAAATCAAATCAAGGTTCCAACAAATTCCTAAAAGTAAATTTTTCATTTGACAAATGCCCTTAGAAATGAAAATAAGGGAACATTTTGTCATTGACAAATAGTTGACACTGACATATGGTTCTATCAGGAAAAACTCTAAAATGGTGTTTCCTGAGTTCACAGTATATCTTATCCTACAACACCGATTAGTTGCAAATATCCGAGCTCTTGTGTGTTCACACACAGACCAAACAAGAGGAGTGCCATAAAACATTCCCAGTCCGGAGATGTTTCTCAGGCAGCGCACCAGAGGCCCAAAGGCCGAAGGAAACTCCAGAGAGGCCAGTCAGAGGATGTGCCATATTCCACCAGACCTCAGGTACACCAACACCAAGAAAACGCCATCATCTACATGTTATTTAGCATTTTAACGTCTGTGTCATCTGCCTCTATACATACTACTACTACTTCTTTTTCATGCAGGAATTTGTTGAACTGAAGCAGGTGGAGAACATTTCAGACACAGAGGGATATCCAATCCTGGAGGGCCACTGCAGAGCGGCTTCACTGCCCCGACTTAATGCTGAGTACTACGTAAGCTCCTCAGTGCTCATGATGCTGTGCCTCCTGTTTTACTGCTCTCTGAAAAGATCTCTTTAGCTCATTAACAGCTGCTCTGTTGGAGCTGCATTCTTGTGATATTATCAGATTTGGAAAATGCAGACACTGCAGATACCTTGGACTTTTCAACAATGTCTTCTGCGATGTAAAACAGGAAATATAAAATAATAAAATGTCTGTGTTTAGCAGTGAACAGGTGGCGGAGGTAGGACTGGAAAAGGGCTGAAAAAAGGCTGGCGCAATGCTGAATGATAGCTGGTTAGTGAAAGCAGCCGTGAGCTAACAGAGCCACTCTGTCAGTCCACATCAGTTCATCCTGCTAACCCCAACCTCTCCAGTCTGACAATTTTACATTTATTACAGAGGAGGAAATTGAGGACAGATGGACTCAGCAAAGTGCACAACATGGAGCACCTGCACACCTATTCTCATTGATAGACTAAGAAAGTAATTAAATTACTGCTGCATACAAAACTATCATGTTAGCCAGAGACATAATTATCTAACTAAATAACTTTGTGTTTTCTCTACAATACCATCTAAAATCTCTGCCTCCACCCAAGTGGTGCTACACCACTTATGTCATTGGCTGATTAAACGTGCCATTTTTACAAATTTACAACAGAAAGCAGAAATATTAGCTATTTCGATATTGAATCACCAGTAGAGCAGAGAGTTTTGGACTTTTTTTGATGAATTTGACAACATACTGTTTTTCGATACCACACTCATGTCTCTGCGTTAAGGAACTAGTGCCGGAAAGCAATTAGCTTACCATAAAGAATTAGTTAAAGTGCTCATATAATGCTTCTTGGCTTTTTCCCATTCCTTTATTGTGTTATATATCTTTTTTGTGCACGCAATAGGTTTACAAAGTGAAAAAGCCCA
This sequence comes from Perca fluviatilis, assembly GCF_010015445.1. Classification (NCBI taxonomy): domain Eukaryota; kingdom Metazoa; phylum Chordata; class Actinopteri; order Perciformes; family Percidae; genus Perca; species Perca fluviatilis. The sequence goes on from NC_053128.1 coordinate 9,114,084, forward strand.
AAGTCCACCCCAAAGGGACTTACCATCTCCAACAGAAAACACTGTTCACAAACTGCTCCAAACAGCTCTATTGTAGTCCAGCCTTTATTTCAGAGATGAACATGAGTCACTTTGTAACACACGTTATAATGCTCGCCTAGCTGCTAGCGTGGCACGCCCTCATACTCTGCTTCTGACTGGCTAGTAGTCCTTACCTAGGTACTGCGCACGTGCGACTCCCAACAAAGATGGAAGAGAAGTGAGATGTCTCACTCTGTAGCTAAAACAGAGAGCTCAACACACAGGGTGAAAAGAGGAGCTGCAGCAATGTGAAGTACAACAAAAATATGGTGTTTTTTGAAAATTAAACCATGTAAACCTATTCTGGTACAACCTCTAAATATAATTATGAACCTGAAAAAGAGCATATTATGAGCACTTTAAGGAAATAGAAATAGTTATAGTGTGTAACTCCCCCTAAAACCACAGTTGATTTTACATTTCTGTTTGTGTATGGAAAAAGAAATCCAGTCATTATGCTGAGCTAAGCTAAACTAAGCGTCTCCTGGCTCTAGTTCCATACTTAACACATAGACATAAGCGTGATATTGATTTTCTTATCTAACTCTCAGAAAGCAACCAACTCAGCCTATGTCCCAAAATGTTGAACTATTCCTTTAAGTGTATATCCCCCTGCAGTCCAAATATGGAGATCTTAAAATGTGCAGAAAGGAATTCTGTGTTCTAAAAAAGGAAACAAAATAAATAGGTGGTACTAAAATGTTGTTTGAAAATACAGATCCACAGGTCTTATCTACGCTTCCTGATCATTATTTGTCCAGGTCAGACAGTTCGGATGATACAATTTATTCAGTCCTTTTTTAAATTTAGCATTAAAATAGAAACTAGGTGGAATACAGATAGTGTACTCACGTGTTACAGTAAGTATTGACCTTCATCATACTAACCTGTTCATGTATATACAGCCATAAGATCAATTGTAAGTTGGATTTCTTGAAAAACCAGATGATGCTATTTTGTAAATGCTTTAAATGTATTTAGTTTACCTCAATTATACAATTGTTAATATTATAATTTTTTTTATATTTCATACATTATTCACACTCTCCTACAATAGCATTCTCTCTTTTCAACCCATTTCCCCATGCATTTGTGTCTAATAGACTGATGTGACCAAAAATCTTTGAATTTGGTCCGGTATTGAGCGAGATCGCAATGACGAGCCGGCGCGAACCGAGCTACAGTGTAACCTAATGGGGCAATTGTGAAGTCTTGATTTTTGTCCAATAAAGGTTTTTTTGGTACTGACAGGCTCAGATTGTTACTAAAAGTGTCTGACAACATTATCGATCTCAGGATGTGACTTTTTGTCCAAAGACAGCGGTGTAGAGAGTGAAACGCAAGACTAGAAAAAGGCATTCAAGTGGTCTGTTGTTACGGAGTAGGCTACAAAAATTATAACCTCCTGTTATCTACAATATTTTTAATATGCTGTGCCCCTATATGCCCAAATAATATGTTGTCAGGAGTAGGACCTGTTGCTGCCAGATATCTGTGGTCTGGATGATGTGTCCAGTGATGAACCTTGGACACAACTCTGTATTGACCGCACGAAACACTGAGCAGATGCAGTCTCTCTCTCTCTCTCTCTCTCTCTCTCTCTCTCTCTATCTCTCTCTCTCTCACACTCTCCCCTCGCCCGCTCTTCATCGTATGCTTCATCCATAGACTAGACTCTGGCTCAAAGGAATACGAGCAGCCATCCAATTATAACGTCCTCATCCACACTGTCAAAATCATTAAAATATTGAGCCATTACATTGAAAAATGTTTCGATATCAGGAGCCTATAATCTCTGTAGACACTTTTAGTATCAATCTGAGCCGGCCAGTAGCAACAAAATCCCTTTTATAGGACAAAAAGCAAGGCTCTACAATTGCCCCATTAGGTTACACTGTCGCTCGGTTCGCACCGGCCCGTCATTGCGATCTCGCTCAATACTGGACCAAATTCAAAGATTTTTGGTCACATCAGTCTATTAGACACAAATGTGTGGGGAAATGGGGTTGAAAAAAAAAATGGTAGTTACCCTTTAATCTAACCTCTGAGTTTTGCATGACTGCAGTAATCCATTTATTTTCATGAATTTCACTATCTGTATAATTTTTGTTTCAAACTTTTTTTTACTGTCATTCCGTGAGTTACAGTAGCTGCTCTTGTCTGCGGCATATGGATGTCATGTCAAGTTGATTTTCCTGCCCATCACTTCTCGGTTTCCTGGATTGTCTCATCTGTCTCTGTCACCGTGCGCTCTCCAACAACACTTAACATGTGCTTTCCTTATGTTTATGTTGCATTTTGATCTCTCACTCTCTTTAAAAGATAAGGCTGGTGTTATTCTATACTTCTGTTATTGTCAACACTTCCCATGAAAAGACCAAAACCAACAAAGTGTTAGTCCGTGCGCTTACAAATATTTAGTTTTATTTCTAATAAAAGCTAAGTATTTCATAAAACAGCTGGGCACTGTAGTTTTTAGCAAATGTTACTCAAATAGAAGTAAATAGTGCATACTATTTTGAAACTGCAAACTTAATACACGTTTGGTGCTCTAGTAGTGAGTATTTACAGCAGCAGGATGGTGTGTATGTGTGTGTTCGTGGTAATGAAAGGAACATGTCACTCAGTGCCATAGTGTGGCTCATTGATGTGTTTTTAATTGAACAATATTGTTGGTGAGTGATGGTGGTGAGTAGAGTTTTGAAACAGGAGCCTGTGGAGGTTTTTGGAAGAAAGGGGTGATGTGGACTCTGCGGCTGGTGCCAATGTATCAGGCTTTGGACACACACATACGTTTTGGTAGGATTGTCATTGTTGGTTTTGGCTGGTTCATGGACAATAAGAAAATACTGAATATCGCCAGCGTTATTCTTCCTGAGTCTCTTCTCTCCTCTTCTGTCTTCCCTTTCTCCTAATTTTGATGCCCACTGCTAATGTTTTGCCCACCTCCCTCTTGTATGTGCTGTCTGATAGCGGAGCCACCCTCGCCACGCCCCTGGGACCCACCTGGCAGTATGTACCACATGTTGTGCCACCTCTCTTTTTCTCTTCTTCTTCTTCTTTTTCTTCTGTCCTCCTCCTCTCGTCCTCTCCCTCTTTTTCTGCCTGTCTCATGTCTGTGTTTGCCTCCATGTGCTCCTCTCATCTCAGTGCAGAGTTCACACCCTCCCGCCATCATGGACAAAGTGACCATCCTACATATACAGTACACTTTACTGGTCATTCCATGAAATTGCTGATAGATACATCACATGCAACACACACATTTACATTTACATAAAATACCTAGATCCCTGGAAAAGTGTTTGTACGTGTGTCCGGGGTATGTCAAGCACTCTGTCCTGCTTTTCAGACAGCAGTACAGTACGACACTTTGGTAAAATGTGGTTGTGTGTACTGTACGAGTCTCATTCTGTAGTAATGTAGTAGTGTAGTAGTGTGTGGTTTTTATGTGTCTGTGTATGATTGTGAAACAAGACAGGGACAGTACCGCTGCTTTCTTGCTTTGAAATAACTATCTTCTTTCAACTACACCACTAAAACCTGTCCAACCTTATCTGTCATTTAATGTTACTTTCAGTCTTAAAAGCTTATTTTTTTACACATGAAAACAAAAGTGGGCCGGGCAAGTCTGATTTATCGCTCAAATCTTTTACTGACACTCACTTTCGGATTATTTTAATCATTTCAAATTAGATTTTTAATTGGAATATTATGTAATTTATAAAAAAAAAGTAAGATTTAAGACTGCATGCTAGATTAAATGGCAATACGGATATTTTTCGCAGTGTTGTGATATTGTTGTCCCCGACTGTAGCTACAGGATAGGCTGTGTGGTAGGAACAAGAGGAACAGCACAACCACCCTACAACTGTCTGTGAAAGGGCAAGTAATGAGAATAGTAGTTGATGAATATATTGTTGTGTCATCTCATAGGTATTAAGGTCCCTTTGATACCATGCCTGAATACATTTTTATCATTACAGGCTACACAATCTAGATAAATATTGATATATTTGGAAACTAAAATCCAGATAAACTATGAATTAAAATCATCAAACAAAATCAAGGGCAGTAACCAGCAGGTGGGGTGGTAACTTAGCTGCTGTTCCAGTTCCCTATCACACCAGTTTGTGGCCTGGTAGCTGTACTGGTCAGGAAGATAAGAATGAGGTGGGGTGAGTGTCAATGTCCTCAAAGCATTATATTAGTAAGTATTAATCTCTGGAGAGAGATTGGTGAATGTAAGAGTTTAAAGGAACACACCACTGAATGTTTAAAGCTGCTATAATCAATATTTTATCCCATCACAATGTTAAAACAATGTGACAATGTTAAAGGGGTTTGTTTTATTGCACCTACTGTACAGAGAATTATCGTCTGAATCTGCAGCTCGGCTCTATGTGCCACGTGAAAGGTTGCATTGTTTAGTTGACTGACCCACAACTGCACTGTAAAAGGCACTAAAAGTACACTACTTGCTCAGCACCAAATAACAGACAGATACAGTTAGAGAAGAGCTGGTGTACACGGTGGAGCATTTAGCAGCTAAAGAGCCAGATGTTACCCTGGTAGAGACCAACATTTTATCTAAAAGAGAGTGAATATTCAACCCAGTCTCATGGCAGTACGTGAAATGGTCACGTTATTTAATCTATTGATACGTGTTCACGGGACGTTTTTGTTGTTTTTTCCGTGGTGGCCAGCACGAAAATGTAAACTAATGTATTTAAATGGGGAGCATAAGTTGTGGTCACAGCACGACTACGGCAGCGAGTAGTATGAAATGACGAAAATCCTCGTAAGGAGGTTGGTTGGGGTGGTGGATGGGTCAAACAATTCCGGACTTTCACCCCGGAGGCCGGGGATCCCGTCCCGCGTGTGGCGTGTTGTTTCCCCATTAACCATCCCGTTATTGTCGCGCGTTCCCCGCGGCCGTCTCCCGGCGTGTGAGGCGTCCTCCCCCGGGGTGTGGCGTTTGCTTTCCCCGTTAATCTCCCTATAGACCATTTCGTGCTGGCCACCACAAAAAAAACGGCAAAAACGTCCCTGTGAAAACGTATCAATATATTCAAAATAACGTGACCATTTCACGTACTTCCGGTACACCGTGTTGGAATATTGGACTTACATTCATCAAGTAGACATAAACAGGACTCCAAATAAATGAAAATGTTGCTCTCTAACTGCTGGATGTGTAAATAAGCAACTCTTTGCAAACAAGTTTGTTATATCAACTTAAAAAAATGATGTTTGATGATATGTCAAAGCCAATTTATTTCCACTGCCCCCAAGTAGCCAACAAGACTGTTATTGCAGGTTTAATGTTTTGAGTATCAAACAGAAGTTTAGACCTCCTTTGGCAGAAATCAGATGAGACACTGGCGTAAACATGACAAAAAAAACAATGTCAGATGTGTACATTACCGAAAAACACAACTGACCCTTACAGGAAAGGCATTACTCCCATTAAGTCAATACAAACCATCTAAAATCAAACAAGGCACAGTTTGTTTTTCCTCCCTGACCGACTGCAGTGCTATTCAGCAGCAGTCGGCTTAGTGCTGCTGCTGGTGGTCAGAAACTATATTGCAGCAATTATTCTGATGAAAACAGTAGTCTCCTTTTATATAACCTCTTCCAAACATTGTTCCCATAATGAATTTTATGATGCCTGAGAAACTGGTGTGTGGACATTCCCTCTGACAGCAATCAGGCCTAAAGTTAGGGACAATGAAATGAGCCAACAGGCAGTGAGCGTTGCTGGATACTTTAAACATCTATTTCAGTGGAGTAGTCCTTCAAGTAAAACACAGTGTGTTGATTAGCAAGTAATAGCTACTTACCGAAAGATTACACTCGTTTCTAAGCTCGGAATGTTGAAAAAGCCCAAAAATGCCAAAAGGCCACTGTCGACACCCCACCTCTTCTTTGTTCACTAGCAGAGACTCCTGCTAGCTTCAAAGTTTTGTAACAGTACACTAAGTATTCAAGTTCGGTCACAGATTTGTGTTCATTCTTCTCAAACTTTTCCTGCATCTGTGTCTGGAGAAGAACGGGTAGCACTTCGGTCTTAAGACAAAACATTGCAGTCCATAGTTGTGTCATTTGTGTATTGTGGATATTTTGGTGATCCAGTACAAGTGCTCTGGGTAAAAACCACAGCCGTCCCCATGCTCTACTTTCACCTCACGCCTCTCCACTTTTCCTCTCAGCCAATTGTAGACCTCAGTCCCATCAAGCGCTCAGCCTCCTCGCTGACGCCACAGCTGAGGGAGTATGACCTGGAACGGCCCGGCTTGGCCCAGTCCTCGACGGGGCCGGGGCAAGTCCAGGGCCAGGACAGAGCCCACCACCATCACCACCACCACCGCTGCCATAGACGCAGGGACAAGGACAAAGACAAGAAGCAGACGTCCCTGGATAGAGCTGCGTCAGTACAGCCGTCCAGCACAGTCGGTGAGACAAAAACAAGCTTTGATGTGGAAAGATTTTGAATTGATACAATGGATTTTCAGAGGCTTTCAGTCATCATTCTGTTAAGTAACTGAACATGAAACAGAACATTAGAACACGAGGTAAACATGTCATGTTCAGACTGACATTAGCACTGCATGAAAAAAATGAGAGGCACAGAGGCTAACAGAAAAAATGCAAGGTCATCCAACCCAAAAAATTGAACCTGGATCAAAGAACCCTTACTCAGTTCAAAACACTGTCACGTTTCAGTTGTTTTATCACAAAAGTAAATCAAGAAGAAAAACCAGAGTTTGTTGTGCGGGAAAGGAAATTCTTGACCTCGGAAAACATTAGTTTGGACATTAAAAAAAAATCCTGACTATACACATACCCCACTAGCTTTTTGGGGAGCTTTCATTTACATCTAAGTAGGTTTCTCCATGAAAACTGAGTTGGTAAGTGGACCTTGAGTTGGATTTTTTAGTTTTGTTTCCTGCTTGTGGTCCCATTCCATTCGCTCAGGTCGCCTGATGATGAAGTCTTTAAACTAATTTCCTCAAGAGAATCTTAAAGGTGCTGTAGGTAGGATTGGGAAGATCCAGGACTTAGCCAAAAAATCTGAACATCGACAACTTCTCTGTCCCCCTTCTGCCCAAAACTGTCTCCTAAGCCCCTTCCCCCCAAAAGGGAGAATGAATGCATGTGCATGAGCAGTGACACCTTGGCATTTCTTTAAGCCAATCAGAATTGTCGTGGGCGGTGCTGAACTCCGCACAGAGCTGCTGCAAAATAGTCGTACGAGAGAAAACTCAAAGTATTTTTTTAAACTCAATTTAGGGGGCATATTTCAGGTTGTTGAGAGATTATTAATTTAATTTAGCAATATTCATATAATACAGCGAGGAGAATATACACATAGAAACTTGGCATCACTTTAATGGAGAGACATTTAAATGGCTAGCCAGGCTTTCCTTGTAGATTACATGGATGTCTCAACGTCGCTGCAGAAATTCTTTATAGGATTAAAGTGCCATGATCGGGTTATGTAGGTGAAGGGCTTTCTCACACACACACACACACACACACACACACACACACACACACACACACACACACACACACACACACACACACACTTTTCCATCTGATTAGCAGACAGAGTCGTGAGCTCTCAGAGGAAAATCTGCTTTGGTGGGGATCAGTTGCTCCCTTTGTTCCCTCTGACCTTAACAGTTTCATTTATAAAATGTAGACTGACTTCACACTTAGAGCTGCAAAATATAAATGAAAAAAGGATGAGTTTACATTTTCTTCATTTTAAAAAGCAGAAACAAGCTGTGCCACATTAAGAAAAGTGTTTTTTTGTTTGTTTGTTTCACATACACACATACTGCTCAATTTAACTGCTCACATACTGTAAATAGACACATATACATTGTACAGCACATCTAAAGTCTATTCAATACTTTTGACACAAATGTGCAGCAGCAGTCATTGGCTTTTTGCCATGAATGAGGTCACGTCTCCCACTCAAGCTGAACTTTGGGGTCATCTGTAAAGTTCCTAGAAATAAAATGAGTATCTACTATTTCATACTGGAGTTAGATCATTTGCTGTTCAGACGCACTAAAACAATACGACATATTGCATCACTTGCTGCGCCGCTACTTCTTTTTAATATATTTCCCATGCACATGTTTTTGATCGCTTCTTATCAATTGGAACACTTTATATATAAATTTTATTTAATCAGGTTCAATCGGGCAAGATATCTAGAGAAAAAGAGAGAAAAACAAACACAGACAGACAGACAAAACGCATAACATGCAAAGGATAAAGCCAGACATAACAAAAGCACTACAGCGTCAGAGACAATCACAGACATTACTGAATAAATGTTAAGTGAAAAGTTTTAAATTCAGTGGGAAGGTGCGAGGGGCAGTTAAAAGGACAGTTCACCCCAAAACCCTCTTTTTCCAGACATATGACCAGGTTACCTGGTGATATAATCATGACTGGAAACATTGGGCAACTCACACCAAAACAATCTAGACTGATAATTAGCACCACAGGTAAGAGGAATAATATTGTTTTTGATTTTAGGGTAAACTGTCCCTTTAAACAGTCGTAAGATCTGGTTTGATGAGCCGTTTTAAATTTGAGAAGAAAAATTATACTAAGCCAGCTTTCAGCATGGAAATGAAGGCTATATCCATAGTCAAGCACAGACATGGTGGTTGACTATACAAACATTTTCCCGTCCTCAAGACGGAAAAAGTGTTTTATTCTTTAGTTCTTGTGCCACCTGCTCCACATGCTGTTTGAAAGTCAGACTATCTAGCCAAACTCCCTAGTATTTATAAGATTCAACAATTTTATATATATATATATACAATACCGGTCAAAAGTTTGGGGTCACTTAGAAATTTCCATTCCAGACAGAATAGCAGCTGAGATCAGTTGCATTGTTGTTTTTTTAACCAGGGCAGCAGTTCTCAGTTTACATGATGTGCTTACATCATTGCAAAAGGCTTCTCCACTGTTGTAGAAAGAAGTGGCTGATCTTTAATGCAATATCTACATTGCCCCATCATCAGCAACCATTCATCCAATGTTCCAAAGGCACATTCTGTTTACTAATCTGATATCATTTTAAAAGGCTAACTGAGAAAACATTGGAGAAGCCTTTTGCAATGATGTAAGCACATCATGTAATCTGAAAACACTCTATTATGATTTTATTTGCAGCATAGAGGGTCAGCGTCACACTCTTTGTTTGCCACCAGGGGTTGTCTGCTAGAGTGATTAGAGCCTAAAGGCTGGCAGCAGGGTGTTTTTTTTGTGTTAACGGGTGGTTAACACTGGAGGGCAGCAGCTGGGCTTTATTGCGGAGATAAAAGGCCACAGTGGACAGGTCCAGCACAGGGATTTATGGATACCTCTTGGTGAGATAGCACAACATCCAGCGGCCCCCTCTACATCTAGTAAACTGAGAGAAACGGCAAGAGAGTGAAAGAGTGTTTCACTCCTCAAAGCTTGTCATTCTGGAGGCAGATCTGACACATCAGAATGATGAATAGGCTTCTGTGTTTCTGTCATCACGGTTTTAATCTGAAAACTGGAGTTATTCCAGCACTGAGGAGTCATTTCACCACAGTGCTTTGCTTTATGCCACACACCCATGGTCTAGATAGAACACACACGCACGTACGCGTGTGCCCCCCCACACACACACACACACGCACACACACACGCACGCACAGACACACACACACACACACGCACGCACAAAAAGATGAGCCATTTTCTTTTAATTAGATGTGTAATGATATATCGTGGAATAATATTTCACAGTGCAAAAACATATGTGTTGTAGATAATAACACGTAATTAACTTGGCTGAGATGTCAGTGTTCACTTTCGCTACAAGATAATGAGCAAGCTGAGTTAAGACACAACATGAAGTGAACTTTTGCCTCACTTTGACCTCAGCAGTGGGTTTTAAGTTCTCATCTTTCCAACTCAGCTCGAATCATTAAAACGTTCTTTATCCCTGTAAGGGCCAACTCTAAAGCAATTAAAAACTATAATGCACCACATATTTTCACTGAAGTTGGGACAGTTGTGTCTTTAATTACATTTTGTAGTGCCTCGAGTAGCTCTACTGTTTTAATTAGTTTATATATGCTTCCATTTACTTTGTTTGCATTTGCACTGCATTTAAATATTGCGTGCATTGTAAATGCAAGTAACCTGAGGCATCCAACACATTTACTAAGGGTCAGGGGCCAGCAACATGTTTGGAGAATGTTAGTCCAATCAAGTTCAGATACTTGCACTTTGTCCAAGTGAAGACATTCTTATCTAGTCATTTTACATGCTTACGTTTAGATTGATGGTGTTGCATGCAAAAATCTCAGTATGAATTGAAAACACAGTTTTTTTCTACAGCTGTAGTTTTTAATTCATGCGTATCCCCCTGTGGTAGGACAATGAGAGAATAGTTGAAAGCAACATATGTCACCAATTTTCACCAGGATTTGTCTAATTTTACAACAAATAAAACAATCCTTCTGCAACCACAGTACTTTGACAGATTATGCAACCCTACACACATTGAACAGAACTTAAACCTAGCAGTGAATACCTGTTGAACAGTTAGATTTAACAGTTACATAAAAAAAAACCTGCATCCTCATGTGATACAAACAAAACAAGGACCCACTCATGAAAACATTGCTCCATACTACTATGTTCTCCCCAGCGTAACTTCAATCTCGAACTGTGCCAAATGAATATCCACAAACACAGCCCACAAACCGTTTTTTTTCTGCCTGCTCCTTCTCATTTGATTTGATGCCGCCCATCCTCCAGATTCGTTCACCGACTCTTCAGCTGAAGGTTTGTCCAGAGAGCGAGCGAGGGAGCGGGACCGCAGCCGGCCTCACGAGAGGAGGCACCACTCCTCAGCAGGAGAGAAGCAGCGCTACTACTCCTGTGATCGTTACGGCAGCAGGGAGCAGTGCCACACCAAGTCAGCCGGTCCCAGTCGATCCACGTCTCCCGGAGAGGGACAGGTGAGTTAACATTTGCACATTTGCATATACAGTACATATCCCATACTCACTCGTTGATGTGTATATGTTTGCAAGTACAATTCTTTATATATTGTTTTATGACAGAATAAAACCAAACCAAACTGTGAAATTGAGATTATATTTCGAAACGCCTACAATTATTACACTAGATTGTACAAATTAAAGCTACAATATGAAACTTTCAGAGTAACACAACAGCAGACATAACCGCGCCCTCTCTGAGTGGACGCTTTAAGCCTGTTGTGCCTCTGAAACGAAAAGCAGTGATGATGGGCGTAGTTGGGTGGGGTCAGAAACGTGCTCCTTAGCACCCGTAACCACACCCAACGGTGATGTCACGGTGTCCTGATTCACCCTGGAGTACACGTCTACATCAGAGACTTTAAACTATCGGAGGCCAGGAAAAGATTTCAGGGTTTCACAGTGCTCTTTAGCCTCCAGTGTGTTGGAGCTCAGAACCAAAACAACACAAAATACACGTTGGTCCTATGAACTATTTCTACATATAGCTACGAAAAGCAATGCACTGTACTTCGTATGTATTCCAGGTATTAATTACTGTATGCACTGCATTGACTGCCTCTGTATAAGAGCACAAAGATACGCATATGGAGGAGGTCAGGGTGGTTGGGTGGTACCTAGTCTATATCCGCGACGTTCCACTTCCAGGGTTGCTCAGGTGCTGCGTGAAATTCCGCCTGATACCCTTCTTTTCGGCCATATGTCCATTACCTTCCACTTTCTTTGTGCTGGAATTTAACCTCCGGCGGATTTCTGAGTTTTCTGTCTTATGACTAAAACGTACACATGTTCCACCAAAAACACAAGTTCCTTCCCGAGGCTATTTTGCAGAGGCACCGGGGCTCTGTCCGGCACTTAGCGCTGGTTTAAAGAAATGCCAATAAACCAGAGCAGGTTTTTCTCCCATCTCGGAATGCTGTGTGGACTAACCAGACCCTCCTCTGCAGCGCTGTGGAGGAAGGTCTGGCAATGCGAGACTAGGCGTGTCCTAAAACACAGGGCTTTAAAGCTGGGGAGTAGAGTTTGTGTCCTGGACGAAGTTAAGGGCAAAACAAAAGACTTTAACCCAGGAAATGGGTGTTCCTGTCCTGAGAGTACTACTTAAGGAGGAAGACAGTGTTTTATTTAATTTTTTAAAATCTTTTTATTGAATTTTCCAACATACTTATTAATTAACTTATTTACTTATAACAACATACATCACAGTACTAACACTACAGTGAGAAAAAAGACTTAACTCTACATACAAACAGATCAACATACATATAAAACACAATGAAATAAGACCACACACATCACAGAAAATCAATAAGAAGAAAAAGAAAAGCAAAATAAGAGGGGTTTCCTCAGGGAATCTAAGCTTTTTTTCTAGTCTTAACCAAGCGTTTTGGTGTCTAAACTTAACTGTTGTCGCCGCATGATGGACACTTTTTTCCGGTTACACTTAACTGTAACTGCTGCTGCTGTCACGACCGTCCCCTCACTCCCCTTCTCGGCTGAATTCAACTGTAAAGACAGCTAAACCTAGCCACAGTTTCGGAGGATATCATACGAATTGTTGTGCATATGTTTTTAGATTTATACAGTATTTTGTTTCCTCAGCATGGTAGCAGTGTGGTCAAAGCTGGCCCTGTAACGCTGCCCTCTGGTTCGAGCACCCCGGGCCGTGGTCGCAGGCAGCTCCCACAGACGCCCCTCACGCCCCGTCCCGCCGTGGCCTACAAGACCGCCATCTCCTCGCCTCTCCAGTCCGGTGCCAGCACCGCTACGACGGGGCACCAGACTCGCTTCAGCCGTGGCCTTTCAGAGCACGAACGCTTACACTGGGGCCACGACGAGTCCCCGATACCGGTGACCCGCATCGGTTCGGACCCTAACTTAAACCGGCAGCCGCAGGTTGCGTCTCAACATGCCCTCCTTGAAGAGGACTTCCAGGACACTGTGAACAGCCAGGGAGGGGGACGCTCTGCCAGAACCGCTGCCTCAACAACAGCCTCAGCTTCACACGGACCTGCCGCTGTGCCTGTCACAGCGGCCGCCACGCAGGGTCGGGCGGGCGGGGGGGTGCCTAACGGCTACCACTTCACCCTCGGAGTCAACTCTGCGTCTGGGCCTGGGAGCCGAGGAACAGGAAGTCTCAGGGAGAGGGACGAAGAAGACTGGTGCTAATATGGCAGGAAAGTGTTAGCTGAGGACGGACAGCTTATCAGTGTTTTACAGCGCTCACGTCCAATGAGCTGATAGGAGCCCAGCGGATTAGGACAGAAAGAAAGGTAGTGGAAGGAAAAAGCCAGCGGTAAGTGCTGTGAAAGGGGATCAGAAATCATTCCAGCTTTGTAGTGTTGCTCTCCTTTTTTTATACAACAAACTTTTAAGGGAAAATGACACTGATGACTTTTCTACCCCCTTTACTTGCACTGAAATTATAGCACCTGTGAAGACCCTTAAGTATTTTGCCTTGGCCAGTAAAATCAGTGATGGAGCAGAAGACAAAAACCAAAACCTCCTCATTTTTTGAGTGAAACTATGAAGTGCGTTTCAGACGGATGTGAATACTTTCATTCCTGGTGTTAATATGGCTGTTCACACAACACACAACTCTTTTTATTTTTGTATGTTTCATTTTGTCTATAGTTGCCATGTAGGTGAGAGAAGAGTCAACTTGATCGTATTGATGCTTCCACCAAATTATCTTTTTTTTTTTTTTTGTTATAAGCTATTACTTTGGGGTTATAACCAAATTCTGACCAGAGCCGATATTAGGACTATTTGATGAAAGTCTGAAACCTCTGCCGTGATAAGGGACACAGTGAGTAATGTGACAAAAAAATGAAACAACGGGAGGGTTTAGAATAGGACTAGAGCCCAGTTTTCATGATCACGTTTTTGTAAATTGTACCAGATTAAATACATTTTATGAGTGCACAAGGAGACTGGGTAACTCTTTGCTGATGTTATGTGGCTGAATACTAAGTGCCTCGTCTTCCAAGATGTATTAAGATGCAGCCTGGTCAGATGGACTTGAACATACAGTAGAGGATGTAGGTGTGTACACAGCTGAGAAAAAAGTAGAGAACAAAGTTTGAGTCTGGTATAATGGACAGAATGCAAAAAAAAACCTAACTTTGTACTGAATCTTGTGGTAGGTAAGTCTGAATTACAAATCCAAAGTAAGCAATGTAGTGCATGCCAGGGTCTATACTTTTGCTTAAGGGTGTGTGGTAAGCATTTGCCTTTCTCTTTCAAATATACTGCCAGCCAGTTGGCAGAAATGGTCTCGGAATGGAGAAAAGTGCCATTTTTTTTTTTTATTTACAATCATATATATATATATATATATATCCCATCTCTGCCATATTTTCCCAGATGTCATGGGTTTCATTTCTTCTTATCCTGTCCTCGGAGAGCAGTATTGTGTGAGGGTTTGTAGGAGAGGTTACCTGTTTGTGTATTCACAGGTACAATAAAGAGTTGTGTTGTTGCTGCTGACTGTTGACTTCAAATAGGGCTATGCAACAAGACGACACTTCATCTGCCCTGTAGCTTTACCCTCTGGAATCTCCAGGTTCAGGCTTTAGTGTGACTGTGACCAAATTTTACAAATTTGTGTATGAAGAGTTGTAAATTTGAAATGTATTATATAATGTACAGTTAACTGACAACACATACTGAGGCACAAATGGTATCAAAGCTGATAGATGTGAATCACAGGGCTGGCAAGTTGACTGCATGACACCTACCTAGATGGAACCACCCTAAATATAAAACAGTGTTCTTAACAGACTTGGGTCAAGTTGTGTTTTGAAATAATTTTAGTGTTTTTTTTGTTTTGTTTTTTAAACTTGCTTAGAAAACCAGTTAAACAGGGCTGATAAAGTGGTTTCAGTGTGAGGTATTCTGGCAATAACAAAAGGCTGAACTAACATTTTTGTGTCATGAGTAGAGCTCTACACGAGCCTAAAAGACAAGTAGCATATCCTGAGACCCGAGGCATTATTTTGCATGTATGTATTTCAAATCCTTTTGTGATTGTTAGCCCACCAGGCTAACGCAACACGGTGGCTACACGTTTTACCTGTCTTCCTTATGTACTTAAAGAAAAAAGGCTGGCAATATTCTGTAGTTTTTTTTATTGTCAACTAATCCCATGAAAAGACCAAAACCAACAATGTGTTAGTCTTTTGGTATTTTCTGATTCACCTACTCTGACAATGACACTCAGCCCCCAAGCCCATTGTTTCCTAATGAACACATAAATCTTATAATTATATCAAATACTAAGTTCTATGTCTTAAAAAAGGCTCAGCAGTTTCCTAAAACAGCTTTAGCAAATGTTCCCTAAACAGAAATAAATAGTGCATTTGTTGGGGACTATTTTCAGCTGTGGATTAATACACATTTGGTGCTCTAGTGAGTATTTATGGCAGCTGGAAGCATTATTATCAATCACACTTGGTTTCTTGGCAAGACCCACCCTGCATAGCAGCCTGATTGGTTGAAGTTAGGGTTAGGTATTTACCTCACGTGGTTAAGGTCTGGATAGTCCATTGGTCGGGATAGGACCTGAACAAATCGGGTTCCTGTACCTTGCACGAGTATGGATGCCTGGCCAATCCTAGCGTTTGAATGCTACATAGCCCGGTAGTTTTTAGCAAATGCAGAACGGTGTGTGTGTGGGATTTATCAAAATGAACTTTTGTATTTGTTGAAAATAAGAAAAATATAGAATATCACTGGGCTTAATCTTTAAAACACATGATATAGATGAATACAGTTGATTGACAAAAACGTTCAGATTTAAATGAAATTAGGTCATTAGGTAACGTATTTGAATAAAACAAATGTTGCACATATATAGAAGGATTATTTATCACTGTGTACTTTGACTCAAAATACAAATTAGATCAAAATAGCGGACTTCTAGGTGCCTAACTCTCTTGGTGATCTTTGTATTGACTCTAAGCAAGTTTATAAACATGTCAATTATTTGCAAATATAATTTGATCCAAGTCTGATTATTTCCTTGTGTTTTAATTTTTTCCCCCACGCTGTCTCATATTTGTGCAATCTATTTATTGGTTTGCCTAAAAAGGAACGTTTTAGACTTTAAAGCAATAAGGTCTAAGTGTAGGTGTGGCTCTGTTCTTTGTAAAGGTAATGTAATAGAATGCGTGCTGTCTTACTGTCTTGGAAACGTTGCTGTAAGTTGCCATATTGGAGCAGAGATTTGTGTGTTCATCTCGACAGTAGATTTCTCAAAAGATCCAACATTTTCAGACCTCCAACGAGCCCTACATGAACAGGGTGCCAAGTTTTCTTCTTACAGTTTTACTATGACTGCCCCCTCTGGACATGTCCTGTTTGCATGTTCTGAAATGAAAATGTGCATGTGCAAAAAAAAAAAAAAAAGAGGCATTGTTTAACTTCATTCAGTCCATGATTTGTACAATTTGTTTCCTGGTTGTATTTTCTGATTATCTAAAACAAACAATGTACGTACCTGTTTCAGGTAAAGACAAAAAAAGACTTTGAATAACATTTTATCACAGAACCACCAAAGTGGAAGCAAGGCTCTTTCTCAGAAAAGAGGTTCTGGAGTGGCTGAATCCTTTGCTGCCTGATCTGTTACTTGACTGTCTGTCCTGCAGTCATTTCAACTGTACCTATAGATTTTATATGAATATAAGTCCTTGAATAAAGAGGTATGATTATGAAATTGCAACACGTACATCTCTAAGGATTGCATTGTCATGTCTTGTAATCAGGGTTGGGTTATGGTATCATTTTATTGAGTTTGAATCCAGAATTTAATCTGATACTGTTTCTTATTGAATCGTGTTATGTATATAACATTCTGCAACTTTTAAGTAACGGCAATTCTAAATAACTTACTATGTGAGAGCTAAAACACTAAGTTTTACATTTAAACTTGAGATTCAATAAGAGACTCATTCTTTTTTTGTGATTAACAAAATGTTTATTTTTTTAACAACTTACAAAACATACAACTCGCAGCATCAACACCCCCCCCCCTCCTCATATCACCACCCACCCAGACAAAAATCAAGAAAAGATGACACAGTTACTACAATATTCAAGACCATTCAACAAAATAGACAATAAACCACATAAACATAAGCCCATCAAACACGTCTCTCCCCAGCACAAAGATTGTTAGGAGCCCTCCAGAAAGCTCAGGTACTTTCCCCATTGTCTAGTATAGACATCCAATCTGGGAAACCGTTTAAATTTAAAAAAATTTCAAACGCCTCCACCCTAGCCATCTCACAAGCCCACTCCTGGATTGATGGCACCCCTTCATTCTTCCATCCTCTCAAAATAATCTGTCTGGCTATCATTAAACTAGTCTGGAGCTAGCTTCTTATGTATTTAGGATTGACCCATCCCCCACAACAAATAATCTTGGGCTGAATGGAGCCTGGGTCCCTGCAATCCGACATAGGTTATCATGTATCCCGGTCCAAAATTCCTGGACCTTATCACAGGCCCATAGGACATGTAGTAATTGGCCATCCTCTGTCTTACATACAGTAAGAGACTCATTCTTGGTATTAAATTAAGTGGGATGTGATCCAGATGAAATTAGGAACTCAAGTCTACAACCAGTCCAATTCCTCTGTTAGGTAATGCATGGCTTAAAATGTTTTTGGTATTGAAGATTTTAAATAAGTGCCATCATGACAGATCTCACTGTAAATGGATATACATTTAGATATAATTTTTCTGGTTCTTTCTGCTCCC
Organism: Perca fluviatilis; assembly: GCF_010015445.1. Taxonomy (NCBI): domain Eukaryota; kingdom Metazoa; phylum Chordata; class Actinopteri; order Perciformes; family Percidae; genus Perca; species Perca fluviatilis. Next base: position 9,131,984 of record NC_053128.1, read on the forward strand.
TGGGATCACATAATACAGTATGTATGGCCCTATCCCTACTTCCTACACCGCTACTTTCAGCACCCTTGCTATGACCACACCCATTTTTGAACTACATTTTTTTATCTCAACTAGACACCTGTAAAGTTTCATGGCTGCATCTATCGCAGTGACAGAATCGCTCCATGGTGTTTTAAGCCCCCAACGTAGACTTCAAGGCAGCACATTTTGCCATGATGATGCAAGCATGCACGCAGACACACACACACCACACACACACACACACACACACACACACACACATAAATGTATAAGTAGGCTATATGGTCATATAGGTAATATGTCAGTGTTGCGTTCAGAGCGTGTTTCCACTGCCTCCAAGTGGCTAAAAAAATCTGTTGCAGATTTAATGAAAGTGAAACATCAGGAGTTCCCCTTTAAGTAGAGTTAGAAGAGTACAGTAACTATAAGAGTAGACATGACAGTATATTACAGTTGAGTGTGCGATAATGTAATCACGTGGTCTTTGCAAACAGTGCGACCTTGCACTGATGTCTGGTAGAAGTACCATATCATTTTCATGTTGAACCAATCAGCAGAGAGATTGGGATTATGTGACTCCTTATTGGTCTTTTGGCTGCAGCATGTGTTATCTCATGCTGCAGCGATGAACGGACCGTTCTTGGAGACTATGAAAGATGATAAATCGTTACAATAAAACTGAACAATTCGCAAATAAGTTGCAGACAGCTTTTAAAGAAAATGGGTGGAGGCCCTGCGTGATTTGAATTGGTTCGCATTATAGGAAAGGGGCGGGGAATCTGCTGGCTCGTTTGGCTCCTCTGTGATGAGATGCAGCTGCAGGAGGAGAGAGGCTGCTGCTGCTGTCTGAGGAGGAGGAGGCGAGCTGAAGAGGATGACAAGTTAGTCTGCGTCGCACTCAAGTTCAAGAAAAAGTGCCGTTCAACAGTGTTCCTCACTTTTGACTAATGAGAGCCACACGCAGAGCACTTTTATATCCAGAACCCATTTTGGCCCTCTTGTTTGCATGCCTTTAAACCTTAATTACAAAGGTGATTAAAGCAGGAAGATGTTCTGCTGCTGGTTAAAATGGACACTTTGCCTTCTCGGGCTCATCACGACGAGCACCGGCTCACCTGACGTTGCACCGGTGGCTTTTGGAGGCGAGTCCGGCTCCGGGATGCTGCAGACAGGTAAGAGTGGTTACACCTGGGGGGGCCTGGAAAAAAAGTACTATGCTACTTTGTTTCACAACATGGTTTTTACCAAGTGCGACGTCAGCTTTCCGGCTAATGTTAAATTTACACTATGGCTTTCAACGGGGAAATGGGGCAATTTAGGGTTTTTATTATTCAATTTCTTTGAGTGTTTTATGACATTTCATATGTTAACAGCAACAAACACTGAAAATAAAGCCCCCCGCGTTTCCTTTTTTAATTAGTGTCTTGCAACCAAATTAATTTTAGCTAGCTGCTGCGAACTTAATAGCGCTAGTAGTGGCAAGGTAGCACCAAAACCGTTCAACTAAAAGTCTTTTTTTGGTGTTGGTTGCTTGCATTTAAAGTCAAGGAATCTTAAGCTAAAGGTCTAAAGAAAGTCTAAAAAAGAACCCACTAAAGCATATATTCTGCTTTTGTGACATTGTACCTCTCTTTACCATCTTCTGTAGGCTATTCTGTGATTTCCCACGATTTCTCATGCCAGGTGTGCTGATACACTAATAACAAAAGCTGTACCCCCGTGAAGGCTCTTTAACACCCAGTCATAACAGCAGGCTGATGTACAAGTCCGGTTTTATCAGCTGGAGCTCATTACATCGTTTGTGCAGTGCAGTTGATGTCCAGATGACTTCTCATCAGCCAACCCTCCGATACTCAGCAGCTTCAGTCAGTCCAACTTGGATGCAGTAACTATTTTCATTTCATCTGGTGTGAGAGGGAACCCAAAACATGTGTGGACTGAGTGAATGAATTGTTATTGGCTGTGAAGACAGAAGGAATTCAGACCTCAATCAAACAATAGGACTTTTTCACTTCAGGCCAGTAGCATTTAATGGCTTTATTCTCAATTGATATAACAGCTTCTCAAAGAAAAAGACACTAATTGAGAATTGTTATTAGACCACACTTTAAATGATCAGCCTGCTGCTATTTATTCTGCATTACAAATCTACTCACAAGTTCGAAGCCCTTAAAACCCAAATTTGGGGTGTTTCGTGAACTTTCACACTGTAAATGCTTCACTGACCTGGCAACCATAAACAGTGCTGAATTTATATTATCGCTGCTGTCTTGCCTCTCAGTATGCACCTTAATAGTCAAAAACCATATAAAGGCCAAAGTTGCCAAACCCCTTTAATAGGGCTGGGTACCAGATTCAATACTTTAAATGCACCGACCGAATTGCCTCTAAAGTATCAAGGATCGAAAAATGCTTAGTCATTTAATAACCAATTTCAATACCTAAGGAGTAAACCTCCAATAAGCACGCAGCATGCTTCTACCAAGATCTAATAATGCTGCTGATTGGCTGTGTAATGTTACACGTCGTAGAGACACGCATGTGTTTTTATTTATGTCGTAATGTGTAATGTTGTAATTCCTTTTTGTTTAATAAAATTGGTATAGAAAAAAGTATCGTTTATGAACCGGTATCGGGGTCACGGTATCGGTACCAATATCGGAAATGTTCTAACAATACCCAGCCCTACCCTTTAAATCAGTTTGAGCCAAGATGTTTTATCTCTGATGATGAATTGAAGTTTCAATGTCTGTGGAACACACACAATTCAATGAATAAGTTTGCTTTTACACGGCTCAAAAGAGATGTTTTAATTTGCTGAATACATCGTGCACACAAAAGGTCTTTTATTCTCCATTAAACACAAAAGGAATCTGAAGTCAAAACTCATCCACAGTTATTAAATGACATGGAATGCTTTCCTTGGTTAATCACAACATTGTTTTCCGCAGCCATCTCTGTTGTCTCGTCAGTGTTTTCGGTGTCTGGATCCCCTTTTGTTTTATTAGGACTGTTGATACAGTGACAGCGGTATCTATGCTGTAGCTCTACGTTGTGTTTCCGAGCGGGATTGGAGGTGTTTAATCCATCCATGAACTGTTGAAATTGATCTTTTAAATTGGAGCTCTGCCCGGCGCCCGAGTATGTCATGTCTGGAATTTCACAGCATCACACATTGTTTATTTTCCAGTTTGGGTTTCATGACTTTTCCTCATTGCTATCATCTGAATGTTGGAGGCACACACAGCAGACCCAAACAGAGATGTCAGAGAGCAGGGAATCAGCTGAGAGTTTGGATTAGGCCGGTGAGCATGTTGATTGAACCTAGCCCATTGAATGTTTTTACTGTGTGTTTTCAGAGAGTTACTGTAGATGGCAGATTGTGAAAGCCTTGTGTAAACTTCCACTGCATATCACTGCATGGGCTGATAGTTATGTAATACTGCTGTGATAATTGTCTTGCGTGTACTTGTTAGGTTTTCTCAGTTAAATATTGCCTTGTTCCAGATGTAACTGAGCTCATCTGTAATTTCTGCAGATACAACGAATCAGCACCTGGATTTGTGATAGTGAGTTTATCGTGTGTGTGTGTGTGTGTGTGTGTGTGTGTGTGTGTGTGTGTGTGTGTGTGTGTGTGTGTGTGTGTGTGTGTGTGTGTGTGTGTGTGTGTGTGTGTGTGTGTGTGTGTGTGTGTGTGTGTGTGTGTAAAAAGCACTAAATAAATGCAGCCATTTACTTTATTTACACGTTAAGATTCATGACAGGCATCATCTACAAACTGAAACTACTAAGTGAGTACAAGTTACTGACTGTGCAGGGAGCTGCCCATAACTTGTTACACAACTTGTTTCCATATTGGCATGATGAACCAATTTCGGACTCCCAAGATGAAATGATTCTATGTGACTTGGAAATAAATCCATCCTCCAACATCCACCAGTATGGTACTGTAATGCATACTGTGCATTGTAGTTTTCTGTCATTGCCAATTTTACTGCTGTTCTTCTCCATATCCCTGCATTTATACACCTTCAATTCAATTGGAAAAAAAAACATGTATCAAGTGTATTGGCCTGATTTATCATAGTTGTACACATAAGGGAGAATGTGAGAACCTATCAAGTAACCTTCACTATAATCTGTTGCCTTCATATTTGAACCCTTTAATGACTGTGATACATCACATATTCTGTACAGGAAGCGTTCCTTCTCCCCTTAGGTTTGATGAACTGCACTCATTTACACCTCAGCATTTAAACCAAAATCCCTCTGCAGGTGATTTATCTGTTCTAATGTCATTATTGTCAACCCAGCTCTGATTTGACTTTGTAGCCTCTGTCCTTGTGTGCTGAGAGCAGTATGCACCAATCATCCTGATAGTGAATACCAGTAGATAACTCTCCGGACCTAATTCCATCCGACGTGAGTTTGTGGGGGTTCCATGTACTGATCCAGTAGCCAGGTTTCAAACGGTGAAAAATTAATTTCCAGATTTCAATGAAACTTGCTAAGGACATTCCTGAACAGCAGGGGATGAATCTTAATGTTTTTTGCTGCTGTGTGGTGCTGTGAGCATTTTAGCGCCACCATTAGACCAGAATGTCGTATTGCACATGTTCGATATTGCCATTTGTATTTTCTGAGCATGCTCATGTTCCACAGAGGATAGAGTGCCACCTTCTACAACTTTGCTTGTACAATAACAGATTTTCATGAAAAATTATGTGGATATCCATGGTACCCTGAAGGCAAAACCACTACCAATCAGCTTAAAATGTCCAATTGATCTCAAAACTATAAAAATCTAATTAAATATTCAGACCTAATTCCTGCTCTCTAGAGGATGAACCCTTTCCATTCTGGACACTCCATGTTTTCCTCTGTTTTCCTTTCAAGCCAAACTGCCTACTTTATGTGCAAGATAGCTTATAATTTAATTTGTTGTTGTCCAATGACCCCATGGACAAAGCGCGGTCCATAAAGAAACATTTTTCCGAACTTAGTGTTGATGACATTCTCTGTCTGTCCGAGACAACAGGTAGGCAAAATACCGGTGGCCACAAATAGCCATTGTTTGTTTTAATTTTAAGAAACAGAAAAACTGTAATAAACAGAAACATTTCACATTCTTTATTTTGTTATTTGTTATAATTTTAGGTTTTTTTTTTTTTTAGTTTACCATATCTCATTAGATGTGACATGCTTCACATATGCTTCAAATATGAAGAAATGCATATATCATCAGTAAACATTGATTCTGTGATCATTCACTTAAAAAAAAAAGTCTCTGATTTTATTTGGTTCGAAAAATCACAACTGAATCCACCCTTCTGATTTGATCAAATAGATCCCAAACAGAGTTCAAAGTTTTGAAAAACCCAAAGGGCAGGTTTGACCCAGATCAAATGTAAGATTGGTTTACGTGATCTGATCTTAATTCGGAATCCCTCTTTTGCTTTTGAAAAACCCATTTCCAAACACTGGGCCTCATTCACCAACCGTTCTTACGAAGAAATGTGTTCTTAAACCCTTCTTACGAACTTTTTACGAAGATTCTGACATTCACTAATGTTTTCTTAACTTGGATTTGTTCTTAGCTAAGAACAAAATCTACGATCACTGAAAAGCACTCTTACGCACATTTGAGTGATGACAATTTGCTCAATTTTATTTGCTCCATTTTATTTAATTCTACAGTCGTTTACAATGATAGTATTGTACTGTAATGTATTTCTGATCATTTGTTGAAAAAGAAATCATATTATGCAAAAAACACTAACACTGCAATTTACATTAGCAGTTAAACTGATTAAATCTTGCGTTATTTGGTGATTGATCGCTATTTATATTGCCAAAATGCAGTGGTAGAATGTAACAAAGTACAAATTCTTCGTAACCGTACTTAAGTACATTTTTCACGTGTCTGTACTTTACTTAAGTAGACTCAATAGTGCATAGCCTACTTTTGACTTTTACTTTGTTACATTTTGCAGCAATTATCTATACTTTCTACTCCACTACATTTCTACAATGTTCCGTTACATTTTCTGATCAGCTTTCCCCCCGCCAAAACGTCTTCCTGACCGTCACACATTTGTCTCAGCAGTGAAGTTTGGTTGCCGTAGATACTGTATATATGGGGCACCGCCGATCCAAGCCGGCTCCGGTGCTCCAGAGCCCGGTGTAGCGCCGCTGACCCTCGGTAATACAGCCTCCGGTAAAAGTGAAAATGAAAACGTTTGTTTTGTATTATTCCCGTTTTTAAATCATAATTGCCATCTATTTCTCTCCACAGCGTCGTTTACTCCTCCACCAGGCTGCGTAAGACACGTTCATATCTTCTTTATTTGGCTGGACCTCTTCACATCTCCCCATCTGCGCTGCTTCACACACTTTATTTGCTTACTTGCATGGTTAAATAAAATAAAATACATCCATGAATAAAACCAACCGCATTCCGATTCTAACAACACATTTCCGTTTTTATGCTGGTTAGGATAGGAACTTTTTTTAAAAGCCAGGCCTTGTTTGTGGTAGTGGACACCTTCTACTTTTACTGAAGTAAATATGTCTCTGGTTATTTGTATACTTTTATTTAAGTACTGAGATCCACCGCGGCTCCGACAATCTCCGAAAACCTGTCTCCCAGGAGGTGCACAGGAAGTGTCATGTCCTTATATGGGAAATTGCGGGGCGTTTTCTTATGCTAATTAGGAACAACTGACACGCGCTTTCAGTTACGAAGACGTGGGATTCATCAATCCTAAGAACACAGGTGCGAACAAATCTGCTGTTTAAGAACACGTCATGAATCCGACGTAGACTTTTCTTAGGAACCTTCTTAAGAACATATTTCAGAGAAAACTTTTGAAAAACTGGGCCCATGAGTTTTTGTCATTTCCAGTCCATCCAATCATCCATCCATCCATCCATCCCTCTAGTCAGCTATATCCAGCTGTGATATGTGACTCCCATATGTCAGGAATAGCTTACTGTAAACTCTGACCCTATGAGATGGGTATCGCTAGAGCACAGCATGCAGAACAGCTGTTGGGAAGAGTGCTGTGATGTTTAAAAGAGGTGCGCCTGTGTCTGAGTGTCTCCATACCTCTCAGCAACGCCCATCCACTCACCTTACTGCTACCCCAGCACTAACGCTTTCTTCAGAAGTGGGAATTGCTGACCAGCCTTCTTGACCTTCTGCGTGAGTGTTAGTGGAGATCTGGAACTGAGTGGCTGAGCTGTCTTTTCATGTGTCTCAAGTGAACACTTTGGCAATTTGGGAATGCAAAATTTCACAGACTATGCTTTAGAATATCCAACTTCAAAAACCTTTTGCCCTGCTAGTGGTGGGGCGGGCCTAAAGATGTCTGTCTGACTTTAACTTTGAAACCCCACAGAAGAAATCTCCAAGGCTACCAGGACATTTGATGTGAATTGTGATCCCAAGAGGATTATTCATAATTACAATTTAGGTGGGATCCTGACCAAAGCTATGACTAATTAAAAGTTGATCAACATAAAATTAATTATCAGCAACATTGTTGTTATTAAACATTCACTGCTTTTTCTTTGTCTCATCATGGCGTAGTCTATGATTATTAATTGCATTTCTTTAGGTTTTGGACTGCTGGACAAGCAATGTGGTAAATATTTGGCAGATTAATTGATAATGAAATTGTTAGTTGCAGCCCCCTGATCTTAATTATTCTTTCCTATTTAGGTCAAATTTAGCCTTGACCATCCTGAAGTTTCTAGTGACCCTCTGACCTTTTCATTTAGTGGCATTATCCCAGTTGGTCCAGAATTCTTTCAACTATGTCATCTAGTGAGGAGTTTACCATTACGTTTGCTTAGTACAGTCTTGCTCCCAAGATTTTAATGACCCCCTGAACTTTTCTCTAGGCTCCCCCTCAGGACAAACTTAACGTGTATCTCCACTACTGGTTAGGGTCTTACAAAATGTGTAATTATCAGTTTCTTTCATTTATTTATTTTTTTACTTTGAAGTGTAATGAACATTTTCAGCCTCTTCGTTTTCTTTTTTTTGCATGCTGTGTGTCCTCATTACAAATTGAACCTGCATTTCAAACGGTGATTTAAGAAGGCGTTACTTTATTTACAAATGTGACACACAATCACATTTATGTATGTATGTATGTATGTATGTATGTATGTATGTATGTAAGTCTGGCAGGCACACTATAAAGTAGTTTTTTTTCCCCCCTAACTCAGTCTACATAGAGAATAGTCGTCATTCAAATGAATTATGGTACACTTTGCAGCACTTATGTCATATGACCATGTCCTCAAATCAGATCAAAAGCACAATACCAGCCATGTCCCTGAAACATTAATGCTCTTCCAGTAGGTTGAGCTCATGATGTCATTGCCAATATAATGCCAGATCCATTGGCAGGCATCTGCATCCAATGAAACGTGATCTGGGGCCCATTAGCCAGCCTTAACCAGGCAGAGGCCCACATGCTGTGGCTTTGGTGGTGTAACATTCCTACAACATACACAGACTGGGTCGTCGGCCTGGTTCTGGGTGTGGAGTAGGTTACAGCTTGTGGTCAGCCTGTGAGCAAAAGCGGGTGGAGAGAGCTAGGTGCAAACCACATGTTGGATCAGAACCTCCTTCCTCGTCTGTAATCTCTTCTAAAGCCAACTCGATCCAGATGGCAGATAGAGTGGGTTGATAGTGTTCAGATAAAATGCCTCAGATGTTTGGCACCAAAGATGAATAAAAGAGTCATTTTTTTTATTTGTTATTTTTTTTACATTTACAATGTGTCCTCAGTGACCAATTTGTAGTGTTGTTTCTCAATGCGTCTCCCATCGCTCAGTCACCGCAAAGAGCCTGCAGAGTCGCATTACAGCCTGTCAGACACAAACACAGATTTATGTGGAAAGGGCAATTTAATGATCTGGTGTTTTGTCCCAAGCTATGCTGTTTGGGATTCCGCTTGACTCGAGTGTTGACGCTCTTGATTGTGTCCATTGTCTGTGCAGCACTTGCAAGTTTCTTTTTTAGCTTGCAAATGTTTAACACCTGCCTTGCGGTGTTGAAAGAAGACCTGATGGTGACAATGTGCACCTGGTGTTACAGGTAGTACCTGCTTAAGCTGCCGTTAAGCAGTGATGTTTCTTTTTATTTAAGGTGTGTCTTACTTGTTGAACAACCACATTTGCCCATTTAAGCACCATGGAACTGTGATAGTAGAGCGTTCCATAAATGCTGGCTGCTGGCCAAACAGCCGCCTACTCATTTACGTCTCGCCGGCTACTTTTATTATATGAATAAAATTAGTATTCCGCTAAAATAGTTTTGATAAACAAGTTGCTATTGCGTTTTTACGACCACTAGCCTCTGCTTCAAAACAATTTGAGCATTATGATAGATAGGCACGTGATAGAAAACTGTCTGTATCAGTCAGTCCTACCCCCCACATGCACACGTGTGCCGTTTTGTCATGTTGCACTGGTCGTCTTGTAAAGAACCACCATTGTTGCCACCATCTTGTTGTCAATTGTCATGAGCAGAGGGTTCAGTAACAGCACTTGGCATGAGTTTGGTATGAGTGTCTTCAATCCTGGCAGGTATGCAGACCTAAATCTGGTGCAGATTGGTTTCTATTAGCAGTGCCTGACTTTATTTGGCAACTATTTGCCCCGTGAGACACATTTAAACTATCATATTATTGTTATTCATCATTAAAAAAAAAAAGTCAAGGTGGAGCCAGGAGGGCAGTTTAACTGCTGCAGCTGTGACATGTTTAACTGCCTTAATACGCTTGTGTTCCGCAAAATAGATGCCAGGTGATGCAGCGAGACACACACACACACACACACACACACACACACACACACACACACACACACACACACACACACACACACACACACACACACACACACACTTAATTCCTGTCGTTGCCGGCTTGCCGCACTGTCTCCTGTTTTACCTCAGTTCACTTTTTTCTTGCCACATAAATTTTTTTTTAAATATTTTGTGATTCCTTGGCTCTTACATAGACTCCCTGATAGAGACACACATACATACTGTTCTGTTGATCCCTGTGTAACATTAGCAAGGTGCTCTGCATGGTAAAATAAACAGTCGTATAAAACAATAAATATATGTCAGCCGTCTTATCTAGGTCAAGTTTAGACTTGCTGCAATTGGAACCTATGGTGAGAGAGGCTCATGTTGTCTTTATAAACCTTGTATTTCTATACCGATACATCAATACTGTTTTTTATTAAAGTAATGAGCATAAGACAACTGACTAGAAAGAACCAAAAAAAAAATGTTGGTCAGATTTTGATAGGTTATTATTATAGCTCCCAGAGAATAAATAATGCATTCAATGAAGATTATCTCATAATTGTGCATTTATATTGCAGACCATTTTTTTTTTTCTTCAATGGCTTTTGCCTGAACTTAATATGTGATAACTGTCTTTGGTATTCTGAATGGCATACATAGGCTACTACATTAAGCGATAGCCTATCTTTTATGTAGAAATCCAGATTCAGTATTATGGCCTATAGGCAGGAAATTCCAATCAGACACACAAGAGTGAAACAACTAATATTTTTAAATACAGATTTTTATATATTAAAGCACGCTAGCACGCTGTACATTACAGATTACATTAAAACAAAAAGGAGCAAACTACGCGTTTCGGACACTAGTTTGCTGCTTTTTGTTTTTAATGTGATCTGTTAATAAAATAGTGTCGGTGGCTTTTGGCTTACTCTGCACCAGCTGGCACAGAGGAGAGAAGCCCTGCTGAGCACAGGGTATCTTCAGTTCTTTGTTAAATGGCACCACCTCTTGGCTTTGGCATTTTAATTATTATTTTCCTTTTATTTACTGTTGGAGAGCCTTCACCACTTTTGAAACCCTCTGTCTAAAAAGAATGAACTAAATCTGCTGAATTGAATAGGTCTCTTGGTTAGGTGAATAGTGTGATAGGTTGAAATGAATAGCCCTTGACATGTTCCTAAACGTCCTCCATTATGATGAACATGTGCCGATGCTTATCTTGGTTTGGCTGAACTTGACTGATGAAGGACCTGAGGTGACACCTATGTTATGACTAACAGAACTCGAGCAAATCCTACATGGGGCAGCCAGAGGGAAAGACTCAAAATTACTTTTTATTTTATTTTTTTTATTTTTTTCTTCTCTGTGGGTGAACCATGCCCTCACCTATCCTCTTAGCTCCTACCACTCCTATGAGCCGCTGTCTGTCAGGACCCTTTGACCCGGTTAAGCTTTTGTTTACTTTAATGTGATTGATTTGTTTTGAAGTCGCGGCTCTGTCCGGTGGGTTGCCTTCACTGCCCACATTTTAGTCCAGACTGCTCAAGGTTTATCAGCCCTGAAGGGTTTGTTTCTGGGGACCTTGCTTTCTTTATTCATCGCCTGCATGGCACTGTGCCACTCTAATCAAAACAGTTCCTCCAAAAAAAAAAAAGAGAGACATTAACCAGCTTTTTTGTGCTTTGTGTATGAAAAAGTGTGCCTTTGTCTTTGTCAGTATGTAGGTTTGTTGCCCCCATGTTTGTCTGTTGGACACATAAGGCTGTTCTGTAAAGATAAAGGTGGCAATTAGTGCCACAGCCAGATCACTGTATCTAATCAATTCATATTTGTTAATAAATTAGTCCTAAAAACATAATAATATTGAAGCAAGTGAAGAAATATGCCAGAGCAATAAGAATTCCAAGTTGTTTTCAGTAGAAATAAGCTTTCCTAAACTTTTTAAAACTTAATACTATAAAAAGTTGGTTTGCATTGAAAACTAAGAGAAATTATCCTACTGCCTTGCCAGATGTTGTCACTCTTTTGAGAAAGTAAGACAAACAAAAAATACTTAGTGTCATTTACATGGACACGTTATAGTGAAAACTACTACTTTATCTACTAAGAAAAGTTACTTTATCTGTCATTAACATAGACACATGTAAATGGACTGTTTTTATATAGCGCTTTTCTAGTCTTAACAACTACTCAAAGCGCTTTAACATAGTTAAAGAAACCATTCACACACATTGATACGCTGTGGCCAAGGCTGCTGTACAAGGTGCCACCTGCTCATCACACTCGCACACATTTACACTCCAATGCACAGCATCGGGGGCAGCTCGGGGTTCAGCGTCTTGCCCAAGGACACTTTCACAAGGGACTGCAGGGCCATGGATTGAACCACCAACCTTCCAATTGGCAGGCGACCGCTCTACCACTGAGCCACAGCCACCCCATGTAAGAGTAAGTTTCAAAGAAACAACCTAGATGTCATCACCACTTCTATTGGCATTAAATATTAGCTATAGCTATTATCCTATTCATATAATTACAAATGTTGTTCTTTGTCTTTCATATTTGCCATGAACTTATGCAATGCCACTGCCTTTAACTGTACAGAGTGTACGGACATTGCAGCCACATGCACATGCTCACAAAAAAGCCTGTGAACAATGAACAATGGAAAGACAGTTGGGATGCACACAATGCAACTGATTGTACCTATTTCAGCCTCTCAGTCTGCAGTGCATTCTCAGGAGACATGAGATTGTATGTCTGCAGACTGACATGTTACAGATAAAGGCTCCGCCAGCTACATTCCTCTCACACTTTTTACAAGCTCAATTTACATACGTTTTAACCCCTTTTACACACGCATACTCTTAGGCCCTGTTCAGACCTGGCATTAACATGTGTCTTGGGTGAGCCGATCACTAGTGGACAGCTCTAAGTACAGGTGCGAATGCACCTAAGTTGTATTAAGGACCAATTGAGATCCGATCACTCAGACCACATTTGAAGGTGGTCTAGGACACATGTGGCCAAGGAATGCCTACTCAACTGACGACCACTGCCTAAGTGTAGCGTTCTTAAATCGCATAAGCTAGCTTTGTCGATGCCTGACAATTTCAAATATCCAATATACAAACCCCAATTTCAATGAAGTTGGGACGTTGTTTAAAATGTAAATAAAAACAGAATGCAATGATTTGCAAATCCTTTTCAACCTATATTCAATTGAATACACTACAAAGACAAGAAGACAAAGACAAGAATCTTGTCTATTCATCTATTTCATCAGTTTGAACATTACGTATCTTAGATACGTAATGTTCAAACTGATGAAATAGTTTTTTTTTTTTTTTTTTAAATCTTGACTTATTTTGAATTTGATGCCTACAACACATTCCAAAAAAGCTGGGACAGGGGCATGTTTACCACTGTGTTACATCACCTTTCCTTTTAACAGCACTCTAAGCGTTTGGGAACTGAGAACACTGATTGGTGAAGCTTTTTAAGTGGAATTCTTTCCCATTCTTGCTTGATGTACGACTTCAGTTGCTCAACAGTCCTGGGTCTATGTTGTCGTATTTTGCGCTTCATAATGCGCCCCACATTTTCAGTGGGGGACAGGTCTGGACTGCATGCAGGCCAGTCTAGTACCCGCACTCTTTTACTACGAAGCCACGCTGTTGTAGCATGTGCAGAATGTGGCTTAGCATTGTCTTGCTGAAATTAGCAGAGACGTCCCTGAAAAAGACTTTGCTTGGATGGCAGCATATGTTGCTCCAAAACCTGTATGTACCTTTCAGCATTAATGGTGCCTTCACAGATGTGTAAGTTACCCATGCTATGGTCACTAACACCCCCCCCCCCTCCCCATACCATCACAGATGCTGGCTTTTGAACTTTGCGCTGATAACAATCTGGAGGGAACTTTTCCTCTTTGGCCCGGAGGATATGATGTCCATGATTTCCAAAAACAATTTGAAATGTGGACTCGTCACACCACAGCACACTGACGGCATTTCTGGATGTTGTTGCTATATGGCTTTTGCTTTCCATAGTAGAGTTTTAACTTGCACTTATGTCAATGGTTTTCTGAAGTGTTCCTGAGCCCACGTGGTAATATCCTTTACATAATGATGTCGGTTTTTAATGCAGTGCCGCCTGAGGGGTCGAAGGTCACGGCATTCAGTGTTTGTTTTCAGCCTTGCTGCTTACGTGCAGACTTTTGATGATATTATGGACTGTAGATGATGAAATCCTTAAATTTCTTGCAATTGTACGTTGAGAAACGTTCTTAAACTGCTGGACTATTTTCTCACGCAGTTGTTCACAAAGTGGTGAACCTCGCCCCATCCTTGCTTGTGAACGACTGAGCTTTTTGGGGATGCTCCTTTTATACCCAATCATGCCATCAACAATTAACCTGTTCACCTGTGGAATGTTCCAAACAGGTGGTTTTTGAGCATTCCTCAACTTTCTCAGTCTTTTTTTTTTGCCCTGTCCCAGCCTTTTTGGAACATGTTGCAGGCATCCAATTCAAAATGAGTGAATATTTACAAATATCAGTTTGAACATTAAATAAAGGCGTAATACGTACATTACCATTGGTGTAGTGACACAAGGTAAGCCAGTGACAAATTTATATTATAAATAGGTAAACCTTTTATAGTGACTAGCGCACAATTAATCAAATTTTAATCTGCTCGTTCAATTTTTGCTTGATGATATTTAAAATGCGTCATTCCGTTCATAGAACAGTTTTTGCAAAGCCAGTCTAGCGCTCCATAAACCACTGTTTGATCACATGTCTCCATGAGCCAGTCAGAGCTGTTCCCTGCCTCCACCGCGCAGCTTAATTTCTAGATGTAGACAGTCACAGAGGACAGAGTAACGTGAGGAATATTCCACAACCGGTAGCAGTCGGTCATCATAAGCCGGTCACGATGTTTACCAGTTTACCAGTAAACGCAACGTTTTGTCCCGTCTGTGTTGTTTTTCAGACAACAGCAGTGACCAGTGCTAGTTTGTGTCTTTTAGCTCATAGCTTTAGCAGCAGACTGTTGTTGGACGTCCCGCTGTTGGAATCCTACAGTGAAATACAGACACACTACACTGTTTAGCAGTCAGCATTTTGGGCCTTGTATAATCCAGTTACTACTGTGGCTAACGGTAGGCTAACGTTAGCTGCTGTGTAACGTGTTATTAGTGTTTACTAGCGTGACATTCAGCGATGTTTATGTTGCCTCTAACGTGGGTTTCGGAGCATCAGAGCGCAACGCAGACATGTAAGTGGCAGTGTAATGAGCCACAGAAATCCGTGTAGCTATTTCGTCTGGTAGATACCAGGCACCATATGCGCCGTTAACGTGAACAGAAAATTGCATTGCCTGTATCTTTCACGGCAAACATGCATGTGTGGAAAGCGGTCGCACAACAGCTGAAATGGCATACTCCTTCACAGTATCCTTCAATAAAGGAGGAATGTAGCACAATATGGATGTATTAGTAGGAATGTAGCACAACATGGATGTAAAAGCAGTTATAATTATATAATTATGTGACAATAAAATTTTGTTTTGGCTAAAATCAACAAATAATCGTGATAATTAATCGTGATCTCAATATTGATCAAAATAATCGTGATTATCATTTTGGCCATAATCGTGCAGCCCTAGTACCTTATCACAAAAATCGTTTTAACTGCAAAATTTTAATACGCAGTCCTGCTAAAAATTGTAATTAACTTTTCTTTAAGATTTGGATTACTGCTTAGCTGTGACGTTAAAGGTTGGTCATCATCGTCACTGTCTTTGTCTTTTTCCCTGTTTTCTTTGCCTCCCTCTTTCTTAAGTTAAGCTAAAGCGAGGATAACCTGGTTCTCGTGACCCGGCGGTGTTCTCATCTCCCCTGATTAGGTGAGAGTGAGGTAATGTGCTGTGGTCTGTGCTGCTGACAGACATGAAGAGAAAAGCACCGGTATTTGTGCTGCTGGCGCCCGCTCAACCAGACATATGCCTGTCAGGATGTTTGAGTGTGGTTGCCATTACTATGTTTTAGGGCTGTGACTTGTTGAGATGAGTCTACGCAAAACAGGTCAGTCTGAGAACATACTTTATGTGAGAGGACTCATTTCACAGCGTTCTTTAGAGTGTCCATCAGAATGACAGCACATTCATTACATGTTAGATTGAGTCTGATTTAATTCTGGAAAACAATCATTTCCAGCACGTTGACACAGTTTAAGAAAGAACATAAAATGACAGAACAGTAGGTTTTATAACTATATTACACATTTAATGTTTAATGGAAAACACAAGCATAGAGGCCACTATTCCTACATTGGAACGGTTACATTTTCTGATTTCCAGATTCCTCATGTTGAGACAGATGTCTTCACTGCTTTACTTATGGAACACGGAGTGTGACAGAAAATAATCTTCCCTGTACTGGTCTGACCTTTCAGCCAGTCTTTGGTTTATTGGCGACCTGAAGAGTAACCAACTCAACTGAACTTGACTCTCAGGGTCAGGATCCATACAACACAGGGCTGTTTGACAGAGCTGAGCGAGTCTTGTAAAGATTTTTACAAGAATTCTTTACAAGCACTTTAATGACTTTGTCAATGTTACTATGTTGTCTTACCCCATCCACTGTGGTCTGTACGATAATGATGACCTTAACAAGACAGGGCCGTGGTTATGAGGGCAGTGAAGACCTTTTAAGGTCAGGAGATCTCATAGTGGAATACTCTGCTGTCTTTTTTCATTTTTGCTAAACTTTATTTCACATACAGAAATAAAAATCAATTTAAGTCAGATGGGACTGATAAAAAAATCTGACTGCAATGTGCAGATGGTGGTATGGCACTAGTGACTTGGAGTACAGTGATCATGGCAGTGTTTCCTCTAGCAGTGGGGGCAGATCTGTCGGAACAAAAATACAATCCTGCTGGTAGCTGACTTCCTAAAATAGTCTGTATTTTCATTTAAAATTGTTTTTATATACATTACACAAAAGGCATGAAAATACAATTACTTTTACCTATTTTGGTCATATACGATATTGACTGCTCGGATTTTTGCGGTTTTGTTTTTAATCTTTTGCGTGGTTGAAGATGCATCTTGGTTGCTTAGTGATAATCATAGTCTCTGTCAGAGAAACGTAACTAGCGGTCTCGAGTAACAAGTGTGGGCATCACCGATGGGCCGAAGGCAAAGCCAGAGTCGGTAACGTAGGCTACGGCGTGGATGGACTCTGTTCTGAATCAGAAGAAAATCACCGGGCGATCGCTCTGTGAAAGGCGCAGTAGGCTACACGTAGATGGTCGGTAGCTGTCTACGTGTTCATTTAACTTTATACATGCTACAACTGGCTGGAATCATTGCACACATCGTCTCCAAGGAGTACACCAGCTGTAAAATGTCCTGGAGGAAGTTCATGCAGCAACTGGCAGAGGAGCTGAGAGCGGAGTTTATGGAGGAAAGAAAGGGAAGCGGCGCACGGTCCGAACAGCGCTGCGCACCGCAGCAGACACCAAAACGGAGGCAGTGCCTGCCAGGTTAGGTTATAAATGTTCAAATAACATAGCCAACTTTTAATTATTTGGCTGTGAATTATGTTGAATGAATTTTCCCCAATATGTTTCATGAATGTATGAAATAATCACGGTTTAGCCTACTATGCCATGATCTGATATCAAGGGCGTTGTATTGAATCAACAGCCACGTGCAATTTTTGCTAGCAGGTGAAGGTGAAACTAAAAATGAGCAAGAACTATAGACTAATAAAAGCTTAAATGAACTGACAATATTAGTTATAAGACTTACAGTTCTCAAGGATGCACACATGCCATCTCAACCGGGTCCTCCGCATAGACTGTCTCTTTTTTCTTTCTCCCTTTTCTCAGAGTGGGACGCGTGCCCACTCGCGTTGTGAAGTGCGTGTCCGTGCTGTTCTCCGACGTGCTTTCTAACAATCGATGACAGACTGCTTTATTTCTGATACCGTGGTGGGAGGAATCTAACCGTGGCGGACCGCCACTTGCCAATCAACATAGAGGACACCCTGCATGGTCTGAGGATGACATTTAAAGTTCTGAGCATCGAAACTTTGTGAATAAAGGGACGTGACTGAGTACAAGTGATTGACAGTGTGCAGGATTATTTACAGCCGAGGTGTATGAACCAATGGATAAATTACTCAATTCATTGTCTAAACTGTTGTAGATTTTCTGTTGACTAACTAATTAATCAATTGCTTCAGCATCAGTACCTGTTGTATATTGAAGTGGAAATGTCCGTATTGTCCATATTGAAACTGAAATGACTAATTAAAAGCTACATCTGCAGCTCTGTGAGGTGGTGCTTTGAGGTCAATGCTAACATGCAAACAATATATGTTAACGTGCTGATGTTTAGCAGGTGTGATGTTAACAGTGTTCATCTTATTTTAGCGTGTTAGCATGCTTACATTGCTAATTGGCACAAAACACAAAGTGCAGCTGTAGCTGATGGGTCATTGGTTTTGCTGGTTTTTGGTCATAAACCAGTCGTGGAACAATTCAATTTTTTTTTTTTTTATCCTGAGGGGGACATGAATGCCTGCACCAACTTGTATGGCTGTCCATCTAATAGTTGTCAAGACATTTTACTTAAAACCACAAGTAATAACCTCTTGGTGGTGCTAGAGGGAAAGTCAGGGGATCAGCAAAGTCTATAGGATTCATTGTCTCAAACCTATGAATGTTTGAACCAAATTTTGTGCCAATCCGTCCTGCAATTGTTGAGATACGTCTGGGGTTGGGGATTAAGCACGGTTAAAATGCTGACACCGGGACATAACAGTCTGCAACCACCGTTAGAAAAACAACACCGATGGTACGTTCACTTGAATGCATTCAAAGTAATTGTAAAATATAATAATCTGGCGGTAGTTTATTTTTTTTTAAATATTTTTAAACATACAGAACATACAAACACAATTGAACAAGAATAACAACCCTGTCCCACCCCCCACCAGGAAAGAAAACAAAAAAAAAACAAAAAACAGGAATCGGGAATCCCACCTTGCCTAGTCACTCTCCTCTAATTCTTGTGATGCTGAGGTCACCAAGACCGATACCTGCGCTGCTGCGTTTTTCCATAGGTCTATAGTAGATAATTTGGCTTTGTTAATCCTTGCTGTAGAGAGCTCAAGCATAATTCGACATCCGATCCCATCAGATATTATTGATGTTTTATTCCAAAACTCGTGCACCTGTTCACACTCCCAGACCATGTGCAGGAAAGTTCCAGTTTGTTCAGGTTGGCAGAACGTGCAATAGGGAGTAGGAATGGCTTTAGAGACGTATCTCTTCTGGGGAGTCCAGTATATCCTATGGCATATGTTGAAGTGGATCTGCTGGTGATTTGGGTTCTTGGAACAATGGGAAATGTTGTCCCAGACTGTCTCCCAATTAATTACGTTCCCCTCCGGGCTCAGCTCTCGCTCCCATTTCTTTAGTATTGGGAGTTCTCCTACGGATACTTGCATCAGTTTAGCATAAATCTCTCACAGGAGAATCAACAAGCCATTTAATGATTGGGTGCATCTCAATACTGTTCCCCCATGGTACTCCATAACATTTTAGGGCTGATCTTAAGCGAAGATAAAGGAAGAAGGATGTCCTAGGGATCTCAAAGCTAGCTCTCAGGTTTTCAAAACTTAACATACCTTCCTCATTGAATAGCTGGTCTAGAGTGTAAATACCTCTGTCACTCCACTGCTTATAAACAAAAGGTTTGTTATACCAGACATTAAGTGTATGTTGTGCCAAATTGGGGTATTCAAATGCCACTTATTGGAGTATCTTAGTTGCTCCTCGACCTGTTTAAAGTTGGTCAATGTGTTGGTGATAATAGGGCCAAGGGCTAGCATACACGTTTTTGGACACACACCTGCAAAGGCAAGGTCTTGCAGTCTTAGACGTCCAGTGAGCTTTTGCTCTATTTCTCTCCATGGGACTGTAGATGAGGGGTCCATCCACACTCTGAGGGCCCGTAGCTGAAAAGCTCTGTGGTACACTTTAAGGTTAGGGAGGTCCAGGCCTTCCATGTTTGCGGTACGTTGCAGGGTAGAGTATTTTAGCCTAGGTTGTTAATTATTCCAAATATACTGCCGAATTACGGTATATCTGACGGTAGTTTTTGTTGTTTAACAGCAATTTACCACTTACCATTTACCTTTAGCACCAGTATTGGAAAATAACCCAAACGATACCCAACCCTACTTACGTCTGGACCAAAGTAGTGGATTGAGCCATGTGGCTAGCGTGGCTGAAAAAAGTAATTCTCATAGTGAGAAACTTCTACGACCGTTGGCTGGTTAAACCCTTTATAACGGGTATTTTAACAAACAAATCCTGTCCCCTTTAATAGGGTTGTTAACTCTTAAACCTATTAAAACGGGACTTTCACTTGACAGCAGTATCATGAGTATTTGACACAGAACGGGTCTATTACACACAATGTTTAACTTAACTGCGGAGTGTTTGCCTCATGAAGACCGTAGTGATGTTGTACTGTTTGTACAGAGGTGTCAGCTCTGCCAGTAGTATGGTGTCGTTCCCATACACTGATAGGCCTGGATCTTATTTAATTTGTTAGTCTGAAAACACATTCATGTTCCAGCTTGAAAAGAAGGCGTCTAAATCAGGTTGCTTAAAAAGAAATGTAACATGAAATGGAGCAGATACACTATCAGTTATGTAATTTGAAAACTCTGATCTGTTTTTTGACTGTGTCTGCATGGGTATATGTTTCACAGGTAACAAGTATTTAAGGGGGCTGTAAATAAAAAGAAAATATTCCACTCTGTTCTGAGAGTTTGAAGCTGCTATTATTGTTTTCTTTGAAAATAGACCCCTCTTTTAGGTGGAAACCGGTTTTTACCCATCCCCTGATCATCTCTCGGTGGGTACTGGGATCCGGTGGTTTGTCTTCTGTCCAACACACACCCCGTTTTACTCCTTGGATTTCCACCCCAATTGAGATGTGTTTCTCCTTCAGTGTTCCAGCAGGCTTATTATCTTACTCACAAACTCCCTCGGCCGTCCAAAAGCCCCATGTCTGCTTTCCTCATCTCATGTAAAATACTAATTTACAGGCCGTTCTGCCCTCCCAGCCTTGTGCAGATTTATTTTTCTAACTGGTATGTAAGACACATGTAGCACAAAGGATTTCTCTCCCATCTGTTTGCATGTTCAGCTGACACAATCCTCATCTGGCTTTGTGGTTCTTGGAATTGCAAAAAGGCGGTCAGAACATGACAAGGAATACACAATCCTTTTAGATAGCGTTAATGAGCATGTAATCACAAATAATTAGCTCACATTCCTACATTTCTGTTGATCTGAAGCTAAAGCCTTTACATAAATCTCACTAAATATCTGGCTTGACATGGTTAAAGACCTTCTCATGTTTCTTGTAGGACACAGGCCAGTGGATTACCACAGGTGCTGTTTATGTGTCAGGTCGGTCCGGCTTTGGGGACCGGCTGTTTGCAAAGTCGACTTCTCCAGATGTACTTGGAGCTCGTCTGTTAAGGCCCTTTCATGTGTTCTGCAGCCTCCATACAGAAGGTGGGGTCCAGGGATGGATCCCGGCACAAGCAGATGTGCATTGTGCCTATGTGTCCGCTCGATGAGAAATGAAACGCTTCTCATGCAAAGCAAACTGTCAGGTTCACATCTGTGAAAACATGCAGCTTATTTGCTTTTGCGGAAATGTCGGAATCTACAATTGTTTACCGTTTTGAACAAGAAGGTGTCATAGTACTGCTGTTTTAATTAGAGTTGCTACTTGATAATAGTCATTGATGTATCTGTCTTCATTCATGTCTGTCATTTCTTCATTTGAATTATTTGTAAAAAATAAAAAAAAAACGACAGCAAAAACAAATTAATATTGTTATTGCAATGGCAATCTGTCTGTCCACCACTTTGTCTTGGACAATATCTCAGCAAGTATTAGATAGATTTCCATGAGATTTTGTACTAGAGCTGAAGATCTTTGCCCGAACCCGACGGGACCCGACTGGACCCGATGGGTTCGGTCTTAATTTCTATTATTTTACACGGGCTCGGGCCGGGCTCGGGCCGGGCTCGGGCTTGCGCTTCGGGTTGCATGGTAAATGAGTGGTCAGCTGATGCGTTTTGATTAGCGTGAAAATGGATCCTGAGGAGGTGAAACGGAGGCTGGTCTCTGGAGGACTTAGTCTGTTTCTTTGTTCCAACTTCCAAGTGGCCTATAGCCTCCGTTAGTCATGAATAAATGATGTTAAAACATGTATAAATGACTCATTTTTTACGAAAGACAAAGGAGCTGTGTGCGTGGGGCGCAGTCTCTTTTTTTTTTTTCTCTCCCTTTTCCGCTGAGTGGTGCGTGTGCCCGCTCGCGGTGTGAAGTGCGTGTCCGCGCTATTCTCCGACACTCTAATGATGCTGATAGACGGCCTTTTGTAAACGGGTTCGGGCTTTTAAAAAGCTGTCAATCAAAATGTACTTGTCGGGCTCGGCCCGAACCCTGTCGGGCTCGGGCCTTTTCGGGCCGTACTTTGAAGGCCCGATTACAGCTCTATTTTGTACAGACATGTACTGTATGGTGCCCAGATGGTAAACCTTAATGATGTTGGTAGTTCCCCGACTTTTCCTGCACCACCATGAGGTTGGCATTTTTGTTTTTTAATGATATTTTTCAGTAACTATTGGATTGACTGCCAAGAATGTTCAATCGCTTTATGATTCCCGAACTTTTTCTCGAGTGCCATCATCCGGTGTCCAATGCTTTTGATGTCCAAATACCTGCAAAACTAGTGACATTTGCATTCAGTTAAGTGCTAATTGTATTATTGTACATAGGCCTATGGTATATTTTTTTATAATTCTAGCATGCCTAACAACATCTGGAAAGGGGACTGCCTATCAGAACTATTTTCAGCTAACTTGGGTGCATTTGCAATTGTTTGAATGTTGATTAATGTCAATTGTTAATTTTTATTTATTTTTTCTAAATAAAATTATTATTTTGCCCAAAGAAAAGCGGTGCCTAAATACAGCCTCAAGGAGCCGCTAGCATGGCTATAGATATCTGTTGGTAAATTACTTAATCCGTTAACCCATTATCAGCTGCATCACTGAGCCAGTGAGCAAAGGATGTCTAGATGCCGGAGTTGAAAGTGGCTAGATTTGGTTGAATATGTGGTTCAATTGTTTTGTATTTTAAAATAAAATGGAACATGGGTCAGTAGAATTTCTCTGCTATAGCAAATGGCGAGTGCTCACTAACATAAAGTTAGGACCTGCTTCACATGTAAATGTTCTTGAAACAATGTTTATAGATGTTGAAAAAATCTTTAACGTTTCACCCAATTTTGACTTGGATATCTGAACAGAATTTGTCCTGCAAATAACCAAATCAGTGTTTACTGTGTACATGTGGCACTTTATAAGTTGCATGTAAAGATATGCGTTGCATGTAAAGATATGCGTTATCAGAACAAGAAGCCACATACAGTTAACTGCAAAATTATATAAATCATTAAAATGTTATAGATGGCTGACTATATGCATATCAACTTTTATCATGCCACTTGAGGTTCTTACATGGAATCTAAATTCCTTTTTGGTTGTGTGTTTAGTTGCACTAACATTGACCTTAACCTGAGGGACCTGAGGGTCATCATGCGTAGGGGGGAGTGGAACTAACCTCTGATGGATGGCCTGGATTCCCCACTGTCACACTGTCTCTCTCTCTCTCTCTCTCTCTCTCTCTCTCTCTCCCCCCTCCCTCCCTCCCTCCCTCCATGTGAAGCTAATGTTACGCTGCTCTGAGCTATCTCATTTGGCAGTTTAATGTCTCAAGTTCAGTACCTGTCATTACATTAAAGCAAGAAAAAACATTTAGATGAATATTTGACATTGGTGATACCACGGTTTGCATAGTTTTGATGTGCAGAAATACCCCCAAGCACTACAGGGCCACAACCATATCATTAGTGCTATTCAATCCTGCAAAAAACAGCAGGGAATTTGACCCAAGGGGATGTTCATCACTCCATCCACTTCCTTTGGTGTCATCTGACAATTTTTTCAACAGGCAAGTTTAGAAGCAGACTGGGGCAAGTGTTGACTGGTTGTCTTCTACGTTTCCTATCCCTGAAAGAGGGAACTCTGACATTGTCTCTGGGAACCTGTTGTGTGTTGAAGGCTTTAGCGAGTCCTTAAGCATGGTCGTTTTTCACCATGGATCCATTATGCCGTAAAATGGCATTCAGACGTTAACAAAAAATGTTTGGATTAGCTGCGCCCCTGGGTCGTACTTAAATATTATTCATCCCTAGAGGGGAAATGAGAAAATGTTCGAGGAGGCTCACAGTTTTTTATGAAAAAAACTATTTATTGTTCTCATTTTGATTGTGTTATCCAATTAATTTTCTTTAAAAATATAAAATAAGAAATTTGTCAGGTTTATGTTGAGATATTTCACTGGATAAAAGAGAATTTTACTTCTGGAGGTATGAGACTAAAAGTCATGGGGTCCTGCAGATGTAAGGCTACTTTGATCAGGCAGGGACTCTTCCTCCCGTCCAGTTTATGCCACCATAATGTTACATTGACTTTGCTGATGAGTGGCTCCAGTGTTCTTAAGGCCCTCTTTGAAGAGATTACAACGGTAGTTAGGCAAGAGAAAAACGGCACAGGAAGTTTTTATGTCTCTCTCTCAACCCTCCAGGACTGAGTGATTAGTCGCTCTGGATAAGCACTCTGAATACATGAAGCAAAAGAACCAGTCCTGCAGGCTTTGCTGTCCATCCAGTGAGGGACAAAGGTGCTTTAAGATTAATTTAGCCTAGAAAACAAACAAAACATAGGAATATACTGCAATATGTGTCCATATTATCAATGGGAGTAGACTGGATTAAAAACGGTTTCCAGAGGTTCACATTACAAAGAATGTATCATAGTGTTACATGTTGAATGTCTTTTACTTGCTACTGCTACAACTTCAGTTTCAATTTGTGTCCAGATCCCTCCTGTTCCTCTAGCAGTTACTTTCTAACATCATTCATCCTAAACACACTTCTCGTGGCACTGTAAATACCCCCTCCAGTGTGCACATATGTCCTGCCTTTTCCAGATGAGGAAATGTTAAAGGTTTTCATGACAAGGGTCCATATCTACTGTGTTCTGAGCCAGTTGCTGGGCCTTGTTACAGCCTAACAGCATAGCTGTTATATCCATTCAGTCCACTTAATTCCCTCTGTGTCCTGCATTGGGCTGTAGGCCCAGTTAACAAGCCTGTCTTCACACAAACACAGATTTTACATAAGCTCACTATATCCTCTGTAAGGGACTCTTGAAATAATACCCCAACATCGGATCTCTCTTGCTCTCTGATATACCTCATAAAGTCAGCAGTCTGAGGCTGTACTGACAGACGGTATTTGCATTACGGTGCCGCATCTGTGAGCATTTCACAATCTGCTGTTCAGTTAAAGCTTAGTGTGGCAGTAGGTGTGCTCATCACTCAAAGCTTTGTTGATGACTTACTGATTGAGATGTTTAGGAAGACAGAGTTTCTTATGTTTCCTGTGTTCACTCCAAATTTCCATCTCTCATTTCCTACTTATCTGGCCCGGTGATTTCCCGCCCCCGTTTTCCACCAGGCAGGTGGAAGTCTTAATCTTCTACCTATTTGGGTTGTCTGTCTACCAGAGCAGAGCCCAGTAATTGTACTAGGATAGTAATTGAGCTATCTGTTGGTCCGTCTCAGACTATTAGAGTAATGTGATCCCACCACAGGACGGCCTGGCAGCCGGCTCCGCTTCCCCTGATTATGGCTGCTGGAGGTCGGCCAGACCAGGAGGCCGTGGTGGGCTGGCAGAGTTTGATTTAGATTGGAGGGAGGATGTCCTATCGTGTCCCTGTGATTATCACTCCGCATCCAGCCACCAAAAACCACAGGTCCTCTACAGACAAAGGACAAATTGTAAGAAGGGGGGCAGAAGTTCTTTACAACAAGCTGACAGACACACTTCTGACATATTACTGATGTGTAAAGCTTTCACTAATGTGTTAACAGTTACCCATTTACACAGCCAGCAGACACAGAGCACAAATTCATTCATTTGCAGTCAGTTTCTGATGAATGTAAGTCCTTTTATCGCTGGTCTTCATTAATTCCTGAGGAAAATATGGAACTCTTCATCTATTGGATCGCTTTCTTTATTAGGTTTTATTTTTTATTTTTTTTTTACTTTGTGTGCATTTGGTGCTGGGCAGTAGGTAGCCTACAGTAGTTTAATCTGAGCTTGTTTGCTGTAAACAGCTGAACTGAAGACTGAACCATACAGTAAATGTTACAGCAAACTATCCATATGAGTTAAATGAGGCTTAAAAGCGCCTATAGCTATTTGGCTGAATATTCTCGGTGCTTTAGTCACTACGAGCAACTTGTTTCACATTACATGTAGGGACTGAGGGATTGGCGAATTTGTAAAAAAAAAAAAAAAAAAATTCTTTCTGGGGTTTTTTTGCACCCCTTTTGGCAAACATTACAGCATATTCCAAAAATAGAGAAAATCTCGTTCAGCTATGGACTGTCCGTGCAAGAGGCTTTAACTAGGTAGAGCACAGACATCCACTTTAATAATCGGTTTCAGCAGAGAAAGCACAAAAGCGTCTGCACGCTAATTTATCTGCTCCTCCTGTTTGTTTCTTGACATTGGCCTGATATCTGCAGACAGCTGCTAGCTTGTGTTAGCAGCTACGCAGGTAGGGACAGATTCAAACACTGTTCAGTCACCTGAACAGAGGCTTCAGCGCTCATAACTAGAGATAACAGGTCAACAAACACAACCCAAGAACTCCGATTAGTGTGCAGTTCTTTTGTGGTCTGTTCCTCTTGGTGATGCAGTTGTCAAATTTACTGAGATAACCCGAGCCAGCTAGTCACCTGGAATTCTGGAATTACCATATTCCTGTGAACTGTGGCAGGTATGCAAATTTACCTATTCACATTTTTTTTTTTAAATATATTTATACTAAAAGTAACCTTTTGTGCACATTATATAATCACTTAATTTTCATGATGTAGACTTTCAAACATTGTGCACAAAAAAGATCTAATACTATATTAAAGTCAACATATTGCCTAGATCTATTTGATTCATTTTAAATGATTTAGCTAGAACCCTTTTTACACTGTCTTGGATTTAAAGCAACACCAAAGATTCTTTTGTACCTTAGGGTAATGTTTCCAAAATCGTTTCAGTGGTTCATGAACTCGTAACAGGGTGAACGGCACTTCTGCATTTGCTTTGCGGCCCTCTATCGGCTATAACCGCACTATGCAAGTTTGCCAGATCGGGTAGCGGATCTGTTGTTCGAATGAGACCTAATGAGACAATTCTGCTTCCAACCTGTAGGGGGACCGAAGAGGAAAAGTGCTTTGGTGTTGCATTAACTGGGGCTCTGACACTAGCAACAGGCTTAATGTAGGTTGTAACATTTTCAGAACTGTCAGTATTGGTACTGTAGGATTGATAAGGCTTTATTAATGAAAAAGGTAATGACAACAACACTGTCGGTGCGTCCACATGATGCAGCCTTCCGTGATCGCGCACGCGCCCCCGCCCCCGCCCCTCCTCCACGCAGTTGCAAATAGCCAAGGAGGACACGGAGGATTAAAAAAATATGATGGACTCTTCAGAAGAGGTAATTATCTTCACTTGAGTTTCTGCGCGGGAAAGTCACCGGACAACACAGACTTCTGAACATAGCCATACTGAGAAATCCAGAGAGAGTTGTGTGGAGCTGATAGTCTTAATTAGCTTTGTAGCATCCCATTTGACAATGGCTTGAATGTAACGGACGTTCATTAATATCAAAAAGGTATGCACTAAAGCTTTAAGTGTAAAACATGCTGTAGGGGTCAGACATAAATATAAATCAGTATAAATCACACTCTCCACCTGTGCTCTTTGAATCCCTCCTCCTAAATCATTCTCTCTTTACAGCAACTGTGATACTCACTGACACTGACAGTTTGCACGATTTGCAACAATCACTTTTCTCAGGCTGGTCTACATGAATTAATAAACACTAGGAGCTCCGTTCTCTCTGTCCCCCTTGAGGTTTGTCATGGTGCACAGCGTGTAGAATAAAGTATAAACAGTAGGAACGTGCCTGTCTGTGTTTTAAGAAGGGAACAGGCCCCACTGTGACCCAACTCGCAGTCAATGTGCCGCAGAGAACCAGAGCCAGCCAGAGGTGAGATAACATTCAGTGTTGTCCTGTATCAGTGACCCTCAGTGGCCCCTGTATGCCAGGTCTGACCCTCGCTGACTGACTGCCTCCCCTCCATAACTATTACCGATCCCACTGGAGGAACAGTATGTGGGCAATCCCAATAGAATATTCTGTTTCATGCCATAAGGCATTGCTTTCAATCTTAAGTAACGCTGAAAAAGTCAAGCCAAAAGTTCCATATTGAGATAATGACATGTAACACATGCATAAGAAATGTATCTAAAACTAAAAGCAATTTTTTTTTATTCAAACGTTGACTTGTTATCAGATTTTGGCCAGGTACAACAGGTTGCTGATTGATTGGTTACGTCTTAGTTTTGACCCTTTTGTCTAAGGCAGAACCTGGCACCTTCTTGCTTGTTTTTCCTCCTTTTAAATTGACAGCCATGGACTGACTCAGAGCTGGGCTTCAGCCAAGCCAGATAATCACTGCAACTGTAGAGAGTTACAAAAATAGTGGAAGTGTAGACTGGCTTTATTCTGGCCTCATGCCATTCCCTATTGTTGGCTCATGGTGGACCTGAGCTTTGCTACCCACTGTTAACAGTCTGACCTAAAGTCTGTAAGATTCTTGCATGCTGAGCCAAAATAAATTAGTACAATCAAGAGAGGTGTGTCCAAAGCATGGAGTTTTGAAAGTGGACTGTAGTGAAGTAAATGGTTCCTTTTTGGCCTCACTCTGCTCCGCAACTCAAACTCAGTTCCAAAGAAAATCCTGCTCAGAGTGTGTTCATGTTCACACTGAGGCATCATCCCTCTGGAATGAGAATGGTTGAGGTTTTTCACTCAAGAAATCACAGAACATGCTCAACGTTTTTCTTTCTTCCTCTTATGTAAAACAGTTCTGGTTTTAAATTGCTCCATCTGTTGAACATTTTGACGAATCATTTTTCAATGCTGTCAAAGTGATTTTTATATCAAAGAATGTATGACAGCATTGTAAGACGGTATTCTTTTCTTGAGGCTAATTAAGCGGGTACAGTCTGTGATTTATATGCTGTGGTTACTGAGAAATGATTGGACAGATGCTGTGTGTAGCTGGCAGCTATACAGTTTACAGTGTGTGAATAGGAGCCTTTTTTTATACTGGACCTCATCCAAAAACAAACAAATCTGCAGCAACACTGCCAGAGTACACACCGATTGTTGCTTTTTGTAGTTTCGGTATGTGAATATACTGTAGGTCTTGTTTACGTTAGCCTACCATATATGTGTATGTTTGATTCCAGTATACAGCTGTTTAGGCCAATTACCTGAATTCGAGAAGCTACCTTAGCCAAAATTGATTACTTGAAGTGCACATACATGCAGTTCAATGCACTTGCACATACATGCATACTTGACTTCACATACATGTATAACAGTACGAACCACTTCCACATGCATGCATACTCTCTTGCATATGCATACAGTACACGCATGCTTGTACATATATAAATATATACCAGGGTTTCCGTATCATTAGGCTTAGGCGCAGCACCCAAGTTATTTTGGACCACCTAAGCAAAATTAACTGAATGACCTTTCTCAAATCTAATGATGTGAATGAATGATGAATGTACTTTTTAAGTGTTATTTATTTATTTATTTACTGGTCTAGCTTTTAATAATAATAATAATACATTTTATTTGATGCTTTTCAGGACACCCAAGCTCACCTTATAAATTAGTAGTTAAAAACATGCTTATACAAATAAAATAGCGAGACATGGCAAAGACATACACAAAACACAAGGGGACATATGTGACACATGTTAAAATGCAGCCAACGTTTTAGACTCAATAATAATGGTCAAAAAGGATGTGAAATTGCTTTGTTATTGAAAAACATTTTCTCACATAGGACCCCTTATCCACCCATTAAATATGTGCACCTTTAGTCTCCCACAAACTGTGTGTGTGTGTGTGTGTGTGTGTGTGTGTGTGTCCCCCTCTGCCTGTTAGGTTGACTCAGCTGTTGCACTGTTTGTTCAGGTCCCTTCCCTTCTGTCTGACTGGTGCGTTCCTGTATTGTTGTGGCGCTATCAGGAGGTTAGAAAGGAAACATCCACAGTGCTGTGTGTGGTAGTGAGGAGCAGATGGGTCGGTCAATCAAATATGTGACTTTTACCCACGAGACCAGTCTTCGTGTCCCATGTATGAAAGACAACTTTTGTGACTTTTTTACGTCGACTACTTAACTTACATTCCTAACTTAATTTACGTAACAAACATACTTATTTTAACCCGAACCATGATCTTTTCCTGAACCTAACCAAGTAGTTTTATTTGAATTCGCAATGTTTAAAACTGCTACCGTGCGTTGCAGTCATGTGATTCCGATGACTGGTAACTTAGATGGAAGGCAGGGAGTCAAAAACGGAATGGGGGAAAAAATGAAAAGCAGAATGGAGTAATTTCGTTGGTTTGTTTTGTTAGGTAAATTAAAGGTCCAATATGTAATACTGACAGCTAGTGTTTAAAAAAGTTGCTGCAGTACAAATTCAAAATACTGGAGAGAGTGGTCTCCCTCGCCCCATCCTCCCCAGACTCAAAGTTCACGGAGGTTGCCAGGCTGAGACAGCAGCATCCACAACAACGTTGCTAGACGATTGTCTCACATAGCCAGACATTACCTCACAGCACAGCGGAGTAAAAGCCCGTGCTCACGCGGAGCTCTGTACCCAACTGACAGACACACTTTTTCGGCTTAGAATTGCAGTAGGAACCGCCAAAAACCCCACAACCTTTCCGTCCTCTCCACACGCCAGACAGGCACACTTCCTCGATTCCTTAATCCCGTTCGTTTGTTTGCTGCTTTCATGGCTGTACTAACGTTACAGCTGTAGCGTGCTGGGTTTACGTTTTTACAGGTATATCTGGCAACCCGGCCTGGCTGTCAAACCAGGCAGTTGATAACAACACACAGGCCAAAACATAAATTCCGTCACGGAATGTAAATTTCAAAAAGAAAAAATACTAACATTAGCATTGTTGTCAGAAAAGATAGTATTTCAGCTTAACATGTTTCCTTAAAGGTCCCATGGCATGAAAATTTCACTTTATGAGGTTTTTTAACATTAATATGCGTTCCCCCAGCCTGCCTATGGTCCCCAATTGGCTTGAAATGGTGATAGGTGTAAACCGAGCCCTGGGTATCCTGCTCTGCCTTTGAGAAAATGAAAGCTCAGATGAGCCGTTCTGGAATCTTGCTTGTTATGAGGTCATAACAAGCAAGGTTACCTCCACTTTTGCTGCTTTGCCCGCCCAGAGAATTTGGCCAATCCATGGGAGAGAGATATCATGGCTTTCAAACGAGAAAAGTGGCAGTTGGTCAAGGCCACACCCCCACCCTTCAACTTGCCCCCCCCTCTCTCCTCCTCAATAGCTAGAGACACAAAAATGGCACATCCTAAGGAAAGCTCATTGTGGGACTGGCTCTAGTGGCTGTAATTCTGCACCAAGGCTGAATTTCGGGAAAGAGACTTCAGATGTAGTATTAGGGGACCACTAAGGTCTATATAAAAGCATCCAAAGAGCACTCTGAGAGTCACTGGCGACGCGGGAGAGAGAACGGGTTGACGTATCACGTTCGAAATGTCATTACAAGTGCCTACCCGTGTGAAGGGACTCCTTCCGAGTGAACACAGTGAATCTGACTGCAGTAGATGTGAAATAAATGCATAAAAGTTGTGCTAATTTAGCGGTTTAGTTCCGGTGTTGAGACGGCAAGACGAGTGCTTCGGGACGGTCTACAAACAAAAAAAATATTTTAGTTGTATCTCTTTTTCGGTGTTGTAGTTTGTAGACGGTCCCTAACCACTTGTCCTGCCGTCTCAACACCGGAACTAAACGGAGTTATTTCATGCATTTCTTTCACACCTCCTGCAGTCAGATTCACGGTGTTCACTCTGAAGGAATAACTTCACATGGGTAGACACTTGTCTACATGTTAAGAGGCTAAAAGCACGTTTAAAACTTGCCCTTTTTCAGTCTCCTGGGTGCAATCCGTAGCAGGAGGATAACACGGTGTAGGCAGCACCGATTGTTTTCGTTTTTCTCGCTACTGACAGCACTCCGAATTTACAAACCATAGAGCTACGTGTTGGAATCGACCGGAATTCTCCTTTTTAACTGTCGAGTAAATCAAAGTAGTTCTGGAAAATAGCGGTTGTAGTAGCTATTGAAGTAGAGTAAACACAGAATTACTGCATCCTTTTTACTACTTGTCTGCATTTCTCTCTAGAGGCGTTTGTATTATTTAGTTTGACAATGGTGGATCATCATGAAGGCTTCCATTTGTTACACAGATTATCACTACATAAGGAGGTGACTGATGAGATTTATGGAAAGGATCACAACATGGAACCGTCACCAAAAATAGACCAGATGCTTGGGGGCATTTAAAGAAGATCACATACAGATGTTGTCTGTGATTTTCAGTACTCTTTCCCCGATGCACTGTATTCTGTACTGTTTGGAGCTCAGTCTTTTTTTTTTTTAGAAAGGGTTACCCGTGCAACATATGGTGATATTGTTGTTATCACTGGCTTTTACACAGCCCTGCCCAAAGTGATGGCTTGGGCTTTGTAGAACGTTTAACCAGTGTCATACGTGCAACTTTGTAGTTACTTCTTATTAGCTAATAGTATAACGCTAAAACACTAAACTAATATGTTGAACATGGTAAACATTAAACCTTAGCTTTTGCATGTTAGCATCCTCATTGTGAGCATGTTGCCATGCAGTCGGTCTCTCACAGAGACTGTACGGCTGTAGACTCTGTCTTGGTAGTTCAGGTGAGATGTCCCAGTTCATTTTAAATCTTAGTTTTATCAACCATGTATTGTTCAGTTTCATTTACTCAGCAAATGTTGCTGGTCATTCATATTTACAGCGTTACAGTGAGCATACCATCAGACTGCACAAAATAGTTTGTCTGGGTAAATGTGACAAAGGCTGAGCTAACCCTGAAAGTGTGTATTCACATTTCTCCAGATACAGGAAAAAACATCTGTTTCACTTTTGCCGGAAACAAAACAGGCATGACTGGCACCCCCCCTTCCTTCTTACCCACTCCCTTCACCCCCCCCCCCATCATAATGGCTTGATCCTTTTGATTATAGTGTTGGAAGAAAAGCACAGGGGTATTTTTCATGTTCCTAAGTTTTCCTTGAGGGCACAGTGTTGGCACATGAAATGTTCTTTCATGAACACTACCGCACAAGTGGGGCTTAATAAAGACCATCAGACCATTAGAGCAGTAAGTGTGTGAGACCATTTTCCAGTTCCTGAGGCTATACATTACTGCTCATTTAGATATTGTAGCATCAGCAGTCCCACACACTTCTCGGTATGAGAGCGGAGATTGTGGATTCTGTGATTGATGCTGATGACGTTGTTATGGTTCATTGCAATTTGTAAATTGTTTGAAGCTTGTGTAATTGTACGCCTGATAAATGAGAGATTTTGTTGGTAACTGTGAATGGTGGCCATCTGATACCCATCTAAACATCAGATGTACATATTTGTGATGATTGATTGAAAATCTATGTAACATCAATATGGTCTTGGCTTTGACTGTTCTGAGTAAAATGGATATTTCTACCTTGAGGTTATTGTTTCCACATCGATACTGATGGTATTTAGCAGAATCGTCTTGTGTGTGTGTGATTACATCCCTTAGTGCTGAAACAATTTGTCACTGTTGGGCAGAAACCTTGTATCGCCACATTTTGTCATTTAAATTTTTTTTAGAAATCAATCCTATGGTGATAGGTGTAAACCGTCTTTGAGAAAATGAAAGCTCAGATGGGCCGATCTGGAATCTTCTCCTTATGAGGGCATAAAGCAGAGAAAGGTTACCTCCCCTTTCTCTGCTTTGCCCCCCCAGAGAATTTGGCCCACCTATGAGAGAGAGACATCATGGCTTTCAAACGAGCAAAGTGGCAGCCCCCCCCGGCTTGTGAGCTGGAAAAACCAAACTCTGGTCAGGCCAATCACATTGTGTATAGAGTTGGTGGGCGGGCTTATGGCTGCTGCTGTTGCTGCTGCTGGGAACAGCGGTCTTCTGGAAGACTTGGAGTTAAGCTTCTCTTTGAGAAAAGAACAAAAAACGGCACCGAAAACATTCTGAAAAAAGGAAGATGTGTTCGGAGTTTTGCCGACCGTATATGGCAAAAGTTTAATCTATCAACTAGCTCCGCTACCTTCTTCGTTGCTCTGCCTGGTTGTAGCGCTATCCTATTACGTGTAGAGGGAATTTGAAAGACAACAGTTTATCTCGCCCCTTGGATTGAGCCCTGCCAATGGTGAGTTACCAGACCCAACATCTTGATGTGGGTCTGGCTTGTCAGGCTACAGAAATGGCACATCCAAAGGAAAGCTCATTGTGGGAATGGCTCTAGTGGCTGTAATTCTGCAACAAGGCTGAATTTCTGGAAAGAGACTTCAGATACAGTATTAGGGGACCACTAATGTCTATATAAAAGCATCCAAAGAGCACCATGTCATGGGACCTTTTTAATTGACATGAAAATCCAAATAACAAATCGAGTGCCTTGTAGATTGTGCTCGTTAAAGGAGCATGTCACACTTTTCACACAAATGAAGCGTATCATTAGTTCAGGCAGACCACTGAAGTCACTTTTGCATTACCTGATTGATTCAGCTGCTTGATTCACCGTACGTGGCTCATCCACCAGCTGTGTGGCTTTCAGCGAAGTAATAATACTAATCCTACCTACCTTCATACTTTCATGCCAATGGCATTTGCAGCTGCATCTCATCCACCTCGGAGTCCCATCATTTCTTCTCAGCCCACAGCGAGTTTTAGAGACAGAGTAGACAATGGCGTGTTTACTGGCATTTTGAAGAATCTGTTCCTTTTTCTAACCTAAAATCCTAAAATAGAAAGCCAAGATGAATTTGCCATTAATGGAATAAGCATTAATAACAGTTTCTCATCCGCTTGTCTGTTGGTATAATAGATGATTTCACTTTGCAGCTTGATGCAGCTTTGGGAAATCACTGCAAATTAGGATATGTTCTAACTAATTATAAGACAGGGCAGTGATTCCTGTTGAAAATGTACTCTTTTCTTCTACACATTTGTTAAAAAGAAAAAGAAAAATACAGTCATTACGGGCTTAAATCGGTTGGCCTTATTTTTACAACGAATGCAAGATCAAAAATATCATTCATGTGATCATGTATACCATTGCAATTGATGTGATTTAACCAAGCATCACCCCAACTTGCATGTGATGCTCAGAGCTATATGTCGTTTTGTTGCTCTGATTGGTTGTCTTTTCAATTGCGTCCAGAGGCATTTTGGTCTGTGCTGTTTATAACCTTTGGAAATCAAAAATCAACTGAGAGGACTAAGAAGCATTTGCGAATGAGTCTGGCAAGTAATACTACTTGAGAGGTAAACTAAGCTTGGTGCAGTGCTCTTTTTAACACTAGCATCAGCAGGAATGGTTGGCATATGTTGTCCTCAAAATCGAATCGCCCCATGATTAAGCAGAAGTATGTTTCCGTTTCGAAAACAACATTAACAGCAAATTTGAGGGATTAAAATCTGAAATTGGACTGGGCGATGTTCTGTTCATCATTTGGGTTCCTTGTGGACTGAGATAAACAAAGGGGTTTCTCATCAACTTGCTATTGTGACTCTGAGCCCCTTTTCAAAACCAAAAAACCTGTTTACCTGATTAGCAGACGTTTTGACCTCACATTCCTCACGGCTGTCTAACTAAAGGTTAAAAGTGCAAAGCAAACCATTATTCAGATCATTTCTTCTCTCTAAGTGGTTCTCGTCCATATATCTTTGAGGATTCCTGAAAGGCTGATGTGGTTGGAATTTTTAGTGCGACACCAGATATGTTCCCCTAGTGCCATTCCTCAGGGCAGCAGAGCGTGACTATATGCTGCTCTTTGTAGACCAGTGATTTCTCTGGCACTGCTGTCAATTGAGTGTTAAGAGCAAAAGGGTCTCCTAAGAGCTGACGGACATTGGTTCATTAATGAGAGTGCTCGAGAGATCTGCTTAAGCAGTCCAAATATCTTGTATGCCCTTTGCAAAATCTCAGAGATTCATGTTTAAGTGCTGCTATTGTAATCTTCAGGCGCCCATGCTGCCCGTGTAGATCACTCTAACATGTCAAATGGATATTTCCACTCGCATGTTACTAAAATGCACCTTCTCTGTTGGCCTCTTTAGTCTCAGCACTTCCTCTCACATAATGGCATTGAGATTTAAGCTAGGAATGATGTCAGTCAGTTCCCAGGTTAAAGTGTGATCAGTATATAACAATACCAGCCTTGGAGTGGTGACTCACTTTCTCCAGATATGATGAAGAGCTGTATTTATAATCCTCAGGAGGAGTTGTTAAAGCGCAGAGTTCCTCAACAGAACCCACCTGTGGACAGGACATGACCAAAGGCACTTTACCTGCTCCCATGAAGTAAAAAATAAAAGACTCTCTTATAACTTGCTTCTAATGATGTGAAAAACGCCAGTGGGTGAGAGGTACATTAATGTTTGGCACTATAGGGCACCAAAGGAAAAAAAGTCTTTATATAGGCTGGAATTTGTAGCAGCCCTGTGCAGCTTTTAAAGGCAATGGCCCCGTCAGTGGTTTTCCGTTTTTCAGGAATGCCATCAGTGGTCTGTTCACAGCATGTTAAGGTTGTTCCTAAGAAGAATGATTTGGTTTGGTTGCTGCAGATGGTTGCCGTCTGGGTTCCCCAATTTTGAAACTGTGCAGATCAAACGCAGAGAGCCAGAAGTACGTGGACACCCGCCTTTACTCATTGTTGAACATGCCATTTTAAAACCACGGGCATTGATCTAGAACAGCCTCCACTCTTCTGGAAAGGCTTTCCACCAGATTTTGGAACATGGCTGCAGGGATTTGCTTCCAGTCAGACACCAGAGCATTAGTGAGGTCCAGCACTGATGTTGGGTGATCAGGCCTGGTCCAGTTCATCCCAAAGATGCCAGATGAGGTTAAGTTTATTTATTTATTTATTTTTTCTTTTTGGATCTGGCTTTTTGTACAGAGGCATTGTCATGTTGAAACAGGAAAGCGTCTTCCCCAAACTGCTGCCACAATATCATTGCAGGCTGTAGCATTGAAATTCCCCTTCATTAGGGCCTATCCTAGGGCTGGCCAATGCATCGAAAAGTTACAGAAACCATTCATTTGGACTCTTATGATGCTGCTATAACATGAATTAGATAGATGAAAGATGAAGTTCTGTTTCTTAACTCCCTCTCTGTCTGTAATGAAAACTCTTTTGAATCACTTTGATGTCTCACTACATATTTGCATGCACTGGGTTCTTCTTATACAAGCACATAATACACTGTGCTCTCTAATATTGTAGGACAAAATGATCTGTACTTGTTTGAGATGATTAACGTCTGCGTGATGTTTATATGTAAAAAAGCTTTTTGAGGGCGCCTGGGTAGCTCTCCTGGTAGAGCGTGCACCCGTATACAGCCTAAGCTGTCCTATCAAATAAAGGTCTAAAAAGCCAAAAAGAATCACCAAAAAAGAAAGAGAAAAATAAATGCTTTTTAATAACTTAAGCTGTGTTTTCTTGTGCACTCCCTACAGATGAGGTGAACATTCTGCAGGAGCTTTCTCTTCAGATGTCAAACAGCAGTAACGCCTCATTGACTGTGGACGACAGCAGGTGTCCAGTCCTACAAGTGGGACAGTACTCCACCTTGGCTCTCTCTCTTCAACATCTCCTCACTGACGGGTACGCTTTCATCCACATCTCCGTATGTTACAGTAACTCTGATTAGTTTGATATGTTCGCGAGTACTTTCACCCTAGGGTGCTTTCGACCGTCAGCACCCAGCCAAGAACCCGCTATTTTTTTTCGGGTCGAACATTGGGAGAGTTAGCGAGAAGCATTATCAGCTGAATAGCTTAGCGCGAGGGCTAATGGATCCAGTGATGTATCTACGTAAATGACCCCACTAATAATGCTCGAACAAACTTCTACACTAGTACAAATAGTTTAATTACTATATAAACGATGGATTGTAAAGTTGGTAAGTACATCAGAAGTTGTATGTAAATATCACTTGTTCGTTGGCTTCTCGCGCTGCTGTTGCTGCTGCTGCCGCCAGCCGCAGTAAGATTATAGCGAAGTCGTCTACAATTAACACCGAAAAGAGATGCAACAACATTACCTTATTTAATCATTAAATTAATAAATATTTTTGTTGTATCTCTTTTCGGTGTTGTAATTTGTAGACGGCCCTAAGCATTCTAGCAGCAGCAGCAGCAGCAGAGACGAGAAGCCAACAGGCAAGTGTTATTTACATAAACTTCTGGTGTACTTACAAACTTTCCAATCCATCGTTTTATGAGTACATAACCGTATTTGTACTAGTGTAGAAGTTTGGTATCATTCCGGGCATTATTAGTGGGGTCATTTATGAGATACGCGCTAAATAGCTAAGCTATTCAGCTGATAATGCTACTCTACGCTAACTCTCCCAATGTTTGACCCAGGTGAAAAAAGCTTCTGGGGGGGTGTTTGGCTCGAGGTCATGGTGCAAAGGACCCTAGGGTGAAATTACTCTGAACCATCACTTTAATAATGCCTTACTAATGTAAAAGGTTTTGGTCACTGGTCATTTTTTAAATAGTATCCCCCAGTTAGTGAGTTAAACATACTGGTGGTATTCTTTTATGTTTTGAGTAGTCTTGCATTGCCAGACCTTCCTCCACAGCGCTGCGGAGGAGGGTCTGGCGAGTCCACACAGAATTCCGGGATGGGAGAAAAACGTGCTCTGGTTTATTGGCATTTCCTTAAACCAATCACAGTCATCTTGCACCATACGGAGCAACGGCGACGCAGCAAAATAGCCTCGGGAAGGAACTTGTTTTGGTGGAACATGTTGTACGTTCAAAGGTTGTTTTAGTCGTGCAACAGAAAACTCAGATTGGACAGATAGTCTAGCTAGCTGTCTGGATTTACCCTGCAGAGATCTGAGGAGCAGTTAACCATGGGGGAAGAGAGAGATGGCTACATGGTGTTTGTCTGTTTGTGTTTTAGGTTTGCAGATGAGTTCAGTTTACTGGTGCAGCTGCGGAGTCCTCAGAGAGATGAACGCAGTGTCTTCACCATGCTCAGCCCCGACAGCCACGTTATGGTGCAGCTGCGTATCAGTGCTTCCGCCATCATCTTCATAGGAACACAGCAGCGACACTACGAGTGAGCCCACTTTTTGTTTCCTTTCCCTTTTTTAGAGCCAAATTAATTAAAAAAATCAAGTGCAAGTTAAGTATGTATTGAGTGTTGTAACATCTCTTGAGCAGATTCAAGAAACTTTTCTTCATGGGTAGCTGGCTAAAATTGTTAAAAATCTAATAGTGAGGCGAACAAGTTCATGCTTTTGACTTGTAATGCATTACCCATTATCCATTAAATCAATATGTCAAAAGGTGATTACAACAGCCAGCTCAGGTAATTGAGGCCCACTCGTACCCATTCCTGCTTCTTGGCTGAAGTGTATGGAAATGTCTCTGCAAGATGGAGGAGAGCCCTGTGGAAGTGTGTTTGTTTGCAGCATGTGTGTTTTTTTTGACTGTAATTTGTGTTTGGCTGTCTCTTTGGTGAAATGATTTATAGGTGTCTCTTGGCAGGTTTCTCGTCTTCATGAACCAGAGACCTCAAAGCAATTCATCACTGCAAGACAGCAGGCAGAACTGGGCCAAAAGATAGACACATAGATACTATTGTTATCTTTTAATGTTGGCACATGGTTGATTTTATTTTTTTATCAGCATGTCTGCTGGTGGCTACCACCTACAATGTCCGGTGGGGTCTAGAGCCCAGCTTGAATATTGGAGGACAGTAGTGGGTCTTCTAGACATTAAAGATTAATATTTCGTAATTTAAAGGGGAACTCGATTTTACACATCAAAGTCTGTTTTACAAGTCTTGGGGAGTATTACTGCATACAATCCATAAAGCCTTCTGTGGCTCCAGAGGGAGCTGTGCAAAGTCTGATGAAAAATGAAAAAAAATAAAAGAAATCTGATTAGCATGGACTGAAGATTACAATTTTGAAAATGGGGGGGGAATCTGGGAAGAAATCTTCCTTCTTACACTTTTAGTTAGAATAAAGTGATCTTACCAGAACTCTGTAGCCCGCTCCTCATCCCGGCTACAGGCTTGAGGCTACAGGCTTGAGGCTTGAGGCTACAGGCTTGAGGCTTGAGGCTACAGGCTTGAGGCTTGAGGCTTGAGGCTGTAATTTAGTTTCAGCGAAACCTTGTTTCCTATTTTAATCAATCTCTAAAAAACTAAAACAAAAGAAACACACTGTACACTACTTGCCCAGCACCAAACAGCAGGTGAAGAGAAGCCATTCCAAAACAGAGCTAAAAGGAAAGTAGATGTTAATATTATTTTGTGGACACACACGCAACTCCAATGGGATGATAACGTTTCTCTGTGCCTGCTGTTAAGTGTTTAACAAATGACTGTTTAACTTTATAAGGCAGTAATATGTCAGAGGTGTGTGTGCACCCTAACTTAACAAGCTATAATGTTGTAAAAGAGTTTCTGCCTTTTTTAATATTTAATGAGGGTTCTATTTCACTTCTGTTATGTAATTTCTATCAAGGCATGTTAAAGTGATAGATCAGCAATGTTTGCATACATAGATTTATTTCTGCCAGCCCAACCCGATATCAAATGCTACACAGCCGCACCCCTGGAGCTGTCATGGACGTAGCAGTAAAAGTTTAGTTTAGACAGTCTCTTTGACCTACAGCCCGGACCTTGCTATTCAGTAAAAGAACATTTTCATAAGTTAAGAGAAATAAAAAAGGTTATAACTTTCACTGACATCTGTATTCCAGCAGTCAGAGGGCCCAAGTCTGATTTAAACGTATCTTGTAGATTAATCCATGCAGACCCTTATCTCAACACACACAAAACAAAGATGTGATTACATAAGGACCCATATGTCTCTCTGTCAGGTTCCCAGTCAGCGGTCTGTCTGATGGAAAGTGGCACCATCTGGCCGTCAGCGTGTCTGCCAAGCGGCTGGCGCTGTATGTGGACTGCTCTCTGCAGGAGAGTGTGGACTGGGTGTACCACGGCATGGGGATCGGCGGCGATGGGTTGCTCATGGTTGGAGGCATCATCGAGGGCT
Source organism: Perca fluviatilis (assembly GCF_010015445.1). NCBI lineage: Eukaryota > Metazoa > Chordata > Actinopteri > Perciformes > Percidae > Perca > Perca fluviatilis. The sequence goes on from NC_053128.1 coordinate 9,173,354, forward strand.
TTGAAACTCCATTTGAAGTAAGTGGCTTCTATCCAGTTGTATCTGTATGTCCAGCTCAGCAACTTTCTTTTGCTTTTCTTTTCCCAGTGATCATAAAAGAACCATTAAGACACAAAAGCAACCCTACGTCATCTATAGTTAGTCTTGCGCTTTCTTTCTAAACATTTACAAGATGCCCAGATGCATTCATTAAGTTTTTTTTCTACAGGTCAATCTGTTCGAATTTTGGAATGTCGCTCAATTTTGCATGTGTGTGTAATAACACCTATTATATGACCAGATTGTTGCGCAATAGCCAAGTGATATTTAAAACAACTGGTGCCTTGTAATAAGCCACATGTGTATAGTATAGTCTAGTTCCTTTTGAATTTAGTCCGAAAGGACATGCTCATCCTTGCGGAGGAGAGAACACACAAGTAGATATTCCAGCCCCGTGGCTCTGTCCCACGCCATTCCCTTTTCATCACAGACACAGAGACGTGTAGCCCCTAATACTTAGAAACTGTGTGTTTGTTTTTATAAAGTATGCGTAGAAATCCCTGCAACCTGCTCAAACCACAACCTCAATTACCTCCAAAGCACCAGTGTGACATCAAATTACAGAGGGTGATGAGTGTTTGGACAGAGGATGAGTTCAGCAACCTCAAGCCCCTCCTTGTTCTTCAGGCAACATGAAGACATCTCACTTCACTTAACTTTATCGTTAAACAAACCTGAATGTCTTTGGACTAGGGGAGGAAACCCATGAGAACAATTCATGTGAACTTCACATTTTTGCTGTATACTAGTAACCAAGCAATGGGCCCTTTCCAAACAGGCACGCACTCCAAACGGACACTGCACTAGTTAAAAAAACACAAATTTGGACTTGCTACATGAACCTCTCAACATTACTGTTGTCCGGTACAGTAGTTCATTTTAAGTGCTGAATAATATATAAATCCTGCAATGCATTAATTTGTATGGTCCTTTTTAAGTTTTCATCTCAAGGGCAAAACTGAAACTCTTCCATTAAAGGCTGATTTTGAAGGCCCATAATGCACCTGGCTTCGCATGTTGTGGACATGCTGTCCCAGTTACAACATGCTCTCATGTAGCCTGAGGACCACAGCGGGCAGTGTGGCTGTATCACAATGGGGGTGCATCTGGATTTGTTCTTAGCACCAGATAAAATGGATTCTCCATTGCCTGGTTTCCCCCGGTGACAGCTTATTACTGAGCTCCAAGGACTGAGCACTTCCACACTCACAGGTGATGACAGTCTTGTCTCTGGACAATCTTTTGTGTTTGGCAACGCTAAACCATACATTACTCTTACTCCACTGCAGCACGACTGGGACACATTCTGCTTTATTTTAATGGATTTATTTTAAGATCAACGTAGGATATGAACATGAATATGATTGGCATAAAAACAGGTTGTATGTGTTGTGCATCTGTGTTTGGTTTTTAGACAAAGTCTGTTACATAAAATAATCACTGGCCACTTAAATTAGCAGAAATGATTTCCTACATGAAATTATGCAGCAGATGTTTGTGTTTAGCAGACGTGTGATGTTTGCTCCCTCTCTATTTTTAGGGTGTTTTTTTAGCATAGGTGCCAGAGGTTTGGTTTTCTGCAGACAACATGAAACTTATTTTTTCTATATACCTCAGTTACTGCTTTAAATAAAAAACACTTTTAAGATGGAGTTCCTTGGAAAATGAATGTCTCTTTCCACTTTTCTCTGGGTTTGATTTAAGGATGTAAAATCAAAAAGGTTGTTAAAATGAGTTTTAAGTTTTCCCCAATGAGTTTTATTTGTGCATATAAACTGTGATATGAATTTGGCAAAATAAGAAATTTGCATTTTAATATTACGGACATAATTTATTTTAAATCCATGTTTTCACAAAGAAATTTGAACCCCACACACACACACACACACACACACACATGCGCGCTCTTAACCACCATCACATTATAAACAGCCTGAGGACAGAGGCTTTTATGTCTGCTGATGCTTTTTTTGTCATGTTTGGCCTGATGTCAGAGGCACTGGTAAAGTAAAAGAACCCTGGGAACGGCAGTGAAATACATGACCTTCAGTAACCTGTGTGTGTGTGTGAGATTGTCCTTCCATTCTGTGTTTATATTCTGTGCATGCATTAAATGTTATACGGTACATATACAGAACATGTATGAATATGTGAAGATACTGACGTACCGGACTGCTTTCTCTCTAAAGGATCATTCTGATTTAGTGTATAAACATTTAAAAAAGGTCAAAAGAGAATTAGAGCTGCAATTGCAACGGTTTGGTCTGGAAAATGTCCATCACAAGTTCCCAAAGCCCGAGGTGACGTCTTCAAATTGCTTGTTTCGTCTGACCACTGGTCCATAACCCAAAGATTCAGTTTACCATCATAGACAACTATGAAAATAAGCAGAGATTGCCATTTGAGAGGCTGAAAGAAGAGTTAATATACTAACTATACTGTAGGCATTTTTGTGTGAAAACCAATTACTAAATCGCAAGTTCAAACACTTTCCTGCCTACTCAAAGCACTTTTACTTATTACAGGTACCTTTCACTCACATTCATACACTTTGAGATCAGACTGCAGAGCCTGGGATCAAACCTCCAACCATCTGATTGTTAGGCAAATGCTCTACCGCCTGAACTACAGCAGGTTTAGGATTACTGTGGCAGAACTGGAGTTATAGGCAATTCCCTGCTAGCACCGCCCTTTAGGAAGTTGTTGATGTTTTAGAACTGTGTATCTCAGCCCTGCAAGGCTGTATACCAGTTTTGGTCTTGATAGAATCAAAATTGACAAAGTTCTATTCATTTAACTGTTTTTCACATCATACAAATTAGCAAAATACCATCATGGCGGACTGTTCATGGTCCAAGAGGCTTTTTTGTAGAGCACATTGAGCTGGACTTGTGTGAGGAATATCATGTAAATTGGAGGGGTGTGTGAGGGGTGTGTCCTTTTCAAAGTTATGGCCGAAGTTATAGCGCACCCATCAGGCCGAAAGGCATTACATTTTTTGGGGAGCATGAGCACATCACCATCAGTTATGGCGACAATGTTCATGTCTCTAGCGTGTTCCAGCCCAAAGTAACTTAATAAAAGGCATAATTTAGCATAAAATGCTAAATAGGCCACACCCACATGCACCAATCAATATGACACTTTAGATCCTGGTTATTATAGTGCGTTCCATTTGTACTCTGACCTCGGATTTTCCGAGGTCAAAGTCGGAAACGCCCCCTGACCTCAGATTTCCGAGCTCGGAACCTGGGCAACCTATAGAAATAGCTATTTCTTTTTACTTACGCGTGGCCCCGACGACTAGCGTTATAAGCTAATAAGTGGTATGCAGTGCAATGCAGTAACAGAATATTGATTAGTATTTGATCAGCACTGCCTAGTTTGACAGTTTGACCGCAGTTCACGAGCAGTCATTGACACTGCGATGGAGACTCCTCGGCTCTGATTGGTTGTTTTCAATAGGCCATTAGAAACACCAGGAGGAGGCAGAGGAACATGATTTTTTTTCACAGATGATCTGATTAATGTAGTACTGTCAGGATATAGGTACAGTTTGAGCAAATATGAAGTTTCTAACTGTAGCTTTAACCTAAATGTATTTTCTTACTTATGTTATTGAAATCACCAAAACCATGCTTACTTTATTAGTACTGTCATTTCCCAAAAACTGGGCTATAAGTAAGTTAACTGAGCTGTTGTAATCTGATGTAGAGCCAAATTTCCAAGGTGTTCTGTATGTCAGGATTTTCAGGTCTCACTGGTGTAGTTTCCTGTAATCTCCGAAATGTAACTGTACATCAAGCATTAAGAGACATTTACATATTTATTTTTTTATATCTACATGAAGGTCATTTGGGTCTTCACGCTGTGCTTCTGACCCCTCACATTGTGTTTCATGTTTCCGTCTCTGCAGGGTCATCTCCGACAGCTCAGCTTCCTGATGGGCGACCCAGAAGCAGCCCAGCAACACTGTAGCCGCCACCTGCCCCGATGTGGTGAGAGCGCCCCCAAGTCTCCTCGCTCCCCACGCACCAACAACGCCAGGGAGGTGAGGAAAGAGGAATGGAAAAGAAAAATAAAGAGATCAGGAAAAGTCATGTCATTTTCACACGTGAAATGAACTCTTAGTGTGGCTTTTGACTTATGTAAACAGCTCGGCTCTGACATGTCACCGTGGTGTTTGAGTGGAAGTCAGATGCCCTTTGAAGCCCACAGCCCAGACATTCAGACTCCTGCAGTTAATACTTTTGACAGCAGAACCTGTTATATACTACGAAGCATGATAAAGATCATCGGAGGATTTAAAATAAAAGCGGCACTGACTCCTGTGATCTTGATCCAGTCTGGTGACTTTAACAACTCTGGGTGTTTGGTTGATCATCGTTATTATTTATTTTTTTTTTTAAGTAAAAAAAATGGTCCCCTCTGTTCCCACACAGAATATACTGCTGTCCTCAAATGACCTGGAGGACCTGCTGGGGAATCCCAAGGACGAGTCATTGTTGAGCTTTGGCACAACTGTGAGTAGGAAATGTTGGTGCCTGCAGTGCTCTGTAACGTTGTGCTGAAAATTGCTTGTTCATTGAGGTGTTAAAAACAAACATGCGGTTGCCTGGTTGCACAGCTGCGCCCCAGAGTTGTAGTTGAAGAGTGTGGGCAGCTGACCAGTCGTCATGGTGATCAGTTCCAGCTGTGGACAGGCAGGCAGCTATACAGTCGTTTATACCAACTGCTTGTCTGGTTTCACTGGTTTCTATTTTGTTTTAATCAGACTCTGTCTGTAAAACCACCAGTCCAGTGTCTGTCATTAATTAGCGCTGCGGTGCAGAGCTTTGGGCGTCAGAGGCACCAACCGGCCGTCCCACCTCTTGTCCTTAGCTGACTGGTCAACTTTGTGTGTGTGTGTGTGTGTGTGTGTGTGTGTGTGTGTGTGTGTGTGTGTGTCGCCTGACCTGTCTGTCCTCTGGTCCATAAGTCTTTGTCTGTTCACTGGTCTTTGTTGTGGCCTGCAAAATGGCTCATCTGAGTGCTGAAGCTCTGTTTTGATTAATTGTAGCGAGGGCACATTTCTTATGTTTTTTATAAATAGAAAACAATCAGCCAATGTATTGATGTTGTTTTTTGTTACGGTATTTTAACTCAACCACTGTGTAATTGTACGTTTTGGTTGAATTATTTATGGCGTATGATCAGCAGTTTCTGTATTTTCTCCCTGTTTCTTCCCTTCATGTTTGAGAAGTTTTTCTGAGCTGTAATCTCTGCAAGAAAACCTAATGTAATCTATGGTGATCATCATTTTCCCACGTAGTTTTTGTTTTTCTTTCTTTTGGGGGCATGTGGGACCAAAAAAAAACTTTTCAAACTTAAGTAATTGAATAGCTGCCGACAGACAATTAATCAGCAACTATTTTGATGATTAAAAAAATAATTTTTAATGATTTAATGCAGAAATGTCAAATATTTGCTGGTTCCCGCTTCTTAAATGTGAAGAATTTATGCCTTTCTTTGTCATGTATGTCAGTTAATAGAACGACTGTTGCTCAGACAAAACCAGACAAGTAGTATGAAATGAACTAAGATTGACTGTTGAAGAAATCTGCATGGTATGTTATTTTACATGATCTGTTCAGATTTATGCTTCTGCGGAGGCTCCATCCAGAGCTTTTGCTGTAGCCTACTTAAGTGGCCTGAAGTTTATACTTGTGCGTTAGTGTGTGCGTCGATCTCTTTTAGGGAATAGCAGGGCCGGCATGTATGTGCATGTGGGGAGTGTGGTAGAGCGAGTGAGAGAACCACCTCTAGAGGCATAGTGAGAGAAACAAAGTGTCTCCACTGTGTTTTCTGACCACGGTGGGAAATCTGTAGCAGGAAAAGTTAACCCTCTCCTTGGTTTCATGTTGTTTATGGAGAAGGAGAACCAGGAAATGAATGAAACGCTACCAAACCACGGCCGAGCGACATGCGTAGCCGCAACATGTAGTTACATGTAGGTGCACATCAGGCTACGGCCTAGGGTCCGTGCCTCCACGTACCTACGTACGTTGCGTAGATTTAACGCAGAAGCATAAATCACACTTAAAGTGATGGTTGGGAGTAATTCACCCTAGGTCTGGCCCCATGATCACCACCACAAACTCCCCAGAAGTTTTATTTTCTCATCGTTGAGGAAAGTTAGCTAGAGTAGCGTTATCAGCTGAATAGCTTTAGCGGGGGTTAGCGGATCCCACGTTTGGTATTTGTAAGTTACCCCACTAATAATGCCGAAATGATACCAAACGTCTACAAGTAGTACAAATAGGTTATGCTCTCATAAAACGATGGATTGGAAAGTTTGGAAGTACACCAGAAGTTTATGAACACTTGCCTGCTCTCTTCAGCTCTCTGTTGCTGCTGCTGCTGCCTGCAGTTAGACGAGTGCTTAGGGCCGTCTACAAATTACTACACCGAAAAGAGATACAACAAAAATACTTATTAATTTAATGATTAAATAAGTTAATGTCTCCAAACTTACCTCAATTATTAATTGTTTTTTGTGTATTTTTGTTGCATCTCTTTTCGGTGTAGTAATTTGTAGACGCCCCAAGTACTCGTCTTACGCAGCAACAACAACAGCAGAGAGCAGAAGCCAGCAGGCAGAAGTTATTTACATAAACTTCTGGTGTACGCTACAAACTTTCCAATCCATCGTTTATGAGTGCATAACCTATTTGTACTACTTGTAGACGTTTGGTATCATTTCGGGCATTATTAGTGGGGTAACTTACGATACAAACGTGGGTCCATTAGCCCCTGCGCTAAGCTATTCAGCTGATAACGCCATTCACGCCTAACTCTCCCAATGTTTGACCCAGGTGAAAAAAGCTTCTGGGGGTAGTTTGGCTCCGGAGGTCATGGTGCAAAGGACCCTAGGGTGAATCAATTCCGAACCATCACTTGAAGCTGCATGTTGGATAGACGGCAGGGATTGATCTGCTCACAGTGGGGGAGGTGTCAGTCATTCCTGGCAGCCTTACTGTGTTCTGTATGTTCAAAGATCCAATTAAGCGGGCACTTAAACTTCCACTGGTGCCTCTCTTCAGTGGTGACTAGGCTTGAACGATTGCTTTTAGGGCCGTTACAGAGTCAACGCGAGCAACGCGAACAAGCAAACGAGCGACGCGCCTCCCCTTCATAGTCTAAACAGTGGCGGACGTAGGGACGCAAGCCGCCACGGGCGATGCGTGAAATGCAATAACACCCACGCAACAGGGGGTAGCAGAGTGCTCCACGGTGTTCGGTCGGCAGAGCCAGACCCTCCCGGAGAGTGGCTCTCGTCAGGGAGCAGCTGGCTGGCTGACTTCTTTTTATCAGATGCTGGCGTGTTTCCCCACCAGTACAGTGTACTACGATTGGGTAGCACTGACCAATACATGAATAAAAGGTCGCATAAACATGGTTTAGCAGGTTTTAAAAATATATAAATACATTTGGGTCTCTCTCTCTCTCTCTCCTGCTGTACGCTATTTCAGCCTCTTGAGGAGGGCACACAGCATACACACACACACACAACGTCGATACATACCGAAAAATGTGACTCAGTAGTCCTATGTTTGATGAATTTGCTCAGCTAAGTTGATTCAATATTTTTGGATAATGTACAATATAGTATCCTATATTTAAATATAGGGCACTACTACAATACATGCAGTGTCGCCCCCACCAACAACGCATAGTATTGTCGCGTATCAAAAACTAGGACGACACATTTGGCTACGCATCGACGCATAATGGCGGCCGAAGCGTAGCGATGCGTAGCCTTGCGGACGCGTATGCGTACCGATGCGTTGACTCTGTAACGACCCTTATTTTCAAATCGTTCAGTTGATAGTTGAAAGCGCTCAGACAAACGGGATTCATTGTTCATTGAGGTGTTAAAAACACTTGCCTGCTCTCTTCAGCTCTCTGTTGCTGCTGCTGCTGCCTGCAGTTAGACGAGTGCTTAGGGCCGTCTACAAATTACTACACCGAAAAGAGATACAACAAAAATACTTATTAATTTAATGATTAAATAAGTTAATGTCTCCAAACTTACCTCAATTATTAATTGTTTTTTGTGTATTTTTGTTGCATCTCTTTTCGGTGTAGTAATTTGTAGACGGCCCTAAGCACTCGTCTTACAGCAGCAACAACAACAGCAGAGAGCAGAAGCCAGCAGGCAGAAGTTATTTACATAAACTTCTGGTGTACTTACAAACTTTCCAATCCATCGTTTTATGAGTGCATAACCTATTTGTACTACTTGTAGACGTTTGGTATCATTTCGGGCATTATTAGTGGGGTAACTTACGAGATACAAACGTGGGTCCATTAGCCCCTGCGCTAAGCTATTCAGCTGATAACGCTACTCTACGCTAACTCTCCCAATGTTTGACCCAGGTGAAAAAAGCTTCTGGGGGGTGTTTGGCTCGAGGTCATGGTGCAAAGGACCCTAGGGTGAATTACTCCGAACCATCACTTGAAGCTGCATGTTGGATAGACGGCAGGATTGATCTGCTCACAGTGGGGGGAGGTGTCAGTCATTCCTGGCAGCCTTACTGTGTTCTGTATGTTCAAAGATCCAATTAAGCGGGCACTTAAACTTCCGCTGGTGCCTCTTCAGTGGTGACTAGGCTTGGGCGATTGCTTTTAGGGCCGTTACAGAGTCAACGCGAGCAACGCGAACAAGCAACGCGAGCGACGCGCTCCCTTTCATAGTCTAAACAGTGGACGCAAGTAGACGCAAGCGTCACGGGCGATGCGTGAAATGCAATACACCGCCCACGCAACAGGGGGTAGCAGAGTGCTCCACGGTGTTCGGTCGGCAGAGCCAGACCCTCCCGGAGAGTGGCTCTCGTCAGGGAGCAGCTGGCTGGCTGACTTCTTTTTATCAGATGCTGGCGTGTTTCCCCACCAGTACAGTGTACTACGATTGGGTAGCACTGACCAATACATGAATAAAAGGTCGCATAAACATGGTTTAGCAGGTTTTAAAAATATATAAATACATTTGGGTCTCTCTCTCTCTCTCTCCTGCTGTACGCTATTTCAGCCTCTTGAGGAGGGCACACAGCATAGACACACACACACAACGTCGATACATACCGAAAAATGTGACTCAGTAGTCCTATGTTTGATGAATTTGCTCAGCTAAGTTGATTCAATATTTTTGGATAATGTACAATATAGTATCCTATATTTAAATATAGGGCACTACTACAATACATGCAGTGTCGCCCCCACCAACAACGCATAGTATTGTCGCAACCAAAAACTAGGACCTATTTGGCTAACGACGACGCATAACGGCGGCCGGCGGTACGCGTATAGGCCCATGGACGCCGCATGCCTAACGATCGCGTTGACTCTGTAACGACCCTTATTTTCAAATCGTTCAGATGATAGTTGAAAGCGCTCAGACAAACTGGATTCACTCCTGTGGTGATCTCTTCTACAGAAGGTCTCTGTTCATTTATTTAAACTTAGCTATTCATACTGCTTGTTTTGTTTGCTTGATAGATATGGTTTTCATAGGTTAGTAAATAACTAACCTATGAAAACCATAAAATCTTTACATTTTAAAAGCTGGAACCAGTAAATATTTGATATTTTTGCTATAAAATTACTAAAATTAGGATTAGATTGTCGAAATAGTGATTTAATTTTCTGTCAAGCAAGTATTTGATTACTCAAGTTTGAAGCAATTTCTACCCAATTTTCTTTTTTTAATCGTCGATCATCCTTCCCAATTGTTGATATTCTGCAATAATGTGTGCAACTACAAAGTCCACATAAAGCTGGCCAAACACTTAATGGATTAAGCCCAAATTCAACCCTTAACCGGTCGGCCAGATAACTGTAGAATCAGGCCAGATTGGCTGTCGTTTGATGTTCAGTTTGAGGGGAGCCCAAATTTGCTGTCTGAAAAGGAAATGCATCACATTAAGAAAGTAATGATACCATTTCATTCAATGTTTAAAGGAACACGGCAACTTATTGGGAATTTAGCTTATTCACCGTAACCCCCAGAGTAAGACAAGTCCATACATACCCTTCTCATCTCCGTGCGTGCTGTAACACTGTCTGACGGCTCCAGCATTAGCTTAGCCCAGCACAGATCCTGCAGGTAACTGGTTCCAGCTAGCCTACTGCTCCGAATTGTGACAAAAGTGACAAAATAACGCCAACATGTTCCTGTTTACATGTTGTGATTTGTAGATCTTCTAACCGTAAACAAACCGGGAACTATATTCTCAGACAGGCTTGCTGTGAGCATATCACTCCGCCCAAGTACTATATTCTTCTGCCTGAGAATATAGTTCCAGGTTGTTCCATGTTACGTTGCGTTATTTTGTCACTTATTTGGAGCAGTAGGATTACTGGAACCATTCACCTGCCTGTTCTGTGATGGGCTGATGCCGCTAGGAGCGCGAATCAGACACTTACAACGAATGAGAAGGGTATGTATCGACTTTATCTAACTCCTGGGGGTTACGTGATAGTCATAACGCTAATAAGTCGGCGTGTTCCTTTAAAGCTTGTGTTAATAATGATTATTATTTTTAAGTGATTAGTACATCCAAATCCACAATGAGCTGGCTTTTACATTCAGAAATCCTTTTTTATTATGACTACACACACTGAAGTTTAATCTTTCAGACCAAACAAAATACAGTTCCTGTAATACATAGTTGTTGTAGTGTACACTGGCACTTAAAGAATAAACCGTGTTCTGGAATCTTCACGTAAGCTTCAGGCAAAGCTGGTTTGAATTTACATGTTTTATGTCTATGCAAAACGCCTTTAATATTGAGCATGGGTCTGGTTCTCTTGGGTCTGGTCTGTCTGTCTGTCTGTCTTTCTGCGTCTGTCTGTCTCTTTGCATCTCCTTGTCTTTATGTTTCTGTGTCTTTGTCTCTGTCTGTTCAACCAGCTGTTTCCCCCTGCCTCCTTTGTGTCTGTCTTTATGCTAAGCTAAGCTAACCAGCTGCTGGCTCTAGCTACATACTGTATTCACTGTACAGTTGTATCAATCATCTTGTATCAAAGTATTAAATGCATATTCTAAAAAGGCAAACTAATCCTCAAAATGAATGTTTGAGCCTTTTTATATCCTAGTAAATTGAATATATGTGGGTTTTAGACTGCTGGTTAGACAAAACAAGCAATACGAAGCGATTTACCTTTTTCTTTTTCACTTTTTTTCTTTCTATTTTATAGACTAAATGGCCAATTTATTAGTAAAAAGAAATAATAATAAATAAATAAAAAGTCAACAGGTTAAAAAAGTGTTTATTGCAGCTTAGGAAATAGTGAATGAGTGTATGAGGGAGTGATTTTGGACACAGCAGCCTGTTTCTCATTACATCCACCCAGACCAGACCTGTGGAGGTACAGCCATCCTGTCTCTGGCTCTCCTCAGAATCTGCACATTTGAAAGAAAAAAGAAATAAAACAAGGCTCCTACATTAGCAAGATCTATTTCTCATTCGCTAAGGTCTGCTGCTGTCGTCTTTGAAGCGTAACATTTCTGACTGTGGGGCCACGTTGTTGGGGTTTCCTGACTTTGATGCATGTGCTGTCTGGGGCCACCGTCTCCCTTGACAGGTGCTCTCTTTAGAGACATGGCACTCGCCAAGTTAATGTACAGCTCCTCCAATGTGCACTAAGATGTTAAACACTCAGGGAGTCAGGGACTTTAGCTAAACATGTAATTCCAAAGCCAGAGCTATGAACTTCAGTGTATGTTGATGGCTTTGAACCCTCACAATCCACATGCCCTGTATTAGTCAGGATTACTTTATTTTGTAAATTCTAGTACTGTCATATCTTTTAAGATAATTATCAAGAAAAAATGCCAAACATGTTTGTTGTACATCGAATCGCTTAATACTTTAGGTAGAACAAAAGAAGCAATGTAAAGACATCATCATTTTAGAGACCAGCCAATTTATAAAGTAATTAGAAGAATAGTCAACTATCTGCAGCCCTACTCATGTGCTTGATCCTAAAGTTTTTATTCTCCTAAATTATGTTTGTAGAAATGTGGATTTCCTTGCATATACAGTACGTGTGTATGTCAGAATGACAGGGCGAGAGAGAGCATGACAGAGCTTGGGTTTGATTGTTTTTTGTTTTTTTTTACCACTAGTGAATCCAGTTTGTCTGAGGGCTTTCAGTTTTATAAATAGTTATAAGCAACCGAGTGTTTCCACTCGGGTCCCTAGAGACGCCTCTTTCATAGAACTTGTCAAACAATGGCTTTTTACTGGCAAGCTGAGACAAAAACAAATAGGTGGAAAAAAATGATCCATCATTTTGACACTTCTCCATGACTCTGTCGATCCACCAGGGTCCATGTCGTATTCTATTTAAAGGATGCAAGAGTTGCTTATTAAATGACTTTACCCTATGTGGAATTTCCATGTCCTAGCAAAGCGTAGGTGTTGATAAAGGTTGAGTATTGTTTGAACTTTTTTTAAGGCTTCTAATTAACAAATTACCCCTTTCCCTCAACTGAGAGTGTTTCCTTACACTAAACAGACTTCAGCTTAATTCGGATTCATGTTTCTGCCCACCGGAGACAAACGTAGGTCCAATATTCTAGCTGTGTTTTTGTCCACCAACTTCAAAGGGAAATGTCTGCTAAATGCTTCACTATGTTGACAGTACAGGTAGCGTACAGTGGGTTTATCGGGGCGTATTTGCTGAAAACATCTGGCTGCCGCTGCTGGGAAACTGCGCTGCTGAGATTATAGAGTAAATCGGCCAAAACAATGAGCTGAACGATGCTAACTGCACTTAAGTGATAATTGTCTCGACACTATAGCAACATCTTTTTATATTACATGCAAATTATCTGATGCATTGTTTATACAAAAATATTAATAAGAGCAGCATCTTTTATTAGTGCCTTTGTTCTAATCGGCCTTTTAAGACTTTGTTTTGTGAATTCCCAGAAGTTAGAAGTGTTTGACCTAGAACAATGCAAAGGCCGGAAATGGAAATTTGAAGAGGCATTAAAGGGGAATTCCACCGATTTTACACATCAAAGACTGTTTACAGTTGTTGAAGAGTATAATTACTGCATATGTGAAAAAAGTAGTATAAAGCCTTTTGTGGTTCCAGCAAGAGTGGTGTGAAATCTGATATTGTTTAGTGATGTCACTTGAGTCAGTCAATTTACAAACATTAGCTGCTACTAGCATATATTGTGGAAATTTGTCCAAATGAAGCCCTAAGGCCTGTCAAATCTGACTCCTATTTATTAATTCCCGCGCCTTCTTTGATTGGACTTAAGTTTACCCAAAACGCAAGGATCAATCTGAGACGAAGAGTTCAGTTAAGCAGAGTTTACTGAGTCCAGCATAAAAGTTACAACACAATTGTGGGTTCGCAAACCTAGTCTAAGTTTCCCTAGCGACAGACATGAAGTCGAAGCTCGGTCCACCACAGTCTCTGTCCGAGTTAGCTTCGATCTGAGCTTTCCCTGTGTTCTTATTCTCTCCTCACAGGGCGGTGTCTTGCTGCCTCTCGGCAGAGACGCTATCTTCACCTAACACATGCTCAGGCTGAGGCCTCTGTCTGGTGCAACTTCCTAACTGTCTTTCCTGTTTTTCTGCTTATCTGTCTGGTACACAATGCACCTTCTGTTCATCAGAGTTCACCTGGAGTACAGCCACTTCTTCAATGACTGCACACAGCCCTTTTTGCAACACAATGCAATTTTAACTGTCAGCAACTATAATTCTACACATAACACACCTGAATCTCTGACCAAACTGTCAATAGTGACTTGCATTGTGGGTAATTTAGGTGCCAGGTTTTGACAAGGAAGAAGAAAGTGTGGAATAAAAAAAGATGACATTGCTGGTCCTGTTGAATCAATTTTTTTTTAACTGTATAATAATTAATGAATTACTTTTTGTGGCAGACCAACTATACCTGACAGTTTACCATCTTATAATATTGGTATGGCTGACATGTTGGCTAACGGTTTCAAATTGTTTGGAGTTGTGTTTGTGTCCACCTGATGAGTGTAAGTTTAATATTCTTCCTTTAGCTCTGGTTAAGTCTCCACCATCTGTTTTTAGCTCATTAGCTCATTATGTTTGATTTTTAGTAGTCGCTAACTTTATCCGTCTGCCATTTGGTGCTGGGCAAGTGGTGTACACGGACTTTATTGGACCTTTTTCACTGAAAACAGCTGCTGTTGAAAACATCCCTGAGGAGAGTGATGAGACTGAATCAAACAGGCTGATCTCACATCTGCATCTCAGTAGAGCTGCAGATGTGTTTCTTTGGGTTCATCACTACATTACACATTACACTACATTTTACCTTGCATGTCATTTGATTCTAGGTTTATATTGTTTTAGGGAATATTAAAGCCAGTAGTTGTCTTTTAAGACAGCTCTTTCCTCTCTGACTCTCTATTTTTAATAATAATAATACATTTTATTTATGTAGCATTTTAAAAGATCCGGTCCATGGACCAGGTCACAGAGGTGAGGAGGGCTTTGTGGGTAATGTGGGGAATGTTGAACTGGTTTCCTTGTTATATGGGGAGCCAGTGGGGGATTTGAAGGACTGGGGGGATGTGATCTCTGGTGCGGGAGTGCGTGAGCAGACAGGCTGCTGAATTTTGGATCTATTGTAGTAGGGCTGAAACGATTCCTCGAATAATTCGATTAAAAAAAATCGATGCAAAACGACCTCGAAGCTTCGTTAAATCAATGTTACCAACGTTGTATCGCTGACGGACTGTGTTTCCGCATGGATCATTATTACTGTCGCACACCAGACGCTTCTGCTGCTAGCGACACATGCTAGAGCATAAATAGCGAGGGGCTAAGAGAAGAGACAGGCTGGAGAAAACGACAGAAAGTGTCCAAAGTTTGGAAACAGTTCAAACGTAATTAAAACGAAAACTCTGTACAGTATGTCTACTGCAAAATCGAACTAGCTTACCACAATAATAGTACGACGTCAGTGCTTCAGCGTCTCAACAGAAAACATTGAGTCTAACTTAATCATCCATTCCACGAAGAGGACCGACAAAGTCAGAGTCGTATGGACGATGAAACTACACCAAAAACGGAGACAAGAAAATAAGTAGTGGTGACCACAATTTGATCTAAAGAGCCGACGCGTTGATCCCTTCGGAAAAACAGCTGATTGTTGCGCACCTCTCTCTCTCTCCAAGGAGAAACTGCTGATCAACGATCTACTAGCATAAGTGTAACAGAGCTGTTTAGCATTGTAATCAAATATATGAATGAAAATAGGTTTAGTATAACTAATATTTACATGTAGGCCTATAAACAGATTGGACTCAGGTTGAAAGTTGTAAGTTAAGTGGCACAATTTAATGTAATGTTTATGTATGTTTATTGTATGCCTTAGTTTGAGGTTGATATCATTTCAAAAAATGTTTTCTTTAAAAAAAAACAATGTAATATGGCACTTGAATGCACTTAATATGTTTACTTTTTTGAGATTTAATATTTTAAGCAATGTAGGCAATAAAAATGTAGCTTTTTCCGAAAATGTAACCAAACTATTGTTAATTATTGCTCTTCAATAAAATAAAAGTATTCTTATCAGATTACACGATTAATCGATGGAATAATCGGTAGAATACTCGATTACTAAAATAATCGATAGCTGTAGCCCTATATTGTATGTTTGTTGAGGGTTTTGGTGAATGTACCGTACAGGATACTGTTGCAGTAGTCCAGTTTTGAGGTGATGAAGGTGTGGATGAGTGTTTCAGCGGCTGGGAAGGAGGGGTGAAGATGGGCAAGGTTTTGGGAGATGGAAGAAGGCAGTTTTGGGGTTTGATCAAAGATGACACCGATGGAGCTGTGTGAATGCAGGAACAGTGGAGCCATCACTGCAGAAGGAGAAATCATGGCAGGATTTGTTGAGGGATTTCAATCAGGAGAGACTTCGTTGCAGATATGCAAATATTTATTGTAGATAAGCATAATATGAAATGTACATATAATGTACAAAGTCTTTGGGGATTAGACTCCATCATTAAAATATTTAAAGGGGTAGAGAAAAATACATATTCCCATATTGTCCCCCCCCCCCGATGGAGCCTAGACATTGGTGATGGCGGAGAGGGAACCAGGAGGCCGAACAAAGGACCCGTCTGCCGGAAAGGGAGTCCGGTTGCAGTGGATGATGACGCCTGGAGGTGGGAGGGTTGCACGTTTGCCTGAGAAGCCAGCTGATAGCAAGGAGAGAGACATTTAAAGCAGGACGTCATGCTGTGATTGGATCATGAATTTGTGGCCAATTCTGATTGGTTTACTGAAGTTTACTCTTAACAGCTGAAAAGATTTAGGGAGAGATGGTGGTGATTGCAGTAATTAGAAGTCTTCCTGAAAGAATTTGCGCTGAGCTTCATTTGAGGCAGATAAGGATTTTGTCACTTCTTTCTCTATAACCCTTTCTGGCCTCGTTGCTTACTTTGCCAGAAGCATCAGCTGGCTAAAGCTGAGGTCAGAGGTCAGGGCCAGGTCAGAGTCATCGAACTAGGATGTAGAGAGAGTCGACCGACAAAAAGTCCATTCCACTGATACCCATCTGCTTTATCTTTCAAAATTTATTAGGAAAGAGGTAGAAAGGGGTACTTTTGTGGCATGGTGTTAATAGACCTTCAAAAGGCCTTTGATACAATTCAGTATGATATCAAACAACAAACTCAAAGCTCTGGGATTTTCTCGTACATCTTTTCAGTGGTTGAGATCATACCTGGTTGGCAGAGAACAGGTGGTAGATGTGCAAGGGACCTTCTCCTCACCACTTAAATTAACTTTTGGAGTTCCACAGGGGAGTATTTTAGGACCGCTCTTTTTTTTTTGTTATATGTCAATGATATGCCATCAGCCATAGATTGTAATTTGTTTTTATTTGCAGATGACTCTGCTATTCTAGCATCTCAAAGAGAAATCAGAGGTGGAAAGGCTGCTTAGTTTAGAACTCCTTAACCTCAGTGCTTGGTTAACAAACAACAAGCTGTCTCTCCACCTTGGCAAAACCGAGTCGATTCTTTTTGGGTCCAGAGATAAACTGAAAAAGTTTATGGGGTTTAGGGTAGTCGTAGGTGATGTTGAAATTACGGCCAAGGAAGCGGTCACTTACTTGGGCTGTATACTGGACAACAAACTATCAGGGGACTTTACGGCCCGAAGAATTATCTCAAAGGAAAGCCAAAGGACTAAGTTCCTGGCAAGAATATCCAGCCTCTTTAGTTAGTAACACCTTGACAATCCTGGCTGATGCTCTTGTTCAATGCCATCTTGACTATGCCCGTACGTCATGGTACACGGGCACTACTAAAGGCCTCAAAGACAAGCTACAGATCTGTCAAAATAAACTGATCAGAGTGATCCTTAAACTCCATCTTAGAACTCCTCTTCTTCCTGACCATTTCTCTAGTCTTAGGTGGCTCAGAGTGGAGGAGAGGGTTTCCCAACTTAAACTGTGTTTAGTTTATAAGGCACCCAAGTATTTATGTAATTACTTTTCTAAAATTAGTGATACGCACAGCTATTCCACCAGGGGGAGTTCCACAGATTACAGGCCCTGCCGTTTTAAGAGCTGTATGGGAAAGTACTCTTTCCTATACTCGACAGCTGTCTTGTGGACAACCTTAAACTGTTGAGCTCCTCCTACTTTCATTTTAAATCTTCAATAAAAATGTTTAAACAAAATCAAAAGGTCCTTGAAGTAGTAGGAATATTGTCTGTTTGGGTGACTGCTTGTCTGTCTGGGAACTTAGCCCTTGTTTTTTTTATGTATTATTTAGTTATTTCTTTTCTTTCTATTGTGTTTTTATTTGTTTTACTTGATTATTAGTTGACCCCTTTCCCCTTTGTCCTCAATGTTTTAGTCATTAGCTAGTTAATGTGTTGTTATTCCCCTTTCATCTTAAGGACCACAATGGAAACAAGCCTTTGGCCTCTATTGTGTTTTTATCCTTTTGAACACCTCTTGTTGATTGTTGTTCAGTGCATAGTGTGTGGACGAAAAGCTGATATAATTCCTTAGCTGTCAAAGCCAGAATCAATCGTTCTATATGTTACATTCCTGTCATGTTCACATCTTTAGCCAAAAACACGTTCTCGTGCCAGCAAGCGTCACATTCCATCATTGATCTCAATACTGTTCACTTAGTTTGGCCCTTCTTCTGCTCTAAATGTTGCTCCTTTGGAAAACAAGATTGCACAATACAACAAATCTGCCAGGTTTCCTAGCAACCAAGAGGGCTATAAGCAGGTAGATGTGTTGACAGACCTCTTCAACTCTCTTTAAATATCTGCTGTAGCCAGCCAAGAAGCTCCAGTAAGGCCCAGCAGCAGATGAGTGAACCATGTCAAGTTGTCAGTTTCTATTTGTGATTTTGTACAGTATTTTGCCAGCGTGCGAATGGAAATCCTGCTGGGTTTGGCTCCAACACGATGGTTCTGCTGAACAGGATAGTTACAGTTCTCTCAGGTCTCTCCAACTGTGTCTGCAGAGCTCTGTGATTAGTGGCTGTCGGGCTTTATGATCATAGCAGAGACAGAGAAAAGTAAATCATGTAAGCAGTGTTGATGATATTGTAATATAATGTAATATTCCCTTAATTATAGTGCTGAAAGATGGCCAGATACCATCTGGTACTGTAGAAAGGCAGTCATGCAGTCTCCCAGCTTCATATTTTTTCAGTTCTGTTTTGTCAGTATCATGTGCATTGGTGTATGCATCAGAGGTGATGATGATGATGATGGTAGGAGGAAGAAGAAAATGAAGTTTTAAAAAGCAAGGTTGGTGCTTTAGAGCATTCTTTAGTGTTTGTAGCCTGTATTTGTTTACATTTTGCCAAATTGGCTTCATTAAAAGTATGCAGAATTAGCTCATAGCAGTTCCTGTTTGCAATGTGACCATGGATATACAGACAACTATCACTGTATTACCTTGATACAGTTTTTTTTTTTTTTTTTTTTTAAAACCCAAGGATTCTTAGGCAAGTTCTGGAGTAATAAGAAGTGTCTTTTGTTTTATTATTTCTAAGCAGATTTATGGATGTCTCTCTATCACCGCACCCCTCTCAACTCTCCCTCACAGTTTGGAAAGCTCTGCTTTAGAGAAACCGTTGAAATACTTCAGTAAAGTGAGCTATTTTTGAAAGGCCAACACAAGTAATTAACAGTCCCATGAAACACTTTGAGGTCTTTTTTTTCACGCTTGGAGCTCTTCAACCAAAGCGTTGGCATTGTAGGAAGATGACACACTTCAACATGAACATGTCAGCGCAGCAACAGAAGGGACAGTACACTGTAATGAAGAAAAGACTAATATTAAAACGATCCCAAACAATCCATCTGGTGGGATAGATTCTGGGGCTAAAACACATTTTTCTGGGGGTTGCTCTGAGTTGCGTGCTGACTGATCAAAGACTCAACATGGAGAACACAAGATTTTGTGCAAACTATTTGCTAAATGAAAACACAATTACGAGGAAACATGCATTGTGTTTGCTGTAAAAAAGAAAAGAAAAAATGATGAAAGAGCATCTGTAGAAATGCCATGCTTTGGTTTTTAAATGAACAAGAAGTTCTGTACACTGTCAAGCCTTTCTTTTATGCATATTACCATAGATTGATCAGTAACTTTTCATCTGCTTGGCAATGTTCATAACTGTTTCCAATATAAAATCAAGTAATTACAGACAAGTGAGAAGGCCCTCAAATCATGGAGTACAAGAGGAAGTGGGTTGTTGAAAAGAGGGGAGTCTCAGATAAAAGAGAAGGAGGATTTAGAAGGAGATGGAAACAGAAGAAAGGAAGAGTTCTTGCTCTAGTTGTGTCTTTCTTTTTGTCCCCAAGAGGCGCGGAACAATTTTCTCAACCTGAGAAGTCCCAACACGCTCAAACTAATAATTTTCCTTTCCAAAACTGTAATTTAGTATGGGGTATCTATGCTGTGAAGATAAATCGGCTCTAGTTAAATGCTAGGTGATGGATCGTTGTCACAATACAATAGTGCTACATCAGCAACTTGCGATCACTCTCCTTTCTGTGTCTTCCCAGTGCTAACCCTCTCAATGAGGACTGTAAGGACCCTGCACTACAGGCCCTGCTCTTAAAATGCAAAGGATTACGTCTTCAGTGCAGACAGTGGAGATCTCTGGAAGCCATTATCTGGCGGGGAGGACCGAGCTGTGCCGGGAAGTTGTTCAGAATTAAAAAGAGATCATTGATTTCCCCCGCACATCTGCCCCGCAGTTTTAAAGTGCCTAAAGAGGTTCTGTTCACCCCGAATCAACCTCCCTCTGCTCTCGTTTATTTATATTGCTGTTTATGCTAGACCAGCTTTCCTTTTATTCCTAAAAGACATGAAGTAATGCTTCCTGTGACAGGGAGCTGCCCCGCTGACTTTCATGCCGAGGAGGTCTCCTCTCTCGCATGTAAATCAAGCCAACCTCAGAGAATCCTTGGTGAATATTTCCCCTCAAATGTTCTCTCAACTGTGGTTGTTTTGCTGACTCTGACCACTGCGGCTTTCCCCCCTCTTCTAATTCTCCTCCAGAGGTTTCTTTTATTTTAGGTCTAGTTGTGTGCAGGCTCCCTCCAACCCAAATCCATCCTGTGTGTGAAGGCAGCTGGGATTCCCTCACACCATCCCTGTCCCTGTTTTCCTTCGTTCTGCTTCCCTCAGCTGAACGGATTTCTAGTTACCCGTGATGTTGCGGTTAGCGTCATATCTCAATAGCTCGCTGCGATCAGATGTTCACTCTCTCATTTAATCTATGGTTAGCGGAGTGGTGTCAAACAGTTTGGACTTTGAGGATTTAATGTGCTATAACATGTCGTGATGCTCTGACTGGTTGTGGGTGAAAGTAATATAATGTATTTATTAGTTAAAAGACTTTGGGTTGTTTTGAAATATAAATTGTCCCAGATTTGAAGACTTTACAGTTGTCTTTGTTTCCCTGTAAATGTGTTCTTGTCTCGCTTTTTCTCACGTTCACAGAGGCCACCCTGAGGGCTAATGGGCTGGGCTTCTGTACATACGCTAGATTAGATGCATTGTCTTTACAAGATGTATGGTTGGTACAAGTGGAAGGGTGTGTACCCAGTAGGTGTGTGGGTGTGTCTGCTGGGAGCTGGATCAGCCTCCTGTGCAGAGGTCTGCCTGTGGGTAAATGTAAACAGAGCTGAAGTGCAGACAGACCCGCAGTGTCTCCTGCAGTCATGCTCCACCATGTTGGATGGTACTTGCTGCTGGGATGCCTGTTGCTGGATTTAGATGGATTGCACGTGCAGGGTCAAAGGCGCCGGGAAGGACAGGTACTGCCTGGTGTAACCCTATACACATGCTGCAATTATCAATGTAAATGTTCCCTTTGTTTTTGTTCTACACTGATGTAAAGTAGGGTGTGTAATGCTCTGCAGACCACTGTGTTGCACACAATGTGGCAATGCTTTCCATTTTACTGGGATGGGGATGTTGATCTTCTATCCGAACGGATATTTGTGTGATTAACACACTATCACACTTAGAATCACAGCTCTTAAAGATTTGTCTTTGATGTTTTAAAGTTCAAGGTTGCACCTGCTGTAGTTTTCCTGTGGGTGATGTCATGGCGAGGATTGTCCAGCTTAATAGCGTTATTCCTTTTTATATCAATTACATTCAAGTATTGTGTGCCAGATTCTTTCGTTCCTTGTTACTCAGTAATTCCAGTAAAGTTAGTCTGCAGTATCAGAGCACATGTAGTGGAGAAAGACACAACTCCTATGATTTTGGTATTCAAAAACATACAGTAGAAAAAATGCTGTGTGGAGATAAGAAAGGCTGCATTGGAAGCCAGCTAGAGGTCGCACTGCAATTTTATGGTTTGAAAATGTCAAGGTCTTTCTTTTGTCCCTGCAACATGTTTCATGATCTTATATCCCAGGACCACCACTGGTGATTTGGTGGGTGCTTTGATCCCATCCAACAGTGGCATTTCTAACATGGGTGGTCCCGCTGCAAATAAAATCCCCAATAATGACCGTGTTAATGCCGCGCTCAACCTGCTGAGCTGCTGAGCAACACAGTCACAATAGAAAGTCACACGCTCACTCGTGTGCACATGACAATTCTGGTGTGTGTGTGTGTGTGTGTGTGTGTGTGTGTGTGTGTGTGTGTGTGTGTGTGTGTGTGTGTGTGTGTGTGTGTGTACACGCACACTGCTCACTGGCTGTTTGTCTCTTCACTGTGGCCGCTTTGGTTGCTGTTTTCCTTGGGTTTGTTTTAAGTTCCTTGGAAACATTTAATAATCATAAAAAATGATTAGCAGTTCTTCACATTGTTCAGTTTTTTATTACACTTTGAAACTCCTATCCTTATTCTTGAAACATCAGACCACTGTCATCATGCTGTCTTCCAGGCCAAATTGCTTACTGCTGCTTGCAAGACCCAGCCAGTCTGCATACCTGTGTCTTGGTTAGATTTACGGACCTTGCCGTTTGATTAGCCCTTTTGTAGAAGTTAGTGTTAGTTGTCTCTCTGTGTGTGTGTGTGTGTGTGTGTGTGTGTGTGTGTGTGTGTGTGTGTGTGTGTGTGTGTGTGTGTGTGTGTGTGTGTGTGTGCTTGTGTGTGTTGATATCGCTCTAGCCTGCAGCGCTTGTGTCAGGCTGTGAGGCTGCCATAGACTTCACATTCTGTCAGCTATACATGCAGACAGACTCCTGAGGAGTGCTGATGGAAGGACACAGTGGTTTGTCATAACTATTAATCTAGTCCAGATGTGCCCTTGTCAACATCTGCCCTAATTCTAATGTACTGTGTTGTCTCACAAATATTGTTTGATAGTGGCAGATAAGTTGAGTCATTATATTCATGTTCTCGCAGCACTGGTAGACACTCATAAATACTTTTTTTAATGGAACTAATGTGATTGTCCTCACTAAGTAGGTCTTTTAAAAATATCTTTTGATTTGATTGCAGTCTGAAGTGACCAGTGCTTCATTGAAATATGATTTTTAAGGAGAAAAACAAAGAGTTTGGCAAATTTGTATAACATGCAATGATGTAACATGTAGGCTGAAATATCCAACCTATCAGTAACTAAGACAGTAAAAACAAACATGTGACAGTGTGATTGATTAGGGAGTTTCAAGTCCCTGCAAGTTGGAGCATTGGCTATCCTGAAGGTTGGAAAAAGTCAATGAAATGAGCATGGCCTTAATACTTAACCCAGTCAATTTAGTATCTTGTTTTTATAAATGTGATATATGTCGACAAATTCACCCAATTTATTGTCCGATCATGCCAACTAGGCTTTAACAAATGATTTTCAGTCATTATAATTATTGGTTATAATGTTTTTTGATTATTTTTTCTGACTCAGCGTTAAGTCTGTAAACAAAACATCTGAATTTCCCAAAGCCCAAGGTGATGTCTTCAAATTGCTTGTTTTGTCAGACAAACATTCCAATGTTAAATCTTACGTTTGAGATGCAACTTTAAGGCATATTTTCTTGATAATGTATTAAAACACATGTTCAAGTATCAAATTGTTGTCAACTGAACAATTAATTGACTAATCATTTCAGCGCTAATGAAACTACTACCCTCCCACTATGTGGCAGCATGAACTGAACTTCTGTTCTGTAGCAGCCTTTAGTATCCATGATAACTGAAGTTAGCTTGCAGATGTAATTGATGCTCATATCGGACAGTTGTTTGTGAGGTGCATTCTGCTCAGAGCATCAGAAAGAAGTTGAACATGCCTACGAGCGCAACATGGTGTGCTACTTTACTAAACTTTGTTTAGATTCTTCCCTGCAGCAAACAATATGAAAGTGTTGCAGGATGACTTCTCAGCTGAATGTGTTAACTGTCAGTCCAGCATTGATTTTGTAAAACAGCAGTGGGGCTCGTAGACAGAGAAGCACTATTCAGACAAAACAAGGCACTTAAGGTTTTTTTTTTTTTCAGCTCCTACAAAAGTGTCAAATAATTAGCAAATTCTGTACCAACAAAATTGCAACTTTGTCCACACAATTTGTCTTAAGGACTACACTACATGGCCACTTTAACTGAGGTGGAACACTGATGTTTAATTATAAGGCATGGCTCGTGTTCCCGTTGATCCCAAAGGTGTTGAATTGGGTTGAGGTCAGGCTCTGTGCAGGCCAGTCATGTTCTTCCTCACAAAACTGGGAAAACTATGTCTATAAGGACCTGGGACATGGGGTCAATAGTTTGTTCAGGGCGCTTTCCTGCTTAAACATGACAAAAGTTGGAAACGCACTATTGTCTAAATTATTGTATGCTGTAGCAAAGTTTTCACTTCATTGGAAATAAGGAACCTGAACAATAAAAAGATGAAAAGCAACCCCAGACCAAAAAAATGTGTCTGCATTATTTTGGCTATATAGTGTACTTTAAGATCACCCATTAAGGATAGAACAGGTTTACATTTTAACTTGGCTTTCAGGGGCCTGAGGGTTTGAACACTGATAAAGCACATACGCATGACCATGAAAGCTTTCAATTCAAGTAGGAAAATAAATCAAGAGTTCTCGTCTGACATGAGCATTATGGGAGCATTAAAATTGTTTTGTCTGTTAATCAGCCTGCAGCCATGCATACTGACACAGACTGATCCACTTGATACCCTGACTGTCATTCGTTCACCTATGGATCACACACTCACATTGAGCCTCCACTCAGACTGTGTGTAGTTAGGATACCAAGGCCTGAACAACACACATTAAATGGGCACAGTGTCCTTGCTTGCTTCAGCCTGATACTGCAGAGCAGATCGTCAGAAAACGAGCATAAATATTGTCTTGGCACATAATATAATGGTTTATAGAGTTACTCACTGAGATTATTAAAGTTTTATTTGACAAGATAACTACTCGGATGCATGCTATGCAGCGCCTGCTCAGTAGCCTGGCATAGCCAGACTAATTCCAAATGTGTATTAGTCTGGAACCTCTCACTTCATGTTCAATTCCAAGAGGCGTTATCAATGAGTACCTTTGGAAGCAATTAAATAGATCTACAATCAATCACAGCAACAAAAGGTGACCTACAACCAATCACCGCAACAAAACGACATAGCTCTAAGCGACACATGAAAGTTGGGTCGGTGCTCACACTTTTTTGTTAAGCAAAACAAAAAGGCAACTGGGTCACAAACTTTCTCAAATGACAGCTAAAAAGTACACTAAAATGTCTTTCTGAAAACATTTTAGTTGTGAAATAGGCTATACAGTAATATAGTCTTGATTCGTATTTGATCAGCAACGCGTAGTTTGACAGTTTGATCTAAGTTTCATGAGCCTGGTGCGTTGTGCTGGACGGAGAATTCCGGTTATGTTCTGTAACTGCTTTCAAGCATGACGCTCCTCTGTCAGTCATCCGTCTTCAACCCGCACCGTGATTCCGCCACGATTGAACGTATCTGCCAGAGGAAATGAAACATGAGCTGGAAAATGTGTCCGTTTTCCAGGCTACCTGCTCTGTAGAGTATCTTTAAAGATAAAACTGAATGACCAAATCAATCAATCTTTATTTATAGCACCTTTCAAACATAACAAAATGCAATTCAAAGTGCTGAACAGTGATTGAAAAACATCAGACAAGAAAAAGGAATAAGAAGAAATAAAATGGAAATGGATTTACAAACTAATGAACACCAAGATAAATAAAAAAAGAATATAATATATTCAACAGCAAAAAAAAATCAATCATAATATGAAACCGTATGAATCGTTGTAAAAATAATTAAGACAACTAGAACTGCAAGCAGTTATAACTGGGTCCAAGCCTCCCGGCGCCAGTTGCCCCGGACGCGAGTCGCCCCTGACGACAAGTGTGCGAAAGCGGGACCCAAAGCGGGACCCAAAGCGGGACCCAAAGCGGGACCCAAAGCGGGACGGTGGGGAGGCAGACATCGTGAAATATATCGAGAGGCGTGGGCCGCAAGGTCTGCGGTACGTTGCCATTGCAAATATCCCATTAACGTTGATTGAGTAAAAGGGCCAAAACTTTTCTATGTTGACTATGGCGCCCCCTAAAGGCCGATCTGCGCCAAGTTTGGTAAAGAGCCTCAGAGTGGCAAGTCAAACAATAATCTCAAGTTTTGTGATGATAGCATTTACTGCGGCAAAGAGATTGCCATGGCAAATTTCTCATTTAAATGCATCGTGTCATTTGCCAAAACGCGTCTACGTTCATTATAGTGCCCCCTAACGGCCGATTCCTCACGAAATTTGGTACGGAGCGTCGGAGTGGGATGTCGAAGAATAATACAAAGTAGTCGCAATGTTTGTTTTTGTAGCTAGCTACGCAAATTTGTTTGTTGTTTGTATCGGATAAAAATTGTGCAAATTACCCACGAACAACCAATTCTTTTGATAACTTTTTGTCAGGTCGGTCTGGAGATGCTACTTGCCAAGTTTCGTGCAGATCGGTCGCACGGTGTAGGAGGAGTTCGAAAAAGTAGGTTTACGATAAATGGCCATTTTTCGCGTATAAAAGTATAGGCGGAAATGGGCGTGGCCTATATCAGGAGATTCAGCTGAGTTCAGGGAACGCGTGAATATGTGTATTTTTAATGTGCGTTGTACGGTTTGGGAGTTATAAGGCCAAACACATTTTTTCTGCTATAGCGCCACCTAGTGGCTGAAGTTTTGTGTCCAAGGTCCTTGCAGGGATCCGGACCAGTCCTAAAAATGGTACCCCCTCCCCCCACCACCTTGTACAGTTTTGGCTTTAGCATCAGTTTTATCAACGGAATAATAATCCTTACGAAAATAATAGGGTTCCACAGCTCCGCTCCCTAGAAATTATAAGACGAATATAAACACCTAAAACAGTTAAATTACAAAATTATATGGAGCCTTTAATTGTGCAGTTTGACGCCACTGTCACAAAGATACTGACTTTTGACATTGGGTTAATGTTGATGACAGCTCATGGTGTTGCCCCCATTCTCAATACACTAACATATGGTTCAAATTCTGTCCGACCTCTGTCATTTGCAGTAAGTCAGAGGTGTCATGTTGACATAACTGTTAACATACATAGTGTAGAGCGGATCAGTTCTGAATGTGTTAGCTGAAATCTCAGTGGCTAACTATCCTCCCAGGTCCTTAAAATGTATTTAGACTTGAGTGGTAGGGGATTACAGCATAGTAACGGAGTCTAAGCACACCTCAGGGGCCTCTTTAGCTGCATAGGCAACCCCATACCTGTTTACCTCCTCAAATATGTAACTACACCCTGGGGCCATTGGTCAGCTTTAGCTGCTTGTGTTTTCTCCAACGAGGTTCTGATGCCTTGAAGAAAGGTTTAATAATAAAGCTTCCGATACACTGGCTCTTTCACTTCCCAAAATGCCACTCAATAGCATCTTATATTAGCCCTTCGCTCAGCTTTATAAGTCCATGCTTCCAATTTGAAATGCAGGTTTTTTTGTCTCAAGCTTAACTCAAGATAACCCTGTTGACATCATGAGGGTTTGATCTCTGGCTCCTCCTGACCCCAATTTCCTCCTTCTGGAAAGCTCCCTTCAGAGCGTTTCTACTTTACATTCTACAGCTAGTTTAGCTAACGTCTAATGCTGTGTTGGTATCAGTGAGTAAAATTAATTGTTGAACTTTAAGTGAATCAATTCTTCTACTAGAGGCATCCACATTGGGACTGTCAATACACCTTGACGCCGAGGCATAAATCCAGCCTTACTTTCAGAATCACCGCACTGGGTTCCTACTTTTTCCACTTGGCCCTGTCCAAGCCAGCCTACTTCCCATTGCACAGATGTGCTAGTAGGCCTGGCTAATGGGACTGAGCCTGCCAGTCTGCATTCACAGTCCATACTGTGAATCGGAGCTATTTCAGTAATGAGCTTTAATGTCATACTGTGATATTTAATCTTTCTTTGGACATTTGACAGCTATTGGCTCCTGACTGACTTGCCAATGTGTCATAGTACTCCAACTAAGTATGTCCTGGGCTGGTGTTCATAGGGATATCTCACAGACTGGGGGGGGGGATAAGCTGAAGGGACGGTGTTGACCAGAGGAGATCTAGTGTCAGCTTATCGACCGGGGCCGGCTGCCTGACTGTGTCCTGGTACAAGACCGAAAGAAAGGGCCTTTGTTTTCAAATGGGGCGCAGTGTTTGCTCTCTTGCCTATCTCAGCCCCTCGTTATACCCAGCCAGTCCTCCACCAAGGCCTGGGTTTCACTGCCAGTACTGTACTTAAGACTGACTATTGTTCTAATGTTTCAGATTTGATAAATGAAAGCCAGGTTCAACTGATAATTTCTGGGAAACGTTTGGGCACATTATTCCTTCTGATAACACAATCAGAGCATGGTCAATTGATTTTTGCCCTAACAAATGCCTGTAACCTGAGATCCCCTCTATAATAACTGTACTAATTCATAAAATGTGTTACCTTTATATATTTATCATGTTTTCAGCTCTCTGTGCTTGCCCAATGGCAACTTTTGTTTAGCGCTCAAAGATAGATTGTAGGGTCAGAATTTGGAGTTCCACAGATGCAGAAACATTGTTGCTGACCAAATGTACTGTATACACAGGGCCCAAAATTAGCACCATCTACTAGCCAAATGCTAGTAAAATATGCAAGTGGCTGGTAGATGTTCTTTACTCACCAGCCAAAAAACAATGGTAATCTATTGAGCGGCTGGTAAAATTTGAACATTCACTAGCCAGTTGGCTGGTGGACAAATAAGTTTTGGACCCTGTGTATACTCTATCCATTAACAATTGTATTCATTTAGCAGGATTTATTCAGATGAGATGTTAGAAAACATTTATCACGCCATCATTGTACCGCCATCAGGATACACTTCCCCTTAGTTTACTATAAAGCCATGAACAGTCTGCACACCTCAACCCTAATAAAGCACACGTTGAATAAGGTTAGGGATGCACCGATACTGATGCTAGTACTTCATAGTCATAAAATTACTCTGATAGTACCACACCCGATACCACCTCATAGCAACGTGACAATAACTTCTCTATCAAGCAGGTACAGGCAACGGAAGAGGAGCAATGGCATCCGTTTGGAGATTTTGGGCTGTAAAAAAATAACCAAGGGCCATCAAACTAAATGTACTGCCCTTTGGTCCCTTCCCCTGAAAGGCCTCTCTCACTGCACCACTGTTCCCCAAGGCTGTGTGTGTGTGTGTGTGTGTGTGTGTGTGTGTGTGTGTGTGTGTGTGTGTGTGTGTGTGTGTGTGTGTGTGTGTGTGTGTGTGTGTGTGTGTGTGTGTGTGTGTGTGTGTGTGTGTGTGTGTGTGTGTGTGTGTGTGTGTGTGTGTGTGTGTGTGTGTGTGTGAGTTGACAAACGAGGGAAATGCCCGGGTCGTAGTGTTTTGCATGTTGTCGATTTTGTGGTGTTTTTTTTTCTCTGTCACCTCTGGATACCACATAACTTTAAACTGCTGTTTGTTTTGGGAGATTATTCATGAGAGTCGATAATAAGGTCACATTGTGACAGCTGATGTTCTTAACCAAACTGATTTACAGTGAGAACAATACAATTGTTTTATTATAAGCCAGCTTTCTTCCTATGACAAAACCTCGGTAGTGACTCAGCTGTCTTGCTGTGAAGACGAGGTGGCACAGGAGGGAGTGGAAGTAGTTCAGATTGGACTAAAACTGGAATTGTGAATGAGTCCATGATGGAGAGTTTGTTATAGGAGCAAACCTGCAGGATATATATGGGCCTTATATACAGAGTTAAGTTGAACCACACCAAGGCTTTTGATATGTGGACCTGAGCCACTATATTGCTCTTAGTGTTAAGGAGGAGGTCTTCCAGTAAGGAGCTTGTAAAAACGTTAAGCTTGTCACTTGTTTTGAGATTAATGTTAAACTTGTAGAACATCCATCTAGATAAGCAGATATGCATGCTCTAACCTGAGTACCATTACAAGGATAACAGAGGTACATAATGGCAAGTATTTCAGTGGTATTTGAGTGTTAGAAAATGTATTTTATAGTTTAGTAGAAGAGAGCTTTATTGTCAATGTCTACAATAAAACAGCAACGGTATCCCAACCACATTGTAACACAGTGAAAAATGTAGATGTGATCCCTGTGCTACGATAATGAAGGTTGAAGATCAAACGGATGCTCCAGCACTGTGGAGAGCTTCAATGCTAAAAATAAACATTGTGTGGTTTGGCTCCAACAGGCAACTCGGTGACAACCACGGAAATGTTAACCAAAGTCAAGTGTTTTGAAAAGTATTGTGATCCAAATCAGTAGTGATCTGCAGCTCAAGGATTACGGTCTTGAAAAGATGAGAAACTAATTGACTTGAAGGCAGACAAAATTATGCCAGATGTCAGTGAAGCGTTGATGATAGTTCAAAAAGTGAAGAAAGTCTGCAGCAATGTTTTTTTTTCTGAGGGTTGTACGTAGGAGACAAGTTTAGGTCTTTTAAGTAGGAATAGCATTGCTTACATAAATTATTTTCAGTCCTCCATCTTGTGTGCAGGCATGAGATGTTAAAGCTTACTATTTCTGTATTCTGAATAGCGATTTGTTATATTGTGGATCACAGATTATTTCTTTTACTATTACAAAGTTTTCTAGAGGGTGAATGGGTCCCCCCAGATTATTTGTGCTTCGCTCGTTAGTCCAAAAATGATCAACCAGAAATCTGCTGTTGAAATATCTGAAAGACTGTTCTCGAATCAGCCCTAATACTTGTTTTGTTTCAGAATCTGTATCTGCGGCGAGGGAGTTCTCGAGGGGACGGAACGGTGCCTTCAGGATCCAATCGGAAAGGTTCAGTAGGTCGTGGGGATGTCTTTGTAGTGGACGAGGACACAGACTTGTTGGATCCGACCTTCCACATTGGTGGACAAGTCAACCCTCGGTGGAAACCTTCCAGAAATGGACTTAAGGGAAGCCAGAAAGGAAAGCCTGAACTATCCTCTAAACATTTGGAGGAGAACATTACCACAGACAAGAAGGCTGACTCCAGTGGGAGGACGTCACCGCTTTTCCCCGGAAAACCATCCGAGGACATCGTTGACCTGGACGTCGGAGGTGCCCCCAAAAAGCCCTCAGTGGGATTTCCTGTACCTAAGATCCCTTCAGATCCCAGAACGTCCACAGACTCTGGGACATCTGCAAAGGCAGTAGTCCAGGAGGGGAGACCCATCACCAACAGTAAACAACCAGACAATGCCATTGTTACCATTGTATCCAAAGAAGAAAACCTGGTCCTGGGCTCAGATGGCAAAATGTACCGGCTCCAGAGAGGACCAATGGGCCGAATGGGTCCCCCAGGGCAGGAAGTGAGTGTCCCAATGATCTTCTTGTTGCTTTATGCCATTGTTTTAATGCTACCATATGTATCCAAGTGTAATCAGTGCATTTTTCCCCCAAGCGACAGTAGAGAAAGCAAGAAGTCCTCTTTAAGTTGCCCTGCCTGATGTAAACTAGGGGTGGAAATCACCAGAGGCCTCACGATACGATATCATCACGATACTTACGTCACAATAAGATATTATTGCGATTTTAAACATATTGGAATATTCTGCGATATATTACCTTTTTTCCAACTTCAAATTTTTCCCAATTTCAAATGATGTCCCCCAAGGAAATTGTTGTCAACATCTGTTTTATCAAAAAAGATACATTTCTCTGTTTGTTCATCTCACTTAAATTTTATTGCTGCAAAATGGGATTGTCAAGCAGACAGACTGACCAACACATATATCATAATAGATCGATACTTGGCGTCTGTGTATCGCTATAGTATTGCCACGAAAAATATCGCAATACTATACTGTATTGATTCTTTCCCCCCCACCCTTAATGTAAACTGCTCAAGGGGAAGTTATTGTTTTTGTAGTTTATATTATTGAAGTTGTTTGGATATTGATTGCCAAGGCCAAGGCTTGTTTCCCACTGATTTAACAGGACATTTGATGTATCATATCAAAACTGACTGTTGTCGGATGAGATAAAAAACTTAGGACAAGCGTTGTGAATGAAGAAAGTGTGACGTCTGTTTATGCTTTACAGCTTACAAGAGCTGTTCTCCATCAGCTGCCATCTGACTCTGATCAGGGAAGGTTACACTGCTCAAACATATGTTGATCACATGTCTTTGATGCCGCCATCTGAGCACTAAGGGAACCGCACAGTTAAGGAGTCATAGCTTTACTCAATGTGACAATCTTTCCCTCTGGCTGCCAAGTTATCTGATTGGTGCTAAGGGGTAAAGTAATTTTATACTGTCCAACCGGATGGTTTACCTGGTATAAGAGGTGGGTCATCACAGGGACTGCAGGGCAGACAGAACCAGAACCAGACTGCACATCTGGTCACGTCTGGGCCGATCTCTGGAGTCACGCTGCCATAAAATCCACAGGATCAGCACGATTACTGTGATTGAAGACGGCTGTAGGGAACATGAAGGAAGACGTCCTGTTGGCTTGGACTACAGTCCAGTTTCTCTTCTCATGTGCTGCATTTCAGATCTTTATGTAGTATTTATTCGACTTTACAAGTATGGTGTTAAACTTAATATTTTAGTAAAAAGCATGTGTTTTTAGGGCAGTACAAAAGAATGTTACTATGGCAAAGCCACAGAAAACCATCTCTTCTCTGATTGGTTGGCAGGTGCATTAAATGGTATTGGTGACTGGCCGTTGCTCAAGTGCAGTAGTAGATGTAGAACATAATGGACTCAGTGTCATGTTTTCTTCGTCTCGCATTACCAGACCTACATCCACAGCGCTGCCGAGGAGGGTCTGGCTAGTCCACACAGCATTCCGGGATGGGAGAAAAACATGCTCTGGTTTATTGGCATTTCTTTAAACCAATCACAGTTGTCTGCACCTGAACAATCCCGGAAATGAAACGTCGTCGATATAGACTAGGCATGGGCCGGTATGAGATTCTGAAGGCATGATAACCTTCAGCAAAAATATCATCATTGCAATTACAGCTTTGAAATGAATTATTTTTTAACTACTTTTTTTCTCCATTGAACACAATGTATTTTTATTTTTTATTTTTGGGGGGTCTCTGCCTTAATTTGATAGGAAAGCTGAGTTATGAAAGGGGCGAGAGATGGGGGGAAGACATGAAGGAAAACCATCACAGGTCGGGTTGGAACCCTGGACCTTCTGCGTCGAGGAATAAACCTCTGCATATGTGTGCCCGCTCTACCAACTGAGCTAACCAGCCACACAAACAAAATTTATTTTATTTTGAAACACACTGCACACTGGCAGGGAGATGGATTTTTAAACTGCACTTTCTGTCCTTGAAGACAAAAAAAACAAAAATAAACAGCTCCTACCTTAGGAACGGTGTGACGGGAAATGTTAGTTTTAAAAGTAGTTTTAAAACCGTGACTTTTTCAAACCGCGGTATACCCTGAAACCGATAACCGACCCATGCCTAATATAGACTATGATTTTCTAAGCCTCTGCTTTGTTCATTATATTTGAATATTGCAAATTTATTTCAGTAATGCTAGTGTACTTCCAATATAAGCACAAATATGTAATCGTGTTGACTTTGTTTAACGTTATGTGGCGAATTCAATCAATGGGTAACCCAGCGATGTTATCCGTGGTCAAAACAATCCTACTAAAATTAACTTTTTGAGTGTTACGTTATAACGATACTGTATGCATTAGCTTGGTGGCTGGCATGGGCAACTTGTCATAGTAGCACATCGAAGTATTAGTTTAGTTTATTTGTTTATTTGAGCAGTAATCATTCTGCTCAAAGGGAGTTGGCAGAAGCAAAAGAGCTTATAAGCCCCCCCCCCCACCCCACATAAAATAATACAATAAAATTTCTCATTTCACAATAGTACAAAAAAACATATAAATATCAAACAAACAATATAACAATCAAAACAAATACAAAACAGAACAAAAATGGATTATATACAGTTCCAATATCTGATCATGGTAAAAAATACTCCTAATGACTAATCATTTCTTCTTCTTTATACTTTTCGAAAATCTTTTGTTTGTGTCTATATTTAAAAAGGTTGATATTTGGACATTGTTTCATCTCCATCTCCAACTTATTCCACAAATGCACCCCATTAACTGTAAGGCTAAAACTTTTCAAAGTTGTACTATGTTTAAATCATCACATAATTCATAACTTCATAATTCTTGGAACCTTCCTTGTATTTGGCTTGGTAACAATTTGTGCCTTGCTTTATATAGCATCTGTATCGATTGGAACTCAACAATGTCATAAAACATCATGATCTTAGATTTTAAAAATATTGAGTTTGTGTGGTCCAAAAACCCAACTTTATGAATTAGTCGGATAGCTCTTTTTTGCACCATTACTATTGGTTTTAATGTGCTTTTATAAGTACTACCCCATACCACAGAACAATAATGTAAATAGGGCAAGATTAGAGAACAGTATAAAGTATGCTATAAGTAAGACATTGACAGTTTTAAAAAGAAGCACGTACTCTATACATTAAACTAATACTGATGTCCAAATACCGCACTGAGTACTCATGCCCATCCCTAGTAAAGATGTAGTGACATTTATTATTGGATTTATAAAAAAATTCAGATCCCACAGGAAGTTGCACTTAAAAGGACACAATACATCAAGGATCCACACATAATCCACAATAAATAATTACTGTATATCTCAATACTTTTAAGCCATAACATCTTAGTTTCTTATAGACATTTAAGGTGTTGTGAGTGAGACCTAAAAATTAGTCTTTTGCTTTTCAACAGGCAGTCAAATGGGCCACAAACTGTGAGGTTTGACAAGGATCTGGTGCTGTCAGTTTTACAGTTTGAGCAATGGTTTACTTGTGGTTTGGTGTTCTACTTCAATATGTATACATTTTTTATTTTGAAGGGTTGTTTTTCCTCTATCGTTTTGATCCTGTTTTATTAAGAGTTGTTACTTGTTTGGCAGGGCTGTCCTGGTGAGGCTGGCCCGCCTGGGTTTAAAGGTGATAAGGTAAGAGAAGCTTGTTTAGGAAATAACCTATGATGATGTGGTACTGTAAGTTAGTCCACTTGACTAATTTTTCAGGATTTAAGTACACCTCTGTTCTGTGCACCTAAGGCTATATCTTGTTTTAAAGCTCAGCTTCCCTTTCAACATTATAACTACTGCTATAAAAAAACGCCTGTCCCTTCCTCCATTAAGCCTGTGTAGATTATTTATGCCTGACCCCAATTATTGCATCAAATCACTTCTAAGATGCTAAAAAACAAGGCTGTTTAAGTATTCGATATAAATTGATTTGTCTTGCATAAACATACCACTTCCTTTACATCTCTCATAGGGTAAGCTTGGCCCTGAAGGGCGTCCAGGAAAAACGGGGAAGCCAGGACCTCCTGGACCGCCAGGTTTACCAACCCTCTACCTGTGGAAGAACACAGCGGAGGAATGGGCTGCCTTTCAGGTAAGATGGTGACCACAACGTACTCCTTTTGTTCAGTGCAGTATTTACAGTAAGTTAGTTTTTCTCTCATCTCTTATCTTAATTTCTCTCCTACTTATTTATGGTTAGGATGACCACTAGACATTGTTACAGTAGAGATAAAATGTTTCTAGACAGACCGTCTGGTCCACCCCCTTGCAAACTGCCATCTACTTCTAAATTTAACCCTAAGTTCTGAAGAAACAGACCCTCTAAGGGGACTTCCCACTGGCAGCTTATGCTCAGCATGACCCTTGTGCTTTCAGTAAGGTATGTTGGCTACAATGTGGACCAAAGCTCCTGTCCCAAACATAATGGCTCTTTCATCTGTACCTCTATAATATTTTACAATCCAACAATAAAGATAACATCTGAACATGTACACTCATAAATATTAGTCATAAAGATAGCTACTAAGGCTGTCGCTATTTGGATTTTTTTTATTGAAAATCAATCAAAATGATCTTTCAATTTCAACTATCGAAATCAAAAGCAGGATCAGCGATTCCCCCAGTATTTTTTCTTCTTCCCCCCCCTGCCTACTTGGGCACATTCAAAGAAATACACAACAACAACAGACACAACGTAGCTTACTGGCTGGCAGCATGCGTTCAATTGCATCTTAACACTGAAAAGCTCAAACTCTTGTTTACAAAGTACCCTTCTGCCAAGCTCTTATTGTGACATTTCTGTCCTTGGAAAAAAATGATTTAAAATGAAAATGTAATCAAATTGTGACCTTAAAATCAGCTAAACCTAAAAATGTGAGAACGGCCAATGCAGAGACAGGTTTAACCTAGCTTAACACAAAGACTGGATACAGAAAGGCTGGTAGCCTGGCTCTGTCAAGTGATTTCCAACAACTAAGCTGTCAGATATTAGGATTTAACAAGCAACTAGCATACCAATTGGGTCTCTTTACTGACCAACAACCAGTGGGCACTTGAGACCACACGTATCTCAGAAGTTCTCAGAGAAAAACCCAGGTGTTTCTTAAATGTCAAAGGGGCTAACATGCTAACAAGATATATAACTTTAAAATACTTATCATTTTGGAGTTGTTAGAAAATGTTTTTTCCCGCTTTTGAAGGAGGCAAACTGTTTTCCCATGCCTGCGGTTTATGGGTTAAGCTCTGCTAAACACATCCTGGACTAATAGCGGGTGCGACTCGTGAGCACTTTGTGAGTTTATACAGTATGCAGAGAAGTGCAAAAGACCGGTCCAAAGTCTGCACTTCTTTTTCTGGAACTCGTATTTCTTTCAGAGGAGTTTGTTCAATAAATCCATACTTTTAGATCCAATATTGAAGGCTTTTGTCCATATTTTATTCATTTTCGGTCCTTTTATTGTCATTAGCTGTGATGCTAAAACTGTTTTTGCTTTCCCATGATGCTTTTGAAAGTTTTTGACCAATCAGAGGAGTTGCTTTCAAGGCCCGTGAAATAAAGTGGGAGAAATACATATTTGACCAACCCACAATGCTGCAAATATTTTTTTACAGAATAGTATGGAATTAAATACAGTTAAATAATAGTATGACCATTAAATGGCTGAAGCTAAATATAAATTTTACTAATACTGAAACAACAGATTTGATTAATGTGGTGCAAAATAACTGAACTTGTTGAGATATGTAGAGCATGTTGTATTGCTCTTTAAATGAATGTGAAACAGCCTATTTGGGCATACATGTCCCGGGACCTCCCTAGATAGTTGGAGTCAACTTCCGTGTTTTGGTACAGCTGGTTTTTACACCTGATACAAACCATATGGGAGAACACATGAACTGTAATGACCACATTTTCAAGTGGACTTGGGCATGGATGTGTTCACACTTATCAAACGAGCAGGACCTTGGGGTCAACTGTAGGATCCGGGCCCAGGTCCCTAATGTAAAAGCCCCCTTACTGCCTTATATTCCATTATATTATATTATAATCTTGTGTATTTCCGTCACATAAATAAAGGTATTTCCAACATAAATTGGTGCAGAAAAAAAACGTATGCAGAAAATGAAGTGTTTGATGCTGAAAATGTCCTACGCCCCACTTTCATATGTCCCCCCCCCCAAAAAAAAAATTAAAAAAAATAAAATATATATATATATATATATATATATATATATATATATATATACACACAATACAGGCCAAAATTTTGGACACACTTTCTCATTCAATGAGTTTCGTTTTTTTTTTTTTTTTTTTTTTTTATGACTATTTACATTTTAGATTCTCACTGAAGGCATCAAAACTATGAATGAACACATATGGAATTATTTAACAAAAAAGTGTGAAATAACTGAAAACATGTCTTATATTTTAGATTCTTCAAAGTAGTCACCCTTTGCTTTTTTATTAATAAGGGGAAAAATTCCACTAATTAACCCTGACAAAGCACACCTGTGAAGTGAAAACCATTTCAGGTGACTACCTCATGAAGCTCATTGAGAGAACACCAAGGGTTTGCAGCGCTATCAAAAAAAGCAAAGGGTGGCTACTTTGAGGAATCTAAAATATAAGACATTTCGCACTTTTTTGTTAAGTATATAATTCCATATGTGTTCATTCATAGTTTTGATGCCTTCAGTGAGAATCTACAATGTAAATGGTCATGAAAATAAAGGAAACACATTGAATGAGAAGGTGTGTCCAAACTTTTGGCCTGTACTATATATATATATATATATATATATATATATATATATATATATATATATATATATATATATATATATATATATATATATATAGCCCTTGTATCTATCTGTTATCCTTTTTATAAGCCATCACATTTCCTAGTGTTCTTTTAAAACATCCTTGCAGTTAAATTACCCAGCCAAGAGACTTTTCCTTGCTCTTCTAACCCTTGAGTAATTCACTGTCAGTCACCTAAAAGGAACCCTGGACATCAAATGTTGTTCGAGGCTAAGCCATCTTACCTGGACCCACATGATCCCCACACTATCTGTAAAAGCTCTGACCCTTCAGTTAGAGTGCGTGCAAGCGTATGCTCTGTCCTCATCTGTTTAATCTCTGTGAAGTGGCTGCAGCTGTATGTTATAGAATACACTCACTAGTATGTCAGCATGATGGAGAACGCCGTTTTTGAAAAATGAGAACCGAAATAAAAGTCTGTTAGTAGTTTGTGAAGGCGATTTGTTACTGTATGTGCTTTGAACTTTATGTGGAGAACCTGCAGAGGTTATTCATATAATCTATTCATTCTGAATGAGGGTAGGCAAAGATAGATTTTTAACTACAGAGACTGAAGTTTGGGAGAAGAAGGAGGAATTTAAGTTATTTGATTGCAAATGAGGATTGGTATCATCCATGTACTCTTTTTACATCCTTTTATGCAATTGTCTCTGTTTGTTCTGGATCTGTAACTTATCCTGTGTGTTTCCATTCTCCTGTAGCAAACCAATTTCTACCAGTTACTTCATGCTGGTTGGCCTGTAAGTATGCTTTTACAATTAATATCCTTTTTGTTAGGATTTAGTTGTTCTGTTCGTTCCTGCTGACCTGAGGCTGGTTTCTTCTTCAGAGTAAAGAAGGCCCTCCAGGACCACCTGGAGAGATGGGCAAGCCCGGCATACAGGTTGAAGATCCACTCACAATTATGAATGCAAATGATGAACCTGAATATGTCACATTAAAAACATTCTGTCTATGTTGAGTAATTCGGAATTGGTGAATGGTTTTTATTTTCTTCTGCTCATCTTTCTCAGGGACCACCTGGTTACGCTGGGGAGCGAGGACGACCGGGGATGCCAGGAGAGATGGTAAGCACCCAAACCATGACTTTCTTATCCAGAAAGAAACTTTGTCAGTGTAGTTAGTCTCATAGGTTTCTGAGATGCTTCAAAACCTCAAATTTGCCAGATATCTGTCTTTGTAGATTCAGAATATGTAATTTTGGGGTAGCCAGTTGCTGCCTGGGGGAAACGGACACTGCTAAATGTGATAGCCTGAAAGGCCTGTCAATCAAGGCAAGCCCAAAAACATCTCTTAATGTAAAATCTCCCCATGGCTTTTAATTTTCCTCTTAAATGTCTTGAGTTTCTTAAAATTTTTATTGAGCTAAAATAGTCAAAATAAAAATCCACGTTCATTTTATGGTGGTACAATGACCGCAAATGGAAATACTGTTGCTATTTTGGGCATCATTTTATGTTAATTTCCACTTAATTAAATCAGATATTTTTGGTGTCATACTGTAGGAAACTTTGGGATGTTGATCAAAGTTTAAATTTAATTTCTGTGGGCTTGAACCATGCCTGCCCATACAATATGAGTTTGTAAAAATAGATCCACCGGTGGATCCAGTGTTGAGTTAAATCAAGTGTTATATAGCTGGTGGAGCAGAGTGAGTGTGGTTAAAGGGAGTGGGTGTTTGGAAACCCTCATGCACGGAACTCCATATGATGTAACCATTCTCATATTGAGAGAATAAACAATAAAAGTAATTTTATTGCCAAATTTAAGACGTTCCACATTTATTTCTAAATTTGATTATGCTGAGCTGTAGTTGATCCAGTTTTCTCAATTCATCTTGTGTTCTTTCATGAGTTCTCTCACTGAGACCTCCCTTCTTGTCATTTAATCACATCAAATTTGAAAAACCTTTTGACTTCATTTGTTTGGGTGAACAGCTTGTAAAGGTAAATTCAATTGCGTGACATCAATCTCCAAAACCATCTTAAAGTACATTAACATGTGTCCTAGAAGTCCACTGTGGCCATATGGAAACCTAGAGCCTATTGCCATATATTCTGTGAGGTCTCAGATGGGTAATGAGTGGGTACCGAGGTCCAAACAGTGTGGTTTGGGATAGTTGGAAACACTGGTGTGTACAGTGCAACAGCCTTTGGTGTCTGCTATGTTTAGATCTCGTGTGGCAGAGAATATGGATCAACGGTTTGTGTTTGAGTCACTGTACAGCCTCCATGAATGAAAACACATTTCTATTTGTGCAGAATTAAGCAGAGGTGATCATGTCGATGATGTCACTTTGTTGTCTGTCAGTACTGATGTACACACGTTGAATGCGTGTAATCATTTGTTGGGTTGTGTGATGCCTGTGTAGTCTAGGCCAAGTGGTTTTCAACCTTGTCCAGGCTCTGGACAGCACAAGATAAATCTCAGGGTTTGCACGGTGATTAATGGCAAAGAAAGCCAGAATAATTATGTTTGTTTTACAACTATGCTCTAATTTTAGTTTTTTATTCTTGTGAATCGATAGATAATCTAATGTTAGCTGCACTGGCCTCTTAAAAAGATTCAAATCAATCAATCAATCCCCAAATGCTCTTTTGTGAAGGAGGTTGAAAACAACTCACTGGTCTAGACAATGGTTAACCCTCTGATGCATGAATTATGAAAGCCTGAGTCAAAAAATGTTTTAATGTGTTTTTACTCTTTTTAGGGCATGAAAAAAACAAATATTCACTTTTTTTTCAAAAATAAGATTTTTTTCAGAAAGTTACAGACTCCAAAAACTAACATAAATATACCCAAAATGCACTGAATCGCAACCAATATAGTCATCATAAAAGATGAATCAACCACATGACTTGTGTTGGAAAATATACTTAGCAATGCATGACGTCCACTTCATTGGACACATGGTTAATCGCAATTTACTACTTATTTGAAATAAAATTTTCAAAACTAAAAGAATAATATTGTTCCTTTTATATATTCCTGCATATCATCAAATTTTGTTTTACCTCTACGGTTCTCCTGGTATAGAAGGTCACCTTGAAATCCTTTTATGATATTTTATAGACTGAATGGTGAATCAAATTATTAATGAAAATAATTGTCAGTTGTCTGTAAAAGTGACTGTAGTAGGGTGATTGTGAAAAAGAGCACATTGCATGAAGTGAAATAACCCTACTGTAGTTAAATATAGGTTAAAAAACTCAGTCGTAATATATATATATATATTTTTATATCTCCAAGTGAGGAACTTTATTTCTTTTATGCAAAACCAATCAGTCGGGATTCCTGCACTCTCACCCTTAGAAATAATTATATCAAACGATTCCAATGAGATGGTTTGATTTCATCAATATATAACTGGCTTGCATCTGACTCTAGAGACATATCACTAGTAAGACTTGAGACATGGAGGGCAGACTTAAAAGAGAACATTTCAGAAAACGATAGGAAGAAAACTTGTGACGCATTACAGAAAAAAACAGCAAACTCTAATTTAAAGCTACTCCGATGTAATTGGCTGATGCAGACATACACAACTCCTGTTAAATTGAATAAATACAACAGTAATATACCTGACCTTTGTTTTAAATGCAATGAGCCTAAAGGGACATTTATGCACTGTGTCTGGCAGTGTGACAAAATTAAACTCAAGATCAATAAAACTTTGTTCATTTTGTCTGTGAACATTCCACTTGATGATTTTGCTGCACTTGTATGTTTCCAACAAATCTGAATCTGATCTTTTGCAAATTGTATTTGCAATAAAAAAAAAAAATAATAATAATACTCAGTCATCTTGCCAGTAACGCCATGTGTAACACCGTATCCATCAACCATCATCCTCCGCAGCTTTGAGTATAACACTGTCCACGGCCAGCACAGGTGGTGGAGCCATTCCCTGTGAATATGTCCATGTTTCCCTCCTGTCTGCAGGAAGAGTTATTGCAGGCCACCGTCCTCTCGACAGTGTGTTATTCAGGTGATGCCTTGTCTGTGTGATAAATGGCTCCACTGAGTGGTGGAGAGGCTCAGTGTCTTCACGGTGCAAACCTATAATTTATAATGTAGCTTTCCCAGTGTGAAGCCCACCACAGCTGCAGAGTGTTGCGATGTCACACTTTTTTTTGTTTTACTTTTGTTATTTCTCGGTTGTTGTGTTAGGGTATCTTAGAACGATGTCATCGCTATTCGCTAACAGGCTGACAGGGAAGCAGTCAGCATCAACAGAGGTGATACTTTATGTTGTCTTATAGGGCGAGCGGGGTCTCCGGGGCCTTCCAGGACGAGCCGGGGCCCCAGGGAGAGACGGGGAAAATGGAGAAGATGGTCAGCCCGGGTCACCTGGTGATCCTGGAACGCCGGTGAGCACATTCTGCACACTAGTTAAACAGCGCACGTGCAGCATAAGTGTGTTTATAGTTGGTAAATAATGTGGTTTTGATGGTTGAAATGTTTCCATCTTGTCTCTGATTGACATCAGGGCCTGTGGGGATACAGAGGAGAACGAGGGTCCGAAGGGGAAAAAGGTGATGAGGTGAGGAATAAAATGGCACAGCTGCTTTAGTAGGGACAAGCAGTCAGTAATTCTAGATTTACTGTTTGTGAAATTGGAGCCTAGAATGAATGGATCTACTGTATGCAGTGTGAGCCACAGTTCATCTTTCTGCCGTGTTTTAAACATGCAGTACTTGGACTGATATCTATAACCTTCTTTTTGGTAAGTTTTACATATGAGTAGCTGAAACTTGTATCCATTTTCAGCTGACTGGTTCTAATTAGGCCTGGCTATCATTTGAAGTCTTTTTGATACTAGTGACAAAACCGTACTAAGTTATGGTACCCATACCAAAATGACAGTATTTTTCCATACCGTTCTTGAAGAAATATTATCATACTTTTCTACGAAACCCTTTTTTCATTTAACAAAAGAAAGTTCTCAAATGTTAAATCTTGTCAGCATTGCAGCCATACAATGATGATGTGATAATGCCCTTGTAGGATAACACATGACCTCCATGTTCTGAAACCTGTCGCTTATGTGAAATTGATTGCCACTCATGTTTGCAGGGTGAAGCAAGCTAATAATGACTGTTACACTGCAGATACGGTTTTGTTTCTCTACCTCTCCAGGGTCTCATAGGCCTCAAGGGACCAAGAGGAGAAATTGGTGAACCTGGTGAGAAGGTACTCATTGGTGCAATTTAATTATCATCCATCCTGAATATTTAAATAGAAATGCACTGGGTTGTTTTTAAACAGAGAGACCATACTGCATCTAGCAGTTTTTTTTTTTAACCATACGATATAGTGTAACGATTTTGGACTTTGTGTTTTTTTTTTTCTTTGTTTAGGGCTCTACTGGTTTACTGGGCCCACCTGGTCCTGTCGGACCACCGGTGAGTTTCTTGTACCCTTCCTGTTAAGTTTCTTTCTGTAAGTGCAGCAAACCAGGAATTTCTGCAGGGATATTACATTATAGTCTGAACCCTTGGAAAGAAAGTAGGTGGTTCATAAACCAGGAGCAGTTCTCTTTTCTCTGTGACGTTAAGCTGCTTATACATTAGGAACATTTTGTGTACAATGTGCTGGACAAGGTGCCAGCACATTACAGAATCAATTAAAAACAATAAGAATAACGTAACAGCTGTGCTTGTTCAACACATTTCTTACACATCCAACTGGTGTACAATAAGAACACAACAATCAATCAGCTTTTGTGAAAGAAAGACCTGCGCCTCTGAATCCTTTTTAATCCCTAATCCAGTCCCTCTTTGAACTTGGAGTCCCAGGCAGCGAGGCGCTGACTCCAGCCTGTTCTCGGGTTTACTTTGATTCTACTTGGCATGAAATCAGAAACTCTGCCTCATAGTTTTAACACAGACACTCTGACCAGTAGGACATAATCAGTTTGATTAATCCTAGCTTTGAATACAGCGTTTTATATGTATTTTAATATGTTGTTGTAAAGTTGACATTGAATACTTGAATCTTCTCTGCAGGGGCCTCAGGGGAACCGAGGGGGCCAAGGGCCAGAGGGGCCCCATGGGCCTGATGTGAGTGATGCACTGTCCGACTATAGCTGCTCAGGAAGTTGTTCTTGAGCTCTCTTGTTTTGTTGCTTTGCACTATTGGGAATGCTTCTTCTATAAGTGAATGTTGTTATCATGCCTGTCAGACTGGTTCACCACTGCGTCACTATGTTGCCATGTGGTGATATTGACAGTACAGTTGAAACTGAGAGTAGGGTCAGGGGAACGTTCGTTCACAGTTAATTTCCAAAGGGGCGCCACTCAAATGCCTCT
The DNA here is from genome assembly GCF_010015445.1 of Perca fluviatilis. Taxonomy (NCBI): domain Eukaryota; kingdom Metazoa; phylum Chordata; class Actinopteri; order Perciformes; family Percidae; genus Perca; species Perca fluviatilis. The sequence goes on from NC_053128.1 coordinate 9,217,940, forward strand.
GGGCACAATTGGATAGTCCTTCAACCAATCAGACCAAAGATCTGTGTGACGTAGCAGCGACAGCGGCATCAACGGGTTGCTGCGCTTCGATGTTGAATGTAAACAAAAAGCTGCTCGCCGTCGCTGCTCTATCAGCATTGTGTAAAGCCCATCTCAACGGTTGTGATTGGTGGCTCGATTTGGAAACATTGGAAATGGGCTTGAATGGGCTCTTGGCCAGACTGACTTGCAGAGCTAATCTCAAATTTGCCAGAAGTTCGTCAGGGTCTTCCCAGGCTAACAGGCTTTGGCCATAGAATACATTTAGCAGCATGAGCAATTTGATGAATTTTAAGAAATGTGTTAGACATTCATCTATTCATCCATTTTCTAAACCGTTTTACAGCATGCTTTGAGCAGGAAGTGGCAGAAATCTGGTGCGTTTTTGCAGCTATATCAATTGGTGATGTGAATGAAGGTTGAGAATTACCTGCTGCCTATAGTTAATAGACTGAATTAGGCAGGAGTGGTTAATGCCTGATTATTATAGTTGGATTCATTGTGAGAGATTCTGAACCGATGGACAGTGTGTAAGACATCACTCATGCTGCTGTGAACCTGTTGTCACCAGGGTGAGAGGGGACTGGACGGCCCTCCAGGTCTGCCAGGGCCGACGGTGAGCACACAGTTTTGATGACAAAATATTTGTCTGTTAGGGTCAATTATGAATACATGTATGATGTATGATGTGTGTGTGTGTGTGTGTGTGTGTGTGTGTGTGTGTGTGTGTGTGTGTGTGTGTGTGTGTGTGTGTGTGTGTGTGTGTGTGTGTGTGTGTGTGTGTGTGTGTGTGTGTGTGTGTGTGTGTGTGTGTGTGTGTGTGTGTGTGTGTGTGTGTGTCTCACAGGGCGCAGCAGGTATCACAGGAAGAGTTGGCGATCAAGGAGTTAATGGCTCAAGGGTAAGATTACACCCCAACAACTTAGTAATAATGGTAAAGGTGGGTTTTTTTGTAAGTAAGTAATGATTTCTTACCTTTTTCAGTTAATCGAGTATTAGTCAGACTGTTAAATGTTAAACAACAGTGACAATTGTCCACCTCCAAATTTCTAGCCCAAGGTACCATCCTCAAATAGCTTGTTTTGTCCAAACAACACTCCAAAAGCCCCAAAGATATTCTCACATTGCAGAAGCTGGAACCAATGAAATGATCAATGGATTATCAAAATTGCTTTCTATAGAGTAGAAACTGTGATGTGTAAAATGAAATGAAGCAAATGTAATTTTATTGATTTCATACTTCATGCCTGGAAAGTTTCATAGACCTCAAACAGTGTGTTAGTTTGCAGGCTAGTTCCTTTGTGTATAAATGGTTTATTGTTTCTTTCAGGGAGACATGGGACCTGCTGGCAGTGTCGGTCCCAAAGGCCCACAGGTATACATTTTGTTTGGCTCTACATATGCTGCAGTGATTCAACTTGCTGGGCATGTTTAGAGACTGTTCGGCACCTTCTTTTTCTTTTGACTAGGGGCCTCCAGGTTTAGAGGGACAGATGGGACCTCCAGGACTCAGAGGACCCCAAGTGAGTAGAGTTCAAGGCAAGACTGTTAATGTGGAATTTGGACTCGTTGGGCTTCTGCTTCATTCACTCTGCAGCCAGTAAAGTGCAGGAGGTTAAAATCAATGTGCTCATCCTGACAGGGACATCCAGGACTGATCGGTGCTCCTGGACCTAAAGGAGATCCTGTAAGTTTGTTCTCATCAAGTTCATTTTGTTCCCATTTTTTTTTCTTCATTTGTTTTCTAAACCAAACCTCCAACAAGTACACAGGAGATTGAAATACAACTTAAACAGAGCTGCACACAGTATAAGTCATACCAGAACCTCTAGTGTGAAGTGTTCAGGTTTACCCTTCTTAGCCTGATCTGCCAAAGATGTCATGGTTTCAGCCAGTTTGTCAGTTTGTTGGTTGGTTTGTGTTGGTTTCATGCCTCACCTGAAGCAGTTCCTTTTCTCTTCATTGTCCCGCAAATACTGGAAACCGCTATTAACGAGTTGTTTCAACTAACTAAGAAATATGTTAACTCAATGTTTCTACATTGAGTTAAAGCTGCAGTGGGTAGAAAGCAAAAAATGGCAGAATTTGAAGTAGACTGAAACTTCTTCCTGCAGCTCTCCCTCTCCCCTCTTTGTCACACTGGCAGTGTATGTGTAAAACAGGAACATCAATAGGAGCTCTCTCGCTCTCTGTCTCTCTCTCTCTCTCTCTCTCTCTCTCTCTCTCTCTCTCTCTCTCTCTCTCTCTCTCTCTCTCTCTCTGAAATGACCTGTGATTGACCAAAGTCTCCTCTCACATCTAGATTTTCTGAAGCCTGAATACAAAGCCAATTGGAGGTGCAGAAGTCTAGTTTTCTCTCAGACCACTTGAATTACAATGACGCCAAAAATAAAGTGCCTACCACAGCTTTAAAGCTAACGCACACACTGAAAAACGGGAGAACGACTACCCAGTGCTGGAATTTGGACCATTTGAGGAGCATGTGAATGCACCATTGGCCACTCTAGTTTCAGTTGTGAAGGAGTGGAATTAAAATCAGTTTATTTTGCATGCATGACTCAGGGAAAAATGTGAGGTGGAAGTAAAGTTGAATGAATCCTCAACATACATTTAATGCAATCAACTGTCAGGTCAGCAAAGATTTATTCAGACTGCAAAATGAAATGTTAAGAACAACAGATTTTTGACAGTCAATGTTTAAGAAAACATCTATCTCGCTATCAAGTTCAGTGTCCTTGTAGTGGGAGAGCCTTGTCTTTTTTATGCCGCTCAAGTAAAGTTTTTTTTTTTTTTTCCCCATCATGATTATGTTATTTTAGTTCTATAATACCGCAGTTCATTTAGTGCTTCGGAAAGGAACATGATAAGCATGATGTACTGTATATTCTACAGACAAGGTTAATGTGCAGGTCCAAAGTAATATATCAAAATGTAAAGACTGCTGATAGTGTAAGTCTGACCATCTACAGAAAATACAGTATTGTATTCCTCTTTTGACTTCTGCCTTGTTTCTTTTCTTTTTGTTCCCATCAGGGGCCTGTGGGGCCCCTGGGTGCCCGAGGGGATCCCGGCTTTGAGGGGCCCACGGTGAGTTGCACTTGGACTTATTCACCAGGGTATTGCATCATCACATCTACTGTACAGTAGGAACACACATTGTCTGAACAGACTCGACGTAGGTAAGCAGCTGTGAATGCACTGCACTCTGTTGCTAGACAGCGCGCTGCAGCCTCACACTGCCATCTCCTGGTTGGAGTGTCTCAGTGGCTCAGGACATGGTGCTGACACTGATGTAAGACAAATGTCAGAGAAATCTGACTATGAAGTCGAATCAAATTCTCTGTTGGCTTCACTGTAGTGCAACCAATTCCACAGATTTCATCTGTATTCCCTTAGAAGTCCTTCAGAATAACTTGCATCTTTACTAGCCATTTCATCTTTAATTTATCTTTTTTATTATAATAAATAGATGTGATCCTTTCAATTGTCTGCACTTTGAATAATTTGCTTCTAAATCTCCCATCATCATCATCATCATCATCATCATCCTTTTTGGGTTTATTTACAGGGTGCTGCAGGGAGACCAGGTCCTATTGGTTTTCCCGGGCTAACGGTGGGTGCTCATTATATATATGTACAGGCATATTTACTGAAGACATTATTGGCTTTGACCCTTTTCTTCTTCACAGGGTAACAGGGGACCAGATGGGGACAAGGGGGATCCAGGACCTAAAGGCGACAAAGTAGGAGCCAGCAAGTTCCTGTTCACTCAATAACACTCAAAGAGAATAATACAATGTACTTAAAGGAATAGTTGAACATTTTGGAAAATATGGTTATTTGCTTTCGAGAGCTACATGAGAGGCTAGATACCTATCTCATGTCTGTATGGATAATACGTATGTAGCTACAGTGAGTGGCTGGTTAGCTTAGCTTAGCACAAAGACTGGAAATGGGGGCAAACAACTAGTCATGGCTCTGTCCAAAAGGTATTAACTCCACCCACCAGCACCTCTAAAGCTCGCTAGTTAACATGTTTTTTCTTTGTTTAATGTGTACATAATCCAAACTACTCTTACTCACTCTAACCCTCTCTTCCTTTTTTTCTGTGAGTTTTGTTCGTATGAGTATGACAAGTCGGATTCACCAATCTATCTTATCTGAACAAACTTACTGTAAATCACTTGTTTAATTGACAAAAAGGTTACCAAAGAGTAGAAGAAAAGATTTCTCCCAGCAGAGCTTTAAGTTTCACAAATCGGCAAACACATTTAGCAGTGTCAGAACTTAACGTCCCAGAGAACCTGAAATAATTAGAAAATATTTATAGAACAGCTGCCAACGATGTGTGATCAGAGCAGTGCTGCTGTGACAGACATAAAGAGGGAATGGTTTGACATTAGGTGAGATGTTAAAAAGCAAGTGACCAATGTGAGAGGCGTTCGTGGAGGCAAAGAACAATGAACAAAGAGCTGCATAAAGACACTGAGGCAGCTGAGAGAAACTGACTGAAACTGACGTTCCTGTGCCGAAATATGCCAATAAAATCTATACAACCATCTCAGTAAATTGGCAAGCCATCATGATAATTATCTGGTGAACAGAATAATGATTTTGCATCCAAGTTTGTCTTTAGTTTAGTTATATTCATCTCATATTTAAACTCCAAATGAATTTAGATTAAGGCATCATGATTTCAGATCAAATTAGTGTTTTTGCCCAGAGGAGAAAGGCGGACTGTCTTTGCGTGACTTGTGAGTGACAGGTCTGAACCACTCATGAATTTTGTTCATACGAGAGGTTCTTGCATAATGCAAAATGGTTTCACTGGGGTAATGTGTAGGAAATGTGCGGGGCTATTTCTTGACAGGGCACAGTCACTTCCTAGAGTCTCTGCTGCTTGCCTGGCAACAAGACACTCACAGTGACAACAAGATTGTCACTGTGATAGCAAATAAGCAAATAAGCATATTTCTCGAAATACAAAACTACTAATTTAAAGTGGCTATATGTAACTTTCAGTTTGTGTTGATTTCAGCAGCCCCTTTGGACAAAAGCAGTAGAGTTTTTACCACACTTGCTGTTGTAAAGGTCTAGGAGTTAGCGTTACGGGGAGGTCATATAGTCGTCATGAATATTTTGCTCAGACAGAAAATCATTCATTTATAATAAGAGAATACGTTACAGAAGCATTGTTGCATTTCAAGTGTTGCATACGGTAACTTAGCCTACTCTCGATGTCTCATGAGCTAAACCGGGTAACATTATCACTGTCACTGTGTCACGAGCCAGAGCATTAAGACACGGTTGTAGCAACCAATGTAATAATAACTTAGATTAATATTGCACATTGTAAAGTTACTTTATGAATGAAATAGACATATAACATACCTGAGGGTCAATTCTGGGACGTTTTTGAATCCTTTACAATCCTGTAATTGTCTCCTTCTGCCCGACCGAGTGTAACTCTGTTTCGCCCGTTGTCTGTCACTTTCCCTGTCAGCTTTTATGTTCTTCGTTTAATTTCTTCTTTTTTCTGTGATGGCCCTGCCCCACTATCAGCCATAATTACAGTAGAGAACTTCTAAAATAACATTAGAATACAATTAGGCATACATAAAGAAATCTCCTGCTACCTTTTACCTGGCTCCGATGGCTGGATATAGCGGATATATAATATATAATATAATGGATATAACGGGCTTTTCCGGTGTTACAGCGAAATCTGTGACCCTTCAAAATGTCTTACTGTAGCGCCGTCTACCTGCCGTAAATAATTTTATGACTTTGCGGGGAAAAATTGGACCTGGGCAGAGTCATTAATAAAAACTATGAAAAAAAAGCGTTCTTTTCACTGTTACTCTTGTTTGCCGTTACAGGTCCTTTATGATCATCAGATTAAAAATTACAGTTTCAGAAACATAGAAAAAGTCACTTTAATGACCCATGTATGATTCAGAAAAGTCCCTGTGTCTTTTCATAGTAAGAAAATGTTCCGTTTGGTTTTTATCTCAGGGTATTCTGGGGGCAGCAGGTATTAGGGGTCCTCAGGGAGAGAGGGGCCCCACCGGCTCCCCAGGTTTTGCAGGCACCGAGGGCCGGCCTGGCCCCAAAGGCACTGAGGTACAGTGGAGAGCACTGTTAACTGTTTCTTTTTCTTTCTTTTTTGTAACTGATTTACATCAGTAGCTGTGTAGAATGAATGTTTTCTGATAAAGAAATACATTATTTCTCAGGTCAAGAATGAACTCTGACCCTTAGTAGACTGTTAAAAGGTCAAGCTTAAAATGCTAATTTTATTTGTTTTCCTAGAAAATATGATTTGTCCTGAAATAAGTCACAGTATTTTTTAAGTGTACGTATATAAACTAATATACGATGGTGGAGTTTAAAACTTTCACGTAAAATGACACTTGTTTTATTTTCTATTAAAAACGTCATAGCCAGATTATTAACCCACAATGTAGCACAGTATTTGCAGCATATTACATGCACTTTCAGCCGGGAGAAAGAAGCTGCCTGGTGAAGGAGATAAGCTTGACTGATTTTATATTTCTTCATCCAGGGCACAAATGGAGAAACTGGTCCTCAGGGAAAACAGGGCAGCAGTGGGTTAAAGGTCAGTGATGATTTGTGCGTCTGAACACCACAAAATGTCTGATGACTTCATATGTTGTTCCAAACGTCAGATTTAACTGTGAAACGTTAGAGCCTCCAGTGGCTTCCTGCATGTGAATTTAACAATCCAATATTGTGAAGTGAATCAACAACTTTTGACTGCAATAACAGGAATATAACGCGCTCCCGATTCTGCACTTGGTCAGCAATATATAGTGATGTGTCATCCATTCTGAGGGATTCTAGATCTCTGCTATATTAAGGTCTAAAATGAATAGGGATATAAAATGATTCCCTCTTAAAACATCCAGTGGGATTTTTCACCTTTTCTGGCTTCGGGGGGGAGGAGTGTAGCGTCAGTGACACTTTATATCAATAGCATTATGTATCTGTGAACACAGCAAATGTGTTTATTTGCAAAGGTGACCTAAATGAGGATAAGAAAATCTCCTAGTTGTAAGTAAATCTAAATAATAAGCTTTTTCGGACACAAGGATAACTAAAAATCAGCCCCAGAGTCATCATGTTTGTACATTTAGTAACATTTGAAATATGTAACATAACCTAATCGCATGTAATTTCTGCTTTCAACATAATTTCACCCAGTTTTTAGGTATAAAAATCAAGACAACATCCAAAGTAAAACAAATGAAGGCAGTTTTGTAGATATTGATGCTCAGTCAAAGTCACTAATATCTGAACATCTTTGAAGGGAAACAGGGGACCAGATGGACGTAACGGCAAACCAGGACCCAGAGGGAACAAGGTATTACACATTCTAAATATTTGATGTATACAACACAATACAAACAATATTTCCAAATTGGAACTGGCATACAAAGGCTTCGATCTATTTTAGTTGTCCTGACAAATAGCAAGGCTTTAGCTTTCTGTTGTGTGAGTCGCTTTGTATTCTGCTGGAGTTATTTGATATTGATGCCGCCTTCTCTATTTACTTTTCTCCAGGGCCGGCCTGGACAGAGGGGCCACACTGGCCAACCGGGTCCATCGGTAAACTTAAAGCCTGTCAGAAATCATTTCAAATGTAGTCAACCCTGAATTCTTTAACTCTGGCCATATGTTCAAAATGCTGGTCTTGTTAACAATTCAGATTATTGGTATTACAAGTACAAGGTCTTAAGAGGAGTAAGGTCTTGGTTGTTAATTGATTGTGGGTGTCTGTGTGTGTTTTCGGTTGATCCCTCACAGGGTTTGCCCGGGCCACCTGGACCAGAGGGAGCAGAAGGAAAGCCTGGTACACAGGTTCCCATTCTCTATCATATTTCAATACCCATCACCTTTAAATGTTGTGTCTGTGCGTCCTCTACTTCCTGCCACATACTGTACAAGCATTTCATATTCTGAGAATTATAGTTTTATTATTAATTATTATTATGTGGACTTATTTCACACACATCTCATTAGCCTTCTTGGTTTTAGTCCCCGGTTTGTGTCCTTTTTAGATGGTACAGGGCTAGAACTTCTGATGAGTATAGAGGAAAAGACATCCACACGCTTTACTTCTTTGAAGAAAAGTAAAATGCTTCTCTGAGTGCAAGATGTCCTGGTTGTTGGATGCGAGCTTAAAGGAGTGACATACTGGAGAGACTGCTAAGAAGGAAATGCCCTCAAACTGTCAAAACTGACTCCCAAGTTGAGTTCAGGGAACTCTTATGTTGGAATTGTCGGTTTAGCCAGCAGGAGGCAGTCTTTGTACATGTTCAGCTCCACAGTAAGTTGTGCAGAGTCCATGCTCTATCTCGGTTTCATTTATTCATCACTGTGTTTCATCCATTATTGAAAGAGAGCACTTATCTGGACTGTGGATTTAATTCAAATAGAGGGATACTTTGCAAAACGTTTCCATCTTCATAATTAACAATTAGTTGATTCATTGATTTGCAGATTGATAATAAACAAAAAAAGTATAATTGTAGTAATTTTGATACTTGGTAAATAATTGAAGTCATTTACAAGAAGCAAATTACATCTTCTTAACATTCTCTGGTTCTAGCTTCTCAAATGTGAGGATTTGCTGCTTTTCTTAGTTTGATATAATTTTGTTTGTTGGACAAAATAAGCACTTTTGGAGATATACATGGCCTCTGGGGCCTTGTGATTTTTAAAACTTAAATAATAAAAACAATCGGCAGAATAATGGGGAATAAAAATATTCGTTATTTGCAGCCCTAAATTGGGGTGACTCCGTTTGAAAAAAGTTTGATTGAAATTGATTTTACTTTTGGGCAAATACGCCTAGTCCCGTTCTTGTCTAGGGTTACCTGATAAGATCGATACCACTCTCTTATTTGTCTGGTAAATATGAAGCTACAGCCAGGATACAGTTAGCTTAGCTTAGCATAAAGACAGAGGTTGAACAGAGAGGGGAAAAGCTGGCTTGGCTCTGTCCAAAGGCAACAGAATCCCACTACCAGCACTATAGCTCACTAATAAATCATATCTCGTCATATCTCTGTATAAAACCAGCGTTGTGGTTGTACCATACCTGTCAAGTTTTGGATTTGAAAATAAGGGAAATTTTCCGGTGCCCACCGCGAGCAGTCCCACCCCCCAAACCAAGCTCCAATATCCCTTACATTTTAAGACAGGTGTACAAGAAAGCTAAAATCACCACTTGATGCAGAATGCTGAAAACATTTACAATTTATAACATTGCTTGTCTTTACATTTTCTTTTCATTCCACACATTTTCATTTCATATTGCTTTTCTTTTACAGTTTTTCTTTTCATTTCACATAACTTTTCTTTACTCTTTTAGTGAGTTATTGTACAAATTTGTTGCAGACTTTGCATTCTTTAAGACTGTTTAGGAAGGAGTGTATTAGTGGGCTGGGCCAGAGTGGTTTACATGAGAGTAGAGCGCAGACAGTTCTGTCTAATGTCATCCTATTCTCTGTAACAATATTTAGTACCATGCTAAACACCCTTTCTCAGCTTGCATTGCTATGGGGAATACATAGTAAAGCCTTCATAAGTTTTGGCAGCTGTCGTAGCGTCCATCATCATCTGACCTCACACACTAACCTCGCCACAACTGCCACCTACAGTACCTGTAGTAGGCTACTGCAGGTGGCAGTTGTCGCGAGGCTGGTGACAGAGCTCAGATTGGGAATGGGTTTTTTTCTCTTTTTTTTTTACTCCGCTCGGGCCCGGGGTATTATTATTTTTTAATAACGCAGGTTAAAGTACGGGAGATTTACGGGAAAATACTAATACGGGAGG